>NC_031774.1:30666743-31009774 GCF_001522545.3 Parus major | reverse complement strand
CAAATCAATCAAAGAGATAACTCATACCACATGACAACATGCTCAGAAATAAATCTAGGAAAAGAAGGAGGAAGCAGGGGAGAAGTTCAGAGTTTTGATGCTTGTCTTCCCAAGCAGTGGTTATGCATGAGAAATCCTGCTTTCCTGGTAATATGCAATCTAGAAATGTGAGCTCTAAATGGAACTTAGAAATACTGTGGCCCACAGGACTAGGGAAGTGATAAAACCAGCTGTACCTGGCACTGGCAAGGCCACACCTTGAATCCTGTGTTCAGTTTTAGGCCCCTCACACATGAAAGCATTGAGGTGATAGAGCATGTCCAGAGAAGGGCAATGGAGCTGGGGAAAGCTCTGGAGCACAAGTCCAACAAGCAGTGTCTGAGGGAGCTGGGGGTGTTAAGCCTGGGGAAAGGGAGGCTCAGGAGAGGCTTTATCACTCTCTACAGCTCCCAGAGAGCACAGTGACATGGGGGTCAGTCTCTTCTCTCAGGTAGCAAGTGATAGGACAAATGTGTCAGGGGAGGTGCAGATTTGATGTTGGGAAAAATTTCTTCACTGAAAGGGTTATCAGGTATTGAAACAGGCTACCCAGGAAAGTAGTGGGATAACTATCACTGGAAGACTTTAAAAAGGGTGTAGATGCTGTGCTTAGGGACATAGTTTAGTGATAAAACTGTCAGGCAATGTCAGGTTAATGGCTGGACTTAATAATTTTTAAGAAGTCTTTTCCAGCCTTAAGGATTGTAAGAAATGGCTGAACACCTGCTCATTGATGGGAGGAGTTGATCAAATTCCATATTTTGCATTGCTTATTCACACAGCTTTTGCTTTCCCTATTAAATTGCCTGTATTTCAATTCATTAGTTTTCTTTCATTCACCCTTCTACCCCCTCTTTGCCTCCCCATGGAGAGGCAGCAAGCAAACAGCTCTGTGGTGCTAAGCTGCCAACCAGAACAGCCCTCAAGAGATTCAGAGTGCAGTAAGAATTACAGAGTCTGTGGTACGATTGTGGAAGACACCATTTGGTTAGGGTCCTGGAAAGACCTGGGCAAAATTAATTATTACAATCCTTTGGCAAGCTATATCAAGAAACATGCTGGAGATCATAATGGTTCTGTAGAAATACAAACATATATATATATATATATATATATATATAAAAATTATATATATGCATATATATATGTAGTACTAATTCAGTCTCAATATTATCGTTAAACTGTAAGTGAAAATTTCCAATTAAATACATTAGAAAGACAATGGAACCATCCTGCAGTGACATCAAGACTTCCATTACATTTCTTTGTTTTAAAAGTTAGTTCTGTGGCAAGGAATTTGCTGTTTAAATACTGTCCAAATACACTTGCACCTAAAAAAATGTTATCAAATAAGTATAACCATTGAACTCCATGGCCTGGGAGAAGGGTAAAGGAGAATATCAGCTTACTTATCAGTACAGTTTAACGGCTACTTTTGAAACAACCTGTTTTCATTTTTTAAAGTATTTACACAAGATAGCCACATGAAACAGAGTTATTAAAAAGACATTAGGACAATCTTTATAAAAAGGATTAGGCTAGTTAAAAAAATAATTACAATAATCTGAATGATCACTAATATTCTGTCTGGATGAGCAGATTCAGATAGTTCAACTGACTTCTCAAATAGTAAATTGTTAAACTGTTCACCATTTCTATGAGAAATACAATTAAATTCTTAACAATTCTAGTACCTCTGTCAAAAATACAGAATTTGTTTACCCAAAAAGACTGCACTCCCAACAAGGAGAGGAGGGAAAGTCTCCCCCTGCATATATTTTCCACAGCTGCAGAAGCAATGGTGCTGGCAGAAGCAGATGATGGGGAGCACAGTATGGGAAACAGGAAGAAGCAGGACTGTCCTTTTCAACAGCAACCTGCAATTACATTGTCTTCAGTTGATTACCAAACTGTACCTTGGTTTTCACCCACTGTCTCTAGACTCTAACTTGGTAAAACACTTTTTTGATGCTTATTTCTGTCTCGCCAAGACAAAAATCTTTAAATATGGAAAAGACAGTTTATAAGCTCACACTAGGGGGAAAAGATGACATGTGGACTTTTTTTAAAAAAGTGTCTTTCACTTGTCTTTTTTGTCTTTGAAGGTTTATATTCCCTCTGATAAAATTGGTCTGTGATGAATATATTTTTCATTTTGCCTACAAATAATAATAAAGAACAAAGCAATAAATAACCAATGGGAAATGGGTGAGATCAAGGGAGTGATTATTTTTGACAAGTGATGTCTAAGATCTGTATAACATATATCAACATATATGAACATATATTAGGCCTATTAGGAACATAATCCCCAGGAATTTTCAGAGGAAACAGATACTTAATGCAGCTTACATTACACATAACTTTATAAGCCACTACACTATTTGGCAGTAAGTATTTTTTTTTTTTCAGATGTGGTTACCTTTCTGGAAGAATTCCTCTAATTTCTCCTTGAAGGGCTGGAGATGTTCTTCAGAAGACTCTTTGCAAACTAACTTCATCTGCTTTTCAGAGGCTATAAAAAGATGAGACACATTTATGACAGAAGTAATGTACCAGAAATAGATTTCAGCACCATAGGAGCCTACATCTAAATTAGTCACCTGAACTTACTTTAGAGGTAATAAACAAGCACTAAGGAATCCAGCAATTACATTAAAATAAAAAATACAACTAGTCTAGCTAGTATTAGTAGCTATATATATATATACTAGTATGATAAAAAAAAAAATCTGCATGCGTTTAGAGTGGAATTTGTCTTCAGTGAGGAATTTGTTCTAAAACTCCTGCAGTGTGCTAAGGCTTGCAACTAACACAGCCCACCTCACACACTAATTCTGGATGATATACATAAAGCTTTAAAGTCTGTTTCTGTGGTGAGTGAAGGATGCCTCATATCTGGATTGATTTTAATCAACCAGTGCCAGGCATCTCATACTCAACCATTTTTCCTGAAACAGATGCAGAAATTCAGCATTACTTAAGTATTCCATCCCCAGACCATGACATGAAACAGTTGAAGTATGTAAGAAAGTTAACTTACATATAAGTGCAATTTTTTTACTATTTAATCTATCTGCTATTTTAAGAACCAATTCCATGCCAATTTCTGAAAAACTTTGGGGTTTTTTGCCAATTTTAACAGGCCTAGAACTTCTAGTAAACTTAGTGCATTCCAGTGTTCCACATTAAAGATGATGGGAGGCAGAAATCAAAATGAAATTACTTTCCAACTGAAAGCATCTTTTTAGCAACTGAGTTTATGAACAACTACAAGATTTTTCTTCCACAACTTTTCACTCCCAAGAAGCAAAACTCAGATGGAAATTTATTCTAGAGTTAAACCTAAGACTTACATTTTGGCTGCATGAACTGTATTCACACCATATTGCTACCATCATTAAATAAAAAATAATGTAAAACTCTGGAAATAGAAGTTGAGCCTGTGTAATTAAAATGTCACATTATTTAAATTTGCAATGCAGTGTAAGAAGTCAATGGAAGGTTGAAAATAGATGCATATATTTTACTGTGCAAGTAGTATTGTGCTTACAATACCCTTGGACCATCAGGACATACTGAAAAGAACCACAGTTTTTCAATTAATTGAGAACAGGAACACATTTGGACATTTTTATAGAAAAATACTGAAAAATGCCCATTCCCACCTAAGAGCATATTTTAATTTTGCAACCCTCCACACAGGTTGTGTAAAATGGCCTGGGCTAGAGTCTAAGTTTATCTTTAATATACAGTCTTGTCACTGGTAGGATATGAAAAACCTTTCAAATTATTCAGAGTAAAGTTAATGGATATTTGTTTGTATACCAAATAGTAGGCAGAATGGAGTGGTGCCTTAAACATACTGGACTGAGAAAGAAAGTCCTTTATTAGCTCCTCAGTTATGTGTCTTTAATAATTTAAATTAAGCAAAAAAAAAATAAAAATCCTCAAATCAGGGAAGTTTAGATGACATCTTAGGATTTATTTTCTTATGATACATGCTGTTTACCATTAACAATTTGAACTTTCTCTGTCACAATACATTGATTGAAATGTGTGTATGCTTACTATTTATGTTTGCAGAATTAGAGATTTAAATCGAGCAAATTCTAACACTGCTTTGGAAGACAACAGATACTAGAAATTTATAAGTGGGAAAGATCTAGCAAAATAACTGAGACTGTATTGTAAGTTTCTGACTGGAAGTTGGAACAGTTAACACATAGGTTTGTGTTCTTCTTTTCATTTAGACAAATCTACAGAAAAACAAGGCAATATTTAGAAATTATTTTGGATAAACATAAAATGATGAAACTGTAGAAGTAATATAGTCCACACAGTATGTTCAGACATTTGAAATACAGTAAATGGCCATGATTCTCACAGTCATGTGAGGTTGCAACAACTGCAAACCAGTATTTATTTTATAATACTCTCACATAAATTTATATAAATCTATACAGAATTAAATTTCTATGTATATGTATTAGACTAATAAGCTTGTAGCTACGGTAGTATCTAAACACACTCTAATATACTCTAGAAAGGGATTTTCCCAAACATATGCTATTGTTAATGCATCATCTGTAGCACTGAAAGCTTCCTGGATGCTTCCTACAAGCTTAAATGACACAAGACTTTGAAAGGTTTCTCAGGTAGATCCCATGCATTCAAGTGACCAAGACTAGGATGAGCTCTTCCTAAAGTAAAAAGAAAGCACATAAAAACCACCCTCGGTAATTCTTTTTTTTTTTAAAATTGAGAATACTAACATTAACCTTAATCAGATGACAAAAACTACAGGAAAATCTGGATAAGTAGTACAAATACACAGAGCATATGGAATAAAAATCCAATTAGGATAGTGAATTCTTAAGAAGAATCCCAACACTCCTACCAAGGAGATCAATATTTGGAATGAGGGAAGAGGAACAGTAAGAAGAAAGGCACAGAAATGAAGAAAAATGGGACAAGTGACACAGAGTAAGTGAATCAGGATGCTGATTAAAACCCAAAAAATTTGATATAAAGTGAAATGAGATAGCAGTTTCAAATGCTTAAAATTATCTTGAAATAATGAAATTGAAAGAGACAGAAATCAAATAAATGCTAGTAAATTCTAATAGTTTACACTATTGTAAAGCCCGAAAAAGAGATCTTCTAGGCTGAAAAACCTTAGAACATGACCAAATTTGCTTGGGGATAGACATGGCAAGGAATGATGGAAGTGTGTTCAAAGGAATCACAAATCAGATACATGTAAAAACATATTTTGAAGAGGAAAAAGCATTTAATGATACAATTATTGTGAAGGTTTTGATAAAAATGTCAGTTGTAATGATACATATTGAAGTCAGGTGGTCTTTGTCAATGTGCTTTTGTAATGGTGGAAGTCTACCATACAACTATATGACCTACCTTAGCTCAACACAACATAATAAAAAGGTTTCTCGTAACTAGCATTCACTGAGTCTCCTGTTATATAAGGTTTTTTGTTTGGTTGGGTTTTTATTTACTTGAAACATAACATTAAAAATGTCATGCCCAACATTACATAAAAAACCCTAAAACTGGAAAGTCTAGTTCCATAAATTGCTTTGCTTTACCTTGCTAAAAATACTCTAACATGAGGAATCTTACATCTATTCTTTACACTTTGTTCTTGTATTCACTACAGTACAAAACCTTTCCTCTTTGAAAGAAAATTACTTCAACAAGTTTTTATTAGAATGATTTCAAGGTAAAAATCCTTCTTTTAAATACACACTGAAAAGCTACTGTCTGAAAATATGTCTTTCCAAAATTCTGATGAATCTGAGGGAATTCTGAGGAAGCTGACAGCTGTCACACCATACATACATGTCTCCTCTCACCATCTTATTCCAAAATAATCATTTTGGAAAATAAAAAACCTGCTTCAGCATTAGTGAGTTCAAACAGATCCAAATTCTCCACTAATGTAATAAACTTTTGGTTCTTTTCCTGGGTATGAGCTGTATGTTAGTGAAATTGAATGTAGTATGCCATTTTGAAAATTGTTTATTTCTAAATGAGCTATTGCAAAAACAAAAAAAAAAAGGAAAATACAAGTGTGCAAAAGTATTTGAAAGCCATTACAAATTGTTGGATGTACATCATGCTTCACCCACTACAAATCTTGGCCACAGAAATGGAAAGCATTAGCAAAACATTAAAACAAAGCTGGAAACTGCTGATTATCAGTTTGCCACTGTCTTCAGATTTAATGCAGTACTTGGCTCAAAAAGTTCCTTAAAAATCCCCAATATAAGTGAAAATATTTACAAAATAGAATGTCTCTCACTTAATGCCTATTGGGCAATAGTCTTAAAACTCCACAGACACTTGTAAATCTGTCAAAAGAATCATGGACCATAAACAAACTTTCATGTAAAGAGCATTTCTGTGTCAATCAGACACAATTTGGAATTTTTTAAGCACCATTTTTAAAGTAAATGCAAAACAAGAAATAGTTTGAAGTTGATAACAGTAAATTACTAACTATTTACTCACCAGAACCCACCAATAGCATTTACAGGGATCAGCCTGACAGCAAAATCAAGTATCAACACCATGAATTCCTATAAACCTGTCACTGACACTATACCCCATGAGTTATGCCTTTGTGAAAGCTGCTAAAGCTCCCCTGCTCCTGTCTGTTCAGATATGGCAGGTTATACTGCCAGGCTTACTCTTTTCTTTTGTTACAAAGGAGGCATACCTTTGACAGAAGGATTACTGTTTGATAATTCTTTCTTAAAGTTCTTACCTTTTATGTTTCAAAGAGAATTTGAAATCATACCGCAAATGAATTCGGTATAATGCCAAATAACCCCATATTTCTGTATGAGAGAACCCATGACCTTTTACAGTGCAGAAACCTGTTATGCTACTTGGATCTATATGCCCAAATAAAAACTTAATAAACCTGTGATAAAATTAGTAAATTTATATTATTCAACAAGTGCTACATAATTTTCTCCTGATTTAGTTCCTTTGGTTTTGCTTTATTAATTTTGTTGCTTGGAAACAACTTTGCAAGCTAAACAAATCATTCCTGGCATGTTTACCCATTGCACACTGCAGCAGGATCTGGTTATGGTCTCCCGTTACTACGTGCACTTAGGTACCTACTTACTCAAACCGTTCACATGATATTCATTCAATGCATTTTATGTATAAACTTGCATGTAAATTTTCTTCTCAGATAGAATTTTAAATAATGTACAGAAGGGAAGAGACTCATCTTGATTCCGTGGGAGCATGGTAAGAATTTTAACAACTTCCAAATGCAAGAGGCTATGCTGCTATTGACTCAGGGAAGGTTCAGGGACAGTATTTTATTTGCCCTTTTTGACACATATTGATAATCAGTACACGTCAATAACAGAACGCACAAATGTTCAAGCACTACCACCGAAGCCAGAGTGGGGCTAACTAATACAGAAGCCTTTGAACAAAGCAGAGATGGAAATGCTATGAAGTGGGGTGGAAGTTTTCTGAGACAAAGCTATCCGAGAAAAATGTAAAAGGGCATCAGACTTTGGTAGCACTCTTCTCAAGCTCAGTTTTTATTGCCTTAAATAAAGGTCAACAATTTAATGCAAAAAGTGTTAACACACATAAAACTAAATACATCATTCTAACCTATTAATTGCTTGTATAACTACTGTGCTGTGAAGATATTTTCAGCTAATTTAAAAGAATGTGCTTTTATATAGTTATTTTCTTCACATATAGTAATTCCTTCTTAAAAAAATATTTCAGAGGATAAATAAAAAGTCTAGTCTTTTTGTAAAGCACATTTTCTAGTGACACACAAAAAAAAAATCTGTTTAGGTGCTCTAGCTGTCATGTATAAATGAGATAGAAAAAAACATGTCAGTGGTACGTCCTAAGATGAGGAAAGTGAAATAACTGAATATGTGGCACACAAAACACTCTGTATTCTTGACAATTCTCACATGTTTGATCAGGTATTCTACCTTTGCATTTTGAGGGGGTTTTGTTTGTTAATTATAAGTTCATCAACATTTTTGAACTTTTAGTTAGTGATGGCATAGAGAGGAACTTTCAGGCCTATATTAGTTTCAACTAACCAAAACCAAAATCTTTTAGCTCCTTGTTTAGTGAAAGGACATCAACATTTTATACAAATAATTTAAAAACCTTTCTGCTAAAATTGTTTTCCAAGAATACATTTAGCAAAATGAACGAAGACTGCTAGAAAAACTAAATATTTTTCACACCATAGCAACATATCTGAGTCTCTGCTTAATGTACTCCTTCTGAAATGGTAGTTTATATTCAGGGCACCCTTCAGCAGAGAAGTACACTGCAAGGGACTGAACACTACATATAAATGATTATAATGACTAAAGCATCATAATTTTCCAGTCAAGTCTTTGAAAGATTCCTTTAAGTGATTCCAACACACATTATTAGTAGAAAATTTTTGTTAAGTGTCAAGATCCAGATATACAGAACTCCACACATCATTAAGATCTGTCAAGAGTGTAGAACTGTGCGCTACAAAATCTGCTGGGAAACTGGAACATTTCCCTTTGCTTTGAACAGTACAAAAAAAAGAGTATTTTGAAACTAAAGAGTCTTGTCTGGGTAATTGAGAGGGAGACAACATTTTTAAGAAGCAGGAATAATATTTTCATCAGATGAGCAAAGATTTTTACTGTGCTAAGAACAAAAGGGACCTTCCAAACATTCAAACATTTTATCACTTATTGTACTGAATAAGGGATCAGACATAACAGAATTGGGCAATGGCTGAAACTTTAAGAAGCCAGAGAAGTGATTTCTTCCTTTCCTCTCTTTTGCTGGATCTCTGATTTTTTGTGCAAGACAGATCATAAATTTGGAACTAATTAATTCTTCTACCAAGCTGGTAGAAGTTTGATTCAACTGGAGCATTCAGCTTAGATTTAAATCATGTGAAATCATAAACTACCTATAATATTAGCAGGAACACTTCCCAAAGTGCTAATTATCCGCACTATTACTAATTTGTACCCCATGGTCTTAACTAATGCGCTTTCAATCTTTGATACATGACTGTCTCAATTCTAGCACAGATCTGTCCTGTCTTTTACTGCATATTTCCACCAGAGGAAAAGCTCATGAGGTCCATAAATATGAAGTCATCATTCCTCCCAACACCAGTATTTAACACTCTCCAAACTACATAATTGATTATCCATCATACACATTGATAGGGACAGTATTCCTCTTGTTCCCAGATGTACACTACCTGCTCCCAGATGTATCCTTCATAGCTACATAACTATTGCTTAACATACACACATGCATTTATTTATTTAAAAGGGCACACAAAAAAGTGCACAGAAAATCCTAAGTGCGGCATTTCCCAGATTAATTTTAGAATCTTAACATTTGCAGAATGATTTTTAACAAGAAATTTCTGAGAATTCTTTAGCCAAAGGAAAAAAATACATAAAAAAAAATTAACAGCATGCCATTGTTTAACCAACTGAAAGCTTTCTCTCTGTGCCTTTGTGCACGCATGCAGACATCTGCTTTCAGGGAATAAACTCTTCAAAAACATGATTGCTTTTCTCCTCTATTATATATCTGAATATTTAAACCATTCCATACTATCCTTTTTTTATCAAAACCTAAAAAATCTAATGAAATTTTAAGAAATGATCCACTTAGAAAAATCTATACCAAATGTATTCACACATGAACATTACCAGTGGAAAAATGCAAAAAAGTTAGTTTTATTGTAAAATAAAATCCAATGCACATACAGAAAATGCCTGTCCTGGATCTTTCTAAATCAAAACAAACTGAAACATCTCATCCTACTGAGGCAAGAGATTATTCAAAAAGTGGTCAGAAAACTCACAGAATGAAAAAAGTTGCCAAGTCTTGCAAAAAAACCCCCTTTTCCTGTACAAAGCCATCTTTTGCTCTTTTCCTTACATCACTTTGCATTGCCTCAAAATACATAATGTAAATACTGGACTGTGCAAAAAGAGTGAAACCACACACAAAACAAAATGCCTATTTTATGCTATGAGCTAGAGAAATAACATATGCACCTATTTGGCTCCTCACATTCTACCACCTAGTTCGAATTTCTACTTGCTTGCACCTCCAAAATTTTAAAGAACATATAACTAACATAAAGAAAATTAAAGTGTCCTCTAAATTATCATACAACTTCTCTGCTCCTGCTGGGAAGATTTTTTGACATGTATGTTAGTCAAACATTTAAGCCCCTCTTTTAAATTGACTTAAAACATTTAGTTTAAATTAAACTACGGCTTCAGTTGGCTGAAAATATTTTAGAAGAGCGTGTTTGATACTTTTTGGAATACTATCCTCCTGTAATGAATAAGCAATCATCTTCTATCAAGACAAAGCTATCAACCCTACAAATTATTTAGAAAGCTAATACTCAAAACGGATATATTCATTAGAATTTTCTTGATGTGAGCCAGTAAGCTTACTGTCTATCACAGCAAATCAAACATCAGTCAAAACTCCGTAACACTATAATCCTCACACTATTGATTATTACTGTATCATGATTATATTAAAACTCCAGCCCACAGAACAGCCTTTACCAAAGTAATGTATGTCAGCAGCTGTGGCCTGCCCCAGCCCAGGGCCGGGAGCCACGGCAGAGCCCAGCCTGGGCTGGGGCTGGGGAAAGCCCCTCGGGCTCCGTTCCCCACCCAGGAGCTGCTGGAGTCCGGCTCAGACCCGTCCTCCCACCCCAGGCTGCACAGGTCTGGGCAGGGGAACGGGCCAGCCACACCACAGCTCCGATACCTTTCAAAGCTGGAAACAAAGAGATGAGCAATTCCCGGGTTTGGGTTTAAAACGTGGTATTCACAAAGGTGATCATAATTTTCAGTGGTCCAAAATGCTGTCAGTCTCAAAACTGGCTAGCTATTGGTCCGATCTCAAGCAGAAAAGAAACTCCCAGCAGCCTCTCTCAGAGGAGTCACTTCCATGGATATTTCTCACTTTTTTCCTAACCACCCAACTACTACATCATGACATTTAGGAATGAAAATTAAATGAAGCATCTGAAGAAGATGTTTCTGCATACCAGAAGAAGCCAGGTATGTTCAGTTCCATTTAGAGAAAGTGGGCTGGGGATCTAGATTTTCATGTCAACTGTCTAATGAATAACTAGAGAGAAGACAGAACCAGACTTTTTCAGGAATGCACATCTAAAAAAATGGAGCAATAGTCACAAAGTTGCAGCACAGGAAATTCTCACATAGGATAAATAAAAATATTCAAGATAGCAATTAAGCACTGGAACAGGTGCCCATAGAGGTGTTGGGATTTCCATCCTCAGATTCAAAACTATGCCAATGGCCCTGCTCAACGTGATTGAAATATGAAGTTACTCTTGCTCAAAGGCTCTGGATCACAGCACCTCCAGATGTACATTCCACCTACCAAACTGCACTTCTCTATCATTTTAAATATTTGTAACGCTTCTTTATAAAAACCAGCGTGGAAATAGCCATCACAACACTGTAATTTCTCAATGTGTTATGCATCAATTTACTTACTTCCCTTTTCATCTTTTCATGAGGATTATGCAACTTTACAAAATGGAGCTCACATAAACAGAAGTTTTGGTAAAGTTCTCCTATTCAAATGGGGAAAAAATGGGGGTTACATACTAATGCAAGATACAGATCTGTCAATAAATAGGTTAAGAAGTGCCCAGTATGAAACAATGCCTTCTGTCTCCAGCAATTATATAGCAGATCCCTAAAGTCTTTTTATTTCAGATGATTTCTTTCCTGTCATGCATGTGTTTGCAAACACCCACATATATACTCACACACACAGTTAAGTTCATAAAAATTTAAAACTTGTATACAGTACTGAAAAAATATTGGTATGAAAATTGTAACCAATATTTCTACAGGTGGCCATGAAAGGAGAGGAAAGTAAAGGGTATGTGGATTTTCAGTGGAATCAGAATGTTACAATCTCTCTCAGAGTAAAATTAATTAATTATGAGAAATAGAAGTGACTCTTGAAAATACTTAGAATGGACCAACCCTGGTTTCCCTTTTTAACAATTCAATAAACACCTTTGTTCTTTCATTTGTCAAGGTCAAGAATACAAAAAAGTTGTAATGAGCATCACATATTACATGAGGCATCTAATATTGCTTTCTTTTGAGGAACAGAGCAGCACAAAATTTAAAATTTTATGTACTATATTGCAAAGAAGAGGAATGA
Source organism: Parus major (assembly GCF_001522545.3). NCBI lineage: Eukaryota > Metazoa > Chordata > Aves > Passeriformes > Paridae > Parus > Parus major. The sequence continues at coordinate 30,997,456 of NC_031774.1, read as the reverse complement.
GTATGACAGATTAAAACCATCCTCAGGGATTAATTAAATTTTAACTAATTTAATTAAAATTGTTCAACTTTGGACATTGCTAATAAAAGGATTCATGGTAAAACTCATTCTAGTCCATCCAACTTCAGTAATGTGGCTTTCTTTCTGAAAATTTTATGATTACATATTTAAAACATTCTGTGCTTATTCCAGAAGAATCCTAATTTCAAGAATACCAAGTGGCATTGTCCAAATTAGAAGGTAAATCATGTTTGGTCATAGGGAAAGAAAAATGTGGGAATCATTCACAGCCCTAGACAAGGATGTTTTACAATCTTAAACAAAGCAAGATCTTTTATTTCCATAACTCTACAGATTAACTGGAAAGCTAGCAGGTGTTCAGTGAATAAATGTATCTGCTTATGATACTGTGTGATATATGAAAACCTTGGAAATACACCAACAGGCCTGGAGTGAAAACCTGAGTTTACAGAAAATTCTTTCTAGTTGGATGTTAGAGTGGAACCAGATTTCACCCTAAAATTTTCATCTTACCACCTAAAATTCACTTCTTTCCCCTTAAAAGCCTATATTAAATACATATTTTTGTTTCTCATTCTTCCTAACCTAAAACACTCACGATTAAAAAGCTTGTTTTGGAATATGTTTTAAAAACCTATTGGATTAAGGTTCACCAAAAACCTTTTTGAATTCCTGAGTCTAACTTCAGTCTAATCCCTTCAGAGTAAAGTTATCCTGTACATTTAAAGTCTAATCTGAAAGATTTAAACACAGCAAATTGTATGGAACTCAATATGTTTATCTGAAAAGGATGAAAGGGTTTGTACTCCATCTAGATTTGAACTTTTGGTTCCACAGTGTCTAGGTATTTCAAACCAGAAGTTTATACCATGAGGTTTATAAGACATGACACTTATGATAGCTCCATCTTTCCTATGTTAATATGCATGTTAGAAATAGAAATTAATGCCTTGATAAACTAGTTAAATATGGGATGTTAAAGCAGTCATTAGTCAAACATTTTTAAATACTAAATGACAACTAATATGAAAATAACTATCAAAATTGCCATTGCAGTTGCAAGAAGTGATATGCTTCTTTTTTTTAATTATTCCTTACAACTCTCAGAAAAAAAGTGAAGTCACTAACAGGAACATTAGTTCATTCCCTAATGACACAATGAAAACATCTCTTCCATTTATTACTTTTGTCTCATCCCACTTCCAAGGTAATCTGCTCAAGACTACCTAAGCCAACAAATTGTGAAACAAATCCAATGTACCCTATAACACAGGCAGCCCCAGTTAATATTGTTCAAATTATTCACATCTGAAGGGCCGCGCCTGTCTGGATAGCTGGGCCCGACGCTTCTCTGGACTTGGTTTCTGCTACTCACATCTGTTTCAGCTTTAGACTTTCACTGGTATTCTGCCAGCAGCCACAACTTTTTAATGGCTACAATAAACTACAGAGACTCATCAAATCTTTGTTGTACGTGTTAAAATTATAACCTCTTCAATTAAAATTCTGATTTAAAAATTAACTTAGAGCATTAACTGAAGAAAAATTTTGAAAGGGAATCTTTGAAAAAAGGGAAGTTCTTATATAAGAGAATTTTTTTTTGTTTAAATAGAAGAGAAATAATCACAGGAATGCTCGTTAGAATCTGTTGTATATTTCTAAGTGATAAAATACTGACATCTGAAAACATTTCCACAACCTTTTTTGTTTCACATCTTTGTTATCATTAACTTTGTATATTAATTGCTTTGTCTGGCTTTAACATACACCTTTACAAAGAATTGCGAAAACAACCTCAAGATAACAATTATTCTAGATTTCCTATAAATACCTACAAAAATCTGGCTTAGTAAACAGAAATCAGTGATTACAAGAAAGCTGAAGCTTTTATTTTAGAAGAGTTTAGCTTTTCCTACTCGCTGCTTGTGCCTTTACAATGTAGAACAAATATGATGTGCAGGTCCCAGCCTCAATGCAGATCCTGTGCGACTAAGATGTATGACAGCAGGACTACATGCTGAAAAAAGTACAAGATCAAACACAGATCATGTTTCTGCAAAAACTAGCCCAAAGGAGGGCAGGCCAAGGGGCTTACAGGGCCAAGCGATGAGAGGAGATAGAGCACTCCCTTATGCCCGGGTCGAACAAACAACAACTGATACTTTCCTACCACTATTAACCTTTGAAATTATCCTAAGGATGGCAGTGACCTAATCTAGCAATTCCTAGCTGTAAGGATTAACTATTTTGTAACGGTTTTCAGCGCCTTACACTGAAAAAATCTGAAAAAAATGATCTTGTTCAACTCTTCCATTCTGGTGTAAACATGTAAACCTAAATTTTTTTTAAAAAATCTAATAAAGTTTTTAGATATTTTTATGCAGATTCTCTTCCTAAACTCCACCTTCTACACATAACTCCCTTGGTAAAGTACAAACTTTTCTGTAACAAGAAAAAGGCTTAAAATATTCAGTCATCATTTGTTGAACTTATTTTAGAAAACTGCATGTAGCACAAAATAAAAAAGAAATTGCTTGGAATACTTAAGAGAACAACCCTTCCTACTTTATTTCCACTCAGGACCTTGATTGATAGATGAGTTGGGTTTCTGAGCCCCTCTTTATAATAAACATTTTAAAATGTTTATTTTATGTCCCAGGGTGAAAATATTTTGAACTGGAGCTTTCAATTTCCCTTTGCTCTGCCTTGGCAAGCTGTGTTTTATTTCTACATTAATAGTATTCAACTCTTTTTTGTAGCTTTTAAATTGTTGTTGTACAAGTACTGAAGAAAGTATTTATGTTATGGAGCTAACAGATATCTACAGTTAAACACATAGTTCTGGAGAAGCCAGAGAAAAATTCACACATAACTAAAGAAATATTCAGAAAGATTTCTTTAGGGGCCTTTTGACTGTAAAAGGGAAAATTACTTTTCAGGATCTCTACTTTCATTTTTATTAAGTCATGAGTTAAATTTTTTTCCTTTCTAATTTATGTGAGTAATTTGTGCCACAGTGTAAAAACTCTAAATGAATCAACACTATAAACCTAATTAGCAATAAGAAAACCTCATAAAGATCACATTTTAAATGGCACTTTGTTGTTAGCAGAACAAATGTGAGAGTTCCCAGTTACCTTCTAGATCTCTCTTCAGTTTCCTTAAATCTTTTATTAGGTCTTCAAATTTAACTTGGGAGGCCTGGAAAAAATCCTGTGGTTCTGGTAAAGGAAAAATGCTCTTGTCTGTTCCCGCTTCCTAAACAAACAAACAAACAAATGGGCTACTATGAACACTGAATGCATTTCCAGTAAAATAAATAGCTTTTAAAAAAAAATTCTCATCTATGAAACAGTGTTAAAATTACAAAAATAGCATATTTTAAATCATTCTTGCAAAAACAACATCTCATTCAAGATTAAATACTGTCCATTCTGAGTATTGAAACTTCCTTTTAGATGCTGTAAAGCAAACTGTGCTCAATTTAAACTTTGAAACAACATTAAACACACAACATTTCAGTTAATTTTATGTCAATAAAGGTTTAGATAAGGGATTAGAAGTTTCTTAAGAAAGATAACAGGAATGCCCGTTTTAATGCAAGAAGGGATCTTACGCCAGAAGTTTGTGGTTTCACTCTCTCACAATTCATTAAAAACACACACGCTTTATAAGCATAAATTGAAAACCCTATTCATACATTTCCTGAAGCAGTTTACACAGATAAAAATACACAGTTGAATGTTCATGTGGCTTAATAAATAACAGGGGTTAAAGTCTGCATGGAACCCCTAAGTATATACCTTATTTTTAGCACAGTAAGAAAAAAGAATCAGAAGTAAAACAAATAAACAAACAGAACCAACAGAAACCCCCCCCAAACAAAACGAAACAATCAAACAAAAAAAAAACCTCGGCAACCAAACAAGAAAATACTTTTACACAGTTCAAAGCAATACCTCCAGTGGTATTTTAAGAAGTAAAGTATGTAAAAATGGTATTAATATGACATTGCTGTGTATAAGCATATATTACTGAGTTTAAAATATACATATACATGCATGGATTTCAGTCTGCAATAAAGGAAAACTCATAGTTTGGAGAACTAATTGTTTGGTTAGGGGGAAGAATAATTTTATTATTATGAATGATATGAACATTCTTGTGGAGAAAATGCAATGGATGATAATTTCACTGTGTTTATTTCCTCCCAAGGAAGATATAATGCTTTGCTTCACAAAATTCCCTGAAGTAAAATTGCAGTAGACTAGGAAGTTTATAGAAATACTTAAATAAACTAGTTAAATGTTTTAATAAATTAATTAGAAAGCATAGAAATCCAAATCTCCTCAAAACTCCCAAATCAACAAAACCACCAACAACAGAAAACACAAGAAAAAAGAAAGAGAAACAAACCAAAAACCTTAAAGAAAGAATACTGATACAGATCTACACATCTCAGGACTACTAACTCATCAATTCAACAACCTTAGGTAAGAATTTTTTTTTAAAAAAAAAGCAGAAAAGAAAATCAATTAAAATTGTGGAAAGTCATTGTTAAAATCAATTTACAGAAACATTTTCATTTAAAATATAGTAGTTCAAATTTTCCACTCAGTAAGTTTGGCTATTGCCAATACCAAATATATACATATTTAATATATGAATGTATATAATATATATAAATGCATATACAGGGGAGTATCACACACAATAGAATGTAATTCAGCAGCATTTCAACCCCTAACTTCATCCCCATCTTAGCTCGACTCACCTATCTTACAGTGCCAACATGTCCTTGCATTTTTTGTCCTAAGAGATAAATCATCATTCTGCCTTCCCATATCATGACATCAGAAGAAATTTTACAATGTTACAGCCACAATGTAATACGGCAGGGGTGGAGTGACCACCTGTCCAGTTTGCAACAGTCTCAGCTAACTGCCTGCAGTGGTTCTCTCAACAACCAAAGCAAAATTTTCAATCTTATCTTGAAAGTTATAGCAAATTTCATGCCTACTGAGCTACACAACTATTATAAGAAAGCAAAAGAAATGAACTTTATTTTCCCATCAGAGATACTATGTTCAGATTTCTATAAAGCTGTAACAAACTCTTTTATCATCTCTTAAAGAAACCCAGTTTTGGAGAGGCTGATGGAGAAAATCCTTTACCTTATCACAGTGGCGTAGGTAATATATGACGACATAATCCACAAGATTAATACCATTATCCTAGGAAAAATTAAAGAAGTGTGATTAACACTGATTCAATGTGTGAAAATGTACCACATTCAAAACTAAATGAATTCTTTTTTTATACTGCTGTGAGAAATAGGACTCACAGTATTTTTTAGTCTTAGCATTACTGAACAAAAAAAAAAATAAATTAATTTTTTACAACATTGATTTCATCATACCACTACCAGATTCAGGGTGTATTTTGGTTTTAAATACCAGGCAAAAATACATGCAGAGAAGAACACACGGGAGAAGCTGTCCCCACATTTTATGTAATAATAGAAGGCATTACAGAATAATAATATTAACTCAAATAACAATATTATTCAATAATATTATTCTTAAACAGAATATCAGCTAAATATTACAGTCACCTCAGATACATTAATGCAAACAAAATTTCTTGATTACTATAGTCTCAATCATCTGTAAGGAAGATCAAAAAAAGGCATAGATACCTTTACATATTTTATTCTAAATATGAAATCAGACAGCATTCAACTAAGAAGTATATTTCCTGCCCTGTTACCATATAAATATGAATTTTAATTGTAACTTTATGGAATCACCATTTCCATGTTCCTGCACGCAACTGTAAACAGTATTTTATTTTGTTACATGTCATTGGGTCAGCATGGGCCAGATGAACTAAGGAAAAGTTATACATTACATTCAGCAATATAAAAGAACCATGATATAGGGAATTATATCTGGAATGCCTTTGAAGTTTTTTAGATGTGTTTTCATATTTTATATTGACAGGTATCAGAACAAACATTTGTATGTGAACGATGTCTGACTTCCTGTACAGAGCTGCCTCGTCTATATGAGAGTCTGCAGCACATTATATTTTATTAGTATCATACACCAGCAAAATTCTTAACTAAGTAAGTCACTGCTGTCATGCAGAAAAAGCCACCCTGCATGTTTAAGAGGTTTAGAAGCCATTACTGGCAGGTCAAAAAATCTCTATAAAAAGTAACTTTCTAAGCTCATATGACAATAAATAAGTTTTATGTGAAATAAGAAGTATTTAGCATTGGCTCTTTACCTTAGGTCATGGAATTCAGCTCAGTTAAAATGTATTTGCTGACAGTTCACGAGAAGGGAGTAATAGGACAAAGGAAGAATACCTTAATGTTCAAATGTACAAGACCCTGCATTCTTCTCCTTTGCAAATACAGACTACAATTATCTCCAAGGTTTAATGTCTGCCTGTAGCAACTGGACCCTTTGAGCTTTTATACATTTTGAAGACTAATCTAAACTAACAACACATTTATTCTGGCTACCAGGAAACTGTAAATAACGTAATTTTTTAGCTTGTTTCGTTAAGGAAATATAGTTATATTTTATATATATATAATATATATAACATTTATATAATATATATATTATTTATAAAGAAATAACAGTTATATTTCATATCAATTACTCCTTTTCATAATGCATAATGTTGGAACATGCTTGCTAAATTCAGCCACATTGGAAAGTCACAGAGATTATAAAATTCTATAAATTCTATAAAGTTTATAGGTAGATAAAAGAGCGACTACTAAACCTAGTAGTCCTACTTAGAAAAGTCAGGCAAAGCTGAATTTTACATTTTTCTTCAAGGCAGCTAGCCAGCCAACAAACGCCTGAGTAATGGGAAACTTGGCCTGGTTCTAGTTAAGCTGCTGTTTGTACTGTGTCTTGTCCATGCTGTAGGACTGGGAAAAAGTGGTTATATGGAACAGCTGAACCATCACAGTGAAGACAAAAGAATTAGAATTACAGAATCATTTCAGTTGGAAAATACCTTTAAGATCATTGAGTCCAACTGAAAATCCAACACTGCCAAGTCCATCACTAAACTATATTTCTAAGTGCCACCTCCAGGATCATTGATTCCACCACCTCTCTGGGGAGTCTGTTCCAATGTTTTTATAATCCTTTCAGTTAAGAAGATTTTCCTAATATCCAAGCTAAACCTCCCTTGAAAGAACTTGAGGCTGCTTCCTCTAATCCGACTGTTTGTTACTTGGGAGAAGACACCAATCCCCTCCCCGATCCTTTCAGGGAGTTGTACAGAGTGATTCGGTTTCACCTGAGCCTCCTTTTATCTGTGCTAAACTACCACAGCTTCCTCAGCTGCTCCTTTTAAGACTCATACTCCAGACTCTTTACCAGTTTTGATGATCTTTGGACATACTCCAGCACCTCAATGTCTTTAGGAGACAAAGTACTCAAATACTTTGGAAAAAGCTTTAATTTAAACAGTTGCTCACTGAACACTTCATTAAATGTGTTTCTACACTTGGTTAATGATGATACACAAAAGTAAAACAAAATGCTCCATAGATACACTGTTTTGCTGACATTGCCTGTCTCACAAATGCATTCCTGTGTATATGAAGCATAATGGGGAACAAAAGCTTAAAATCTATATCTCTTGTAGTCAAGAAAGCACCTCACATAAGAAACATAGAAGAGCATGAAAGATTTTTTTTTTCCCCTCACACTCCAAGTCTATACCAACATCAGCAGAAAATTATCTCCTATTCTTTGCTGCTTCCTATATCCATGTGGTGTCTAGGTATGTTTTGGCAAAGAATGACTTTGAGCAGTGTTTCCACTGCTTACATTATCTAACACCTCCTCCTCTGCCTTACTGAAATAGGAAACAAAGTAATCTCATCTCAAAAGGTGTCTAGCCTTTGAGCCTAACTTTGATCCTAGCATGACTAATCAAAAACCAGCTAGTGCTTCTCAATTTTTGACAAAATAATTTACTGCCATCTATGAGCATTTTCTTGTGCACGCCACTCAAACTTCATGTCTTCCATCCATTTAACTGACAACTAAAAAATGAGACAAAGTATCTTGTTGGGTGTGGCATCTCTTTGATCCCTTACACATAATTTGTTAGTGTATATACTACAATGAACAATTACTCATATTTTGTTTTTAAACATGATTTTTAAAGAGTTTTTATTCACATAGAGTGCCCTTCATTTAAGAGCATGAAAAAATAATGGGCACATTTACTGGAGAAGACATGAACAATCTGTGCTCTCACTTCTCTCTGCCCTACTGTTTTTAAATCCCTCCTAATAAAACAGACACACAGAAGCTCTCACATAAGGTAGTTATCCTAGTAGTACTGATCAGGAGAAATTATATATTAAAGAAACATACACATGCAGGAGAAGGAGGTGAAAAACTAGAAGAAAAAAAGAATGAAAACAGAACAAAGCACCTTGCTTTTTCAAGCAAGATAAGTAAGATATAAAAGATTAACTTCTGACAGATGAAGGAACAATAAAAAAAAAAAAAATCACTTCAGAAAAATTATCTTTAACCAAACGTTATTAAAGTACTTACTCTGCTTTTGACATCCTTTAGTTTGGGGAGTATTTCCAAACCAAACCCATCAGCTTGACCTCGGGTCCTATTCCCTCCATTCATGTAATTTCCAAAAGCCAGAATCAAACCCAAAATTTCCTTTACACTTTTCATGCTCAGCAAAGCCTGGAAAATGGATACTGGTCTGTAAATTTGGTTGGCACAAAAATTCTAATTGCTAATATAAAATATTATTTTATTTTCACTAAAGTTTTTTTCTTGTCTGTTTTTACATTTGTAGGTAAGGGAAGCTGAAGCTGGTACAATAATCAACTTTAAGAGAAACTTTTATTAGATTGTATCTCCCTAAGATAATATGTTTAATGTAATCCATACAAAGCAAATTATATGGCATCAAATACTATGTAAATGACAAAAAGATTAATGGAAGATTTCTAAACATTCTCAGAGGACTTCAAAAATCTTACAGACAAGGAGGTGGTTTATCATGAGTTTGCATAATGAACAATCAAACGGAGATGTGCTATTTTTGCTGCCACCAGGACAGACTCAGCCTGTCACTCAGCCTGCTTCTCATGGGTCTGAAAATTCACATTCCTGGATCCATACTTACTCCAGATAAAAGAGGGCTAATGACTAATTACATGTCTCAGGACAGAAAACAGTTCTAGAAACTGAGTGTAGAACTAGTGAACTATTTTCTGTTACATATAAAGACATCTGACAGTTGACAATCTGAGGCCACAGGCATAAATCTCCAGTACGTAGCCTTACAGACTAGATAAATCAGTTTCAGTGTGAACTCCTCATAGGTGAACTGAAGGCAGTACAGTTTTCCCTATCTCATACAAAACTGACTCTTCCTTTATGCCTCCTTTGGAAAGGAAAAAACAAGTAACTATTTTTATTGCAAAGAAATCCAAAGGGGTAGAGCATCAGTACCCTGTGAGAGCAAAGCGAATCAAAAACTAACCTTCAAATTAGAAAAAAAAAATAATTAACTACTCTTCTGGTTAAGACGTTATGACCTTTAGGCCACATTTAATTTCTCTCCTAATTTTCACCTTGTTCTACTTTTCATAATTTATTTGTTGTACCTTAAAAATCTTGTCCTTAGTCTTTCATGGTATTGAAATATTAGGTAGAGCTTTGTCCCATACTAAAAATTTTGCTGTATCACGATTACCAGAAATTTACAAATGCCAGGGGAAAGTAATATAAGCTAATGAAGATGACAAGCATCTATTGGCATCAACAGCGGTATGCAAATAAAAGGCAGTTTCTAAGGCCCTGTACTAAGCTTGCCTTATATATAATTTCTGGTTTATGGAGATTATCTATTACACTACTTAGTATGCAAAATAATAAAAAACTACCATTTAAATACAAATAAATTTCTATGTACTCCTTGGGCATCACACGCAATTCACTTTCCCACTTCCCTCTTCCTTTTCTTCTCTTAAGCAGCTATAAATTTACTACATTTTTATTTCCTAAAAAGCCAGTAAGTAGGATTAAGGTTCCTCAGTTATGGTAAAAAAGAAGCATCAATACTCTAAAATATATGTAAGTTTTAGTTTAGCTTTCATTAGGACTTACCTTGGAAGCACGAGTCACAATATCTACTTTCCGGTGAACTGATGTTATCCCTTCAGAGAAAACCGACTGGAAGATAATACACTGAGCTCGTTCTGCAAAGTTGGGGATTTGAGATAGCTCATAGAGAAATCTGTGGGGAAAAAATGACTCTTAATGAATCTTTATAATTCTTCTCAGTGGGATACATAATGGATCAAAGCCTGCAGTATCATGAAATATTCATGTACTCTTTCCTATTTATCTGACATTATCTATGTCAGAATCTAATCTGACAGAATTTATAATTGTTGTATTCTTCATGCTAAGAATGCATTAAGAAATCCTATTAATGTCAAGAAAAAACCAAGACATTAATCATTATCATATCAGTCCATTAACTATCATAGCTGCACAGTAATAAACAGAAGAATTTCAAACCTAAATCACTAATTGGAAAAAAAAAAATCTGCATAGCACTACCTATGTACTAATTTACACAGATTTGTTTCCCCTAAAAATGTGCTCAGAAATACAAAACTCAATATATTCCTTCAAATTTATTTCATAATATAAAATGTCTGCTGACAGCTTTCTTCTGATTCTCAGCATCAATTTTCTTTTTCTAATTTGTACCACACTTTCAATCATTTCAAACATTCAGCATGTTTTATGGGAATACACCTAGCTGTGTATTTAGCTCTAAAATACTGCCTTCAGCCACTGTTCAGCAAAGTTAGTAAGTCTTCATCTGCTCTATATCTGTCCTTACAGGTAGATATTCCTCATGACACTATTGTAGCTTTTTATCTTCTAACTCTGTGGTAAATAAAAATAGAGGCATATTCAACCACTGTAGTTCAGACCTCACAAAATGAAAGCATCCCAAAGGCATGAGTAATTTCTCCCTTTTCATCAGTTTAAAATACAAGAGCTTGGCTAATAATACAAGAAGCTTTAACATTTCTTATAATAACAATGATTCGCTCTTCGGTTTTGAATTCAAAACTGCAGATAGATACAAGCTTTCTTGAAATCCAGCACCAAGCTTGTTTTTTGCTCCAGTATCACTTCAGTATCATTCTTCTCATCTCCTGTCTACAGATATCCTTAGATTCCACTTAATGCAATGCCATAAAGATTCTTTCCACCTCACTGAATTGTGGGACATTCAGTATTCAATTTATTCGTTTGAATTCTTCTTAACTTTATTGTAACTAATTAAGCCAATGCACCCAATTTTTCCAAATTATTTCTTTTTTATAATAAATAGTATCAGTATGTTTAAATCTGCTTTATACATTTCTCATGCATGCTAGGTTTTGCTGAGCACATAGTGACTGTTTAAAAAATCATCAGAATTCACCTGTGGCTGGTGTGAAATATTATGTTTTAATTGGAATACCATTTTTTTGTTTCTTTTTCTTTCTTTTCTTTCTCGCCTGGTGAAAAGACCTATTGTGAGAGAAGGATCAGGGAGGCCCAGCTTGGCTCTTAGACTTAAGAAGTGGGAAAAAAGAAATGCCAAGCTGGTAATAATAAAAACGCTTCCTATTGGGAATGAATGGTATTGCCAGGAAAAAAAAAAAAAAAGAGGGTATTTTGCACTTTGTGTGAGAGAAACAAAGGAAAGAAAAACCAAACTGCTTAATTAAAGTTCTAACATACATACAATTAAAAAGTTTAAATTTAAAAAGTCAAATGACACATTCTTGCCTTCCAGTGAAAACAGAACTATTTCCCACACGGCTGACTATCGAATACAATGTCATTGTGCTGAGAGTTAAAAGGGCATCAGCATAAAAAGAAGATGCTGCCAGATTCTGGATTTCAGAGTACTCAAAAATAAATATCCAGACAGAACATTTTTAACTGAAATCTGTCACAAAAAGGAATCTTAGTGACTACAAACATAGCTACTAAACAAAAAGTCATGGCATGAAACTTTGGCTGTGACAGATATACCACCAATTCAGATGGACAAAATTTCAGAAGAGAAAGAAACATTCTTATTTCAATTTTATTCTGAGAAAAGTATGATTTTGACATAAAATAATGACAACATGGCTGTGACATAGCTTTTGGATAGGTTTCTCATTACTACAATTCCAACGGTCTAAAGTAAGCATAGAAAATATGCTGTTCATCTCCATGAGGTACATTGTACTCCTCCCTTTCAGAAACCGTAAATAAAAAATGCATTTACTTGAAAACTCCTTTAGCCTACCAGAATCTTGTAGTTAAGGACTTGAGAAAACTTTCAAGTCAGGCACATTCTTATGGTATTAGTGTAAGAGAGCATTCTTGGAAGAAGATGGAAAAGAAAGGCTGACTTTAAGAAGATAAAACAATTTTCCGATCACATTTATCTGCATTTTAAGAATATAAAATTTAGAAACATTTTTTTGGGAAAAAGCTGTATCTAATCCTGCAAGCTTCTAAGTATGATGGCAGGATTTAAACTGAAGTCCAAGCAGAGCTGTTTTCAAAGACAAGCCAAGTGGCATTACTGGGACAGAGATTATAAATTGTGCCCTACTTCCTGAATTGAATTACATTCAAACCAGTACCATATTTTGTTATTATTTCCTCTATTGGTACTTATTTCACAGTGGAGAAGCCTACACAGACAATATACTACAACTTAATGGGGTCTCTTGGAAACTAGCTATAGCATCTGTATCCTGCTAGCAAAGCCCCAAACTGTGGCAAATTTTGCATATAAATCTTTATCATGGAAATTAATCTTAGCATTTAACAGCTATTATCATGAAGCATAATTTAGGAGGATATTGTTATGTTGCTGTCAATACTTACAGTTTGTGCCAAATTTAACATACATGCAAGACAAATAAAAATCACATGTGCAGAAGAACATCAGTGATACCACTGAAGTTTTTTATTTGTCTGGTAATCCAAGCACATAAGGGTTTCCTTCAGACTTCAGTGAACTCAAGTCTAAGGTTTCACTACATGAATGACTACTGTTAGTGCAACCATTTGACACATTATTTCATTTACACTTTTGTTCTGATCCTCATTAAAAACAATACATGAGGCTTATGCCCCACAGTAGACATTTTTAATTACACATACAAATTTAGCATTTTTCTGTCTTTAACCTTTTATGGAGCTAATAAGTAAAGCAAAGCTCCAACAAATCTCCAGTTCTGAAGTTGGGTTGACTTAAGAGGCTGACTGAGACAACAAAGCCAGGGGCACATGATCTACTGAGTTTTCAGAAAGCACATTATTTTGAAGGTCCAACAAAATTTACAGAAGTGCATAAAGCAAATTGTTTTCCCCTTAAGCTACCTTTTAAAAAGCTAGTTTTCTTAACCTATGTAGCTTAATTATAGGGTAAAAATGGGTTACTTATGACTTGCAGAAAGAACACTGAGTAATAATTGATAAAAAAATAGCTTTTGTCTTTGATACTACTATTTAACTCTGTGCCACCAGGCATAGCTACTTTATTTACAGTTCTTAATTATGGAACAATGATACTATAAATCCAACCTTGTATTTAATTAAGATTAACCTCTCTCCACTATAAGTTACAAAAGAGACAACCTCCTATAACCCTAGAGCTCTACAAGATTCATATTCTCCAGAAGACAAAATACATTCATATTTATTTAACTTGGACATACAGCAAACAGACTGCCAAAGATTCAAACTCTGGAAAACATCAGCTAGCCACACAATGTATCCTTCTGCCCCAAGCCAAGGCAATGAAAGCCATGGATATGGGATGCAAAACAAAGCTAGTATATGAACTTTACAGATATTTGTCTTCTTAAGACTTTCTAAAGAACAACAGCCTCTCTTTCTTCAAGAGTAAGATAATAGCCTTATCTCCTAATATTAGCCTATTCCTTAGCGTGCAGCCACAAATGAGTATTTAGCTGCCTCATGTAAGGAGAAGTAGAAAAAATAATCCGTTCTTCAGCACTAAAATTTTAATGAGAAAAAAGGTACCAAAATGCAGTAATTCTGACATTAACCAATCATATACTATCTTTATTTAAGTTCTTCCTCCCCCTACCCTTTCTTACCCCAGAGACAGCAGAAAAGACAAGAACAGACCAGATGGAAAAGGAAAGAAGATGACAGAGAGGCCTCTGGGAAGGAAGAATTGAAGAGGATAAGAGTACACAAGAAAAAAGCAGTGAAACAGCAGAAGACAAAAAACAATGGTAGGCCAACATCTGAAATCAAGTGTATACACAAAAATAAAATTCAGGATTACCATTCATAAATTCTTGACGATTCCTTCACATTGGTCTAAGCTGCATTACAACAGAAGGAGCAACATTTAAGTTTTCTGTCCTAACAGGTGTCACTAGCATCAACATTTGCAGGACAGAAACTGTGGCATCCATCTTTTAGGTCTTCAGTGAACTTGACCATAGTGTACAAGGTGTCTTTGGCCATAGGATCAACCCATACCCTCTGTTTATGCAGCTCTTTCAAATAATTAACAACCAAAATCAGTCTGGCCCTGCTTTATGTAATGTTAATTTAGCCATAAATGCTCTAAGGGAAAGATAAACCTTTTACAAATGTGAGAATAGGAACAAAAATTCTTATTGATTCACAGCTGTTTATTTTATCAGTTCTGGTGATCAAAGTTGATGTAGTAAGCTCTGTTAAGTCTGAAAAAAGTTTTGTGATAAGAGCAAATTTTTCATCATGACTTGAAATACACTAAGTTTCTAAGTTTATAAAGGTTTATAAAAGCTTGTAATTACCAAGAATTATGTATCAAAACTGCTTTCAACATATAATCAAAGGACTACATTATATAATGACAAACTGTTAAAAAAAAAAAATAAATCTTACTGTTCTGGTTTATCCAGAAGCTTCAGTTCCTCCTCTTTTGAAGTCTGATAATATTGCTTGATTTTCTCCAGTTCATCCTTTTGTGCTCTCTGAGTGAATTATATAAACTAATTAGTTACTAATTAAAAAAAAATTAATCAATTGCTACTTTACCTGTTTGCCAGCAAGCAGCAATTATGTTTTCTCACTGAGAAACATTTAGACTACGCAAAAGAGCGATGCTTAAAGATCTGTGATAAATTCCTTCAGTGCCATTCACTACACAGGACCATCCCTAAGAGTCACACCATGTGCCCAAGAGTATTGGCCAAACACGTCTTGAACTGTCAGGCTGATTCTGTGACCACTTCTCCAGGATGCCTGTTCCAGTACACAAACACCCTCTGGGTGAAGAACCTTTTCCTAATACCTAACCTAAATGCCCTCTGATATGACTTCAGGCCATTCCCTCAGGTCCTATCATTGTCACCACAAAGAGAAGATCTTCCTGTCTTCCCCTCATGAAGAAGCTGCAGGCAGCTATGAGGTCTTCCCTCACTCTTCTCTAGGTTGACAGGTCAAGTAACCTCAGCTGCTCCTTGTATGTCTTCCCCTCAAGGTCTTCCACCATCTTTGTTGCCCTCCTTTGGATGCTCTCTAACTCTTTATATCTTTGCTATACTGTGGCTCTCAGAACTGTCCCCAGCACTGGAGGTGAGGCTGCCCCAGCTCAGAGCAGAGGGGACAATCCCCTCCCTTGCCCGGCTGGTGATGCTGGGCCTGATGCCCCCCAGGACAGGGCTGGTCCTCCTGGCTGCCAGGGCACTGCTGACACATGTTCAACTTGCCACTGACCAGGAACCTCAGCTCCCTTTCTACAGAGCTTCTCTCCAGAGTTTCATTCCCCAGAGTTTCCCTGTCCCAGGTGCAGAATCTGTCACTTATCTTTTTTAAACTTCATGTAGTAGCACAACCCTCTGATTTGTCAAGGCCTTTCTGCCTTCAAGGAAGTCAATGGCTCCTCCCAATTTAGGATCATCATCAAACTTACCTAACACACATTCCAGTCCTGTGTCTGAGTTGTTAATGAAGATGTTGAAGAGCACAGGGCCTAGGATAGAACCCCACTAGTGACAGGTCACCAGTCTGATGTCACCCCATTCACTACAACCCTTTGCACCTGACCCATGAACCAGTTGCTCACACATCACATGACGTGTTTATCCAGCTGTGTGCTGGACATTTTATCCAGTAGGATACTGTGAGAGACAGCATCAACAGCTTTACTGAAATCCAAAAAGATTACATCAACTATCTTCCTTTGGTCACAGAATTAACAAATATGTTGAGCTGAAAGGGACCCATCAGGATCGCTGAGTACAGCTCCTGGCCCTGCACAGGATGCCCTAAGAATCACACCATGTGCCTTCAGAGCATTGCCCAAATGCTTCCAGTTGACTGGGACCTCTCCAGATTCCTAAGAGCATTCAAAAATCATCAAGAAAAGGCCTCATAATGACATCACCTAGCTCTCTGAATATTCTTAGATGAATTCCACCTTGCCCCATAGACATATAGAGATCCAGCTGGAATAGCACATCCCACTCAGTTCAGAATTGACTGGGAGCTAATTTATATCACAGGCATGGTCATCCAACTCAGGGCACTGGGAGCCCTTCAGGCCACCATCGGTGTTGAAGACAGAGGCAAAGAAATCATTACACATCTCTATGTCCCTGTTTGTGAAGTGGCCATCCTCATCCTGTAACCAGCAGATGTTATTTTTATATTGCCTTTTTCCATTAGCATATTTAGAGAACCTCTTTTTATTGTCCCACATCATTCTATCCAGCTTCAACTCACATGAGCTTTGGCTGCAGAAATTTTCTCCCTAGAGTAACACACAGCATCTCTGTATTCCTGCCACATCAGCTGATCTTGCCTCCACTGGGCATACACCTTTTTTTGCCCTGGCTCCAAAAGAAGATCCCAGATCATCCAAGCCAACCTTCTGCTTTATCTGCTTGAATTTTTACATGTAGGAATTGCCTGCTCCTGTGCCCTTCATGAGGTGGTTTTGAAAAATAATCTGCACTACTGGATTCCAGAACCTTCATAACCATTTTCTCAGGGGACTTTACTCACTAGCTACCTAAGCAGCTTAATGTCTGTGTCCAAAATACTTTGGTGATGAACCACGTTTTTCCCCCCACCTTTACTTACATTTTCATATAAGGCTTCCAGTGTCTCCAGATCTACTACGGAGTCATCAACACACAATATAGCTGAATAGAACACAAACACAAATTAGACACTGGAAAACATAAATTAAGACTTCAGTTCTTTTTCCTGCGTAATGTACCAAAGGGTTCTAACCTAGATGCAGGACATACATGTATCCAGTTAATATTTTTTATTTTCAGCATTTAATTTTTGTTCTGATGTAAAACCACAGCACTCCTGCACAAATGTTCTATAAACTCCGTCACTCTGGTGAATAGAGTTCTACTTTTTCTCTCCAGTATAATCAGCAAAGATGTGGCCAGTCAGGAAGCCAGCTGCTTGTGTAGCTGGCCAGGCAGGAGAACATGAGAACAACTGATACCAGACAATGAACAGCCCAGATTTCATGTTAGCTTGGAAGGTTGCATAGGAAGGAACTGAAAGTGAGGGTATTTAAGTGTCCCTGTGTGAATGGGAAGTCAGTGAGATATGCTTGTCTAGGAGCTAGTAGTCTTGGTAAGTAGACAAGTAAACAAACTTTCAAAGTTTGCAACTTACAAATTTGCAAGCACAAAAGACTGTGCTACAGTTTTTAATTTATCGTCAACAAGTTCACATTTAAGTTAGCTTTATCTAGTAGAAAACTATCCACATGACAATTTACAGATACTTTTCAATACCACACAGCCCCACATAAAGTATACTTTTCACTGATTAATTATGCCTCATTTCTAAAAATTAGATGTCTCAAAATGTTTCCTATCTTAGTTCCAAATATTACTATGTTTGAAATATATTCCATAGGTGCTTCCAACATTTGAAAATCCCATTACAATTGAGGCAATGTTCTGGAACTCTTCAGAGAACTAAATGCGATTGCTTCATGGTGCTTTTAAATATACTCTAATGCTAAATTGCAGTAAGCTGAGAGATGCACAATGGAATGGAAGTAACAGGATATTTACATTTTCTGAAACCAGCTTTTCCTCAAGGAA
Source organism: Parus major (assembly GCF_001522545.3). Lineage (NCBI taxonomy): Eukaryota > Metazoa > Chordata > Aves > Passeriformes > Paridae > Parus > Parus major. The sequence continues at coordinate 30,979,230 of NC_031774.1, read as the reverse complement.
AAACAAGTGGACTAGGCAAAATTTTTGAACTTATGACTTATGCTTATATTTTACTCAGAACATTAAATCCAAAAGAGTCAAGCACATAACCAGTGAGATGTCATTAGCTACTATCTGATAATTTTAAATTCAACTGTATTATATTTCCTCAAGTGATCCTTGACTACTTATGAATTTAGAGGATTTGAAAAGTTCTTGCTGCATTTGCAATCCATGTTTGAAAGTGGCAAGGCAAACATCTTTAAATAATTATTTAAAAGTAATAAGCTTTCGCCTGCTCTACCACCTACCCCATGATTTTACATTGTGAAATTAACCAGCAGGCTAGTAAATTTTCTCTGTGGCAGGCTAATTAATTTTATTAAAAGGTCCAGTGACATTTAGAATCCTTTAAAATTCTGCCTGTCATTTATGATTCCATCTGTTGACATTACACCTAGGTTAGAAGTAAGGAATTACACTGAAGACAGTATCAATGAAAAAGCAGCATTTCCAACCATTTTTGTCTTACTGGAAAGATTCAAAACCCTCAACACTGTAACCAAATGTAAAGCCTGAACCACTGAGATTGACAAAAATTTTTGTTTAAAGAAAAATCCTTAGGGTTTGAATTTATGAGATTATTTCTTATCTCCTGCAAGACAGTTTCAAGAGCTGCACCATTTTCTGTATCATCCAATAATATTCCCACATGACAATTTGCAGATTGATGGATGAGATGGAAAATCTCTTGGAAAATCGTTTTCACAGTCCAATATATTTAATTGTTAAGATTAACAATATGCAGATTGAGTTCAGAAACCTCCCCTTGTGGTTTAACTTTTATCCTGTTTTAGCATGTTCTGAAATCTGCTTACAAGGAGAAATTTACTTTTCCAGAGCTATCTAGAAAAAGCATTATTACTGGAGGCAATTTAAACTTGTACTAGAAATACATGGCAATTGATAGTCAAATTTTTATGTACAGATATATTATGATGACAGGAAGCAGTCTGATAAAAACCCACCTTAATAAGAATATCAAGAGTTACATACCTAGCTAAATATTTTAGCCAGATACTTGTCATCAAAATAACCCCAGAATCACAAAGTGGTTTTAATGCTCCATTATGTTATCCATTATTTCTATACTCAACATCAGCTAACAAATCAGCAGTTTGGAAGTGACATGATAAGACAAGAAGTGTTTGTGATAAAACTAATGAAATACAATCTGCTAAACCACATTTTTAATAGAATTAATAATAGTCATTAAGAGATATTGACATGAGTTATTTTCTCTCTTTGAGAGAGTGTGTGATTGTATAAAAGTCAGAAAATATTTTCTGACTTGCTTGCTAAACAAACTGTACTGGTATTATTGGCAATGTATAGACAGACAACTGCAGCTAAAAATCAAGCCATACAGCTGGACATCTTAGGATGTCAATGTATGTAGAGACACATCCCCAGTTAAGTCAGAAGTACTGCCAAAATCCACATGACCTCCTTTATTTAATTTTTATACATTTTAATGTCTTGGCCATTTTTTTTTTTCATTCAAATTGATTGAATTGAGTGACATGCACATTTGGAGCAGAAGATGAAAAAAACCAAATTTATGAAGATTGGCCCATTTCTTTGAAAAAAAAGCATTAAATCTGAAAAGCTGGAAGAAATCCCCAAATTCACAGGTATCTTCATAGTCTCCTTATTCTTAATATATGGCATGCAGAATACGTTCACAGTATTTTGTGTAGATTAGCTTGAATTGAGGCAGCTTAAAAAACCCCATTGCACTAGATCAAAGAAAGCAATTATTTCATTTAAAGTAACAAAAGCTTTTTAATTTTTCTGTGGAAAACAAAATCCACTTTTAATCACATGTATATTAACTTCATCAAAATTAATACAAACTTGGTATGTTTTTCAAAATGCTCTTCCAGATACAGTGAATTTAATCATGATACTTTACTGCATTAAATCTCATTATATCCAGCTTATGTAAGTGTAGGTAATATAGATGAAGTAACATAAATCTACAAAAGAGGCTCCAAAACAATTAATAGCTATTACAATATCAATCATCATTGGTGGTTTTTACTTTCATCTTGCTTTCTAGTTAGCTGTCTTCCTTACACTGTCAGTTCAGTTAGAATATTTCACCTACACCTCACAATATGTCAAAAGGAAGTAGACTCATGCTGTGAAAAGCTGGTAATTTTATTGGGTTCCTCTACCTTTAAAAAATCTGTTACTTGGCCAAGTCTGGTTTCTGAGATCCTTTTTTGCAGGGAAATTGAGGCAAACATTTTTATGTTGCCTATGGTGTCTGCTCACAAGAAGAAGAATTTATATATACAAGGATCATTAGTGCAGGGTTGCACCCATTAGGATATAATAACCGTCAGCTAGGACAAAAAACAGAGCAGCATCACGCATTCAAACTAACAGGCACACATAAAAACACTTGCCAGCTACATTTCACACACGAAGATCATTGCTTCAAGTACAAACTTACAACCAAAGGTTTTTAACTTCTAAAAAATGAATCTAACATCCTACTGCACAGATTTTTCACATATTCTGATCAATTAAAAATGTAAATCCTTAATTTAAATTAAAAAATAATTTAAAGCATACCATGTACAGTCTACATACAATTTTAGAACTTAGAGCTTTAATATGAAAAATATACTTACCTCCTCTAAATCAGCTTAAATACCAACAGTCTTAAGGCTGAATCTGACATATAGCCTCACTCCTACTAAACATATTTTGGTTAAATCAGGATTTAAGTCCTGCTGACAGAGCTTACATATCCTCACCAGTATCAAACCATTTAATGTCACAATTAGACTATGAAATATGAAGAAATGAACTGCTCCCAAATGATAAAACAAGTAAAAGGAGCTTTCCAAAGCTACATTTATTTGACCTGGAAATACTTAGTTGTTTTATGTACTGCGTTCTGTTGAGTAAGGCTTGATTTCATGGGAATATGAAAGCCTGTCATTGGGAAATTTAAATAAAATTGTGACTGACCTAGTCAATTAGACAGTAACTGTTAAATACTTGGCAAAACTGCCTGTAATATTCAAATCCCTCTGGTCTACTACTGAAAAATTGGTATGTTATCAACTTAATGAAATGTTTTCTCTAGTATTAACTGCCACGCAACAAAACAAAATTTATGTAATAAAGAGGCACATGGGCACAATGGACGTTTAGAAGACTAAGAAAGCTCAAATCCTGCAAGAAGTCATGAACAAAAGATTCTGGCACTAATGTTAACCTACCCCCACACAATAGATGTCCAAAACAGATTCATAAAAATGTATGTTGTAAATTTTCCTCCAAAACAGAAAAATATTTAATTTTAAATAAAATTGTTTCCCAACTTCTGAGATGGGTATGCAGCTATCTTTATACTTCATGCATAGTATACAGAATATATAGAATATATACATGTAATATTTTGGGTAGGTGGGAAAGTCACACAACTTTGGAACAACAGTTTAGATGTGCCATAAGGCATAACTTGTACTAAGACAATGCAAGCCTATTTATATACCTTCTACAGGCTCCTATTAAAGCAATCACAGGATGATTAGAACAATAATACTTAATCAGAATGGTTATTAGACTGATCATCAGTCTGGTTGGGTTAATCTACAGTTCACATTCTTCCAATTTTTTACTGCTGTATGCTGCCAATGAAGGGAAAATCATGAAGGTGAAGGAACCCAGTCAGACACTTCACTTTTAGCCTTACAAATGATCTCTATTCTAAGGATGAATGTTAAGTTCTCCCCTTTTTCATATAGGCTATATTCTGTCAGCATTGTAGTGCTACAGCACAGCTACTATGGCTTTGGTAAATGGAGCAGCATCTGCAGCTGTTCTGCAGGGAGTCATACTGCACTTTACTGCCACAAAGAATACAGTAAGCTATTAACTGTGCATCTGATGTGATCTACCATATCTGAAAGATTTAGTCCTGTGGAAAAGATACGCATACCAGCACGTATACCAGCAGTCCTTTTAGTTAATGTGCTCTGACAGCAGTCAGGGACATTTGACAATTAAATACTTCCCCAATGGACAGAAGCAGACCTTCTGGTACCCTACAGTTTAAGTGGTAAAATGCAGGTACTATGAAGGTAGGGAAGGACTTGGGAGAATCACTCTTCTGAACATAGACATCTATGCTTTATCTACATCCCGTTTTTTGTAACTATAGGTTTTTCATCTGGGCTGCCCCACAATTGTACCAGTTCACTCTTGAACAAGGATCTCAGCAGCTCATGGAAAGCCAGCACAGATGACATACACTGCAGAAAGGAGTATTATTATGTGTTTTCCAGCTCACTGCTATTGCCAGCTACTATTTTGGAGCTGTCTCAGTGAGTGGAATTGCCCTTTAAAAAGTTGGGACAAGGACCCATACTATTTTCACATACAGCTATAATCAGCATCTCCCATTACAAACAAAACTGAAAGACGTCACTGTGGAGCAAGTTGTAGTATTTCAACATCAAAGCCACACAAATAGTGTTGATCCACATGTTTGCCTTTGAAGTTGTATTTCAGCTGAACAATGATAGGAAAAGACAGAAATGGATTGATATGAAATGAAGATTACTTCTCTAAGTGTGGACACTTAAAGCTTACCTAACAAGTGATCACTGCTAGTCCTCACCTCTTTTTAGAAAGGTTTTAAAAAATGTAGAGAAGCAGCCTTAAAATTAATCTCTAATCTATGCACAATTTGATTATTGCTATTTGTCTTTTCAGTATACAGATCCTATATAGCATACAGAGTTGGACAGATTTTCTGCCTGCTTCTTCTGCTCAGGAAATGAGTAATATTAATAGTGGTCTAACAAAATATTTTACTGCCCTCATTAGTACCACATTCACCAGTGTTCTCAGAACCTAAGATTTGTTCTCTCCCACCGAACAAAAAGCTGAGTATTAGGACAGGTGCAGCATGACAATATCAACTTTCCCTATGCATCATATACCACCAACACTACCCAAAATAATGATTTAGTTTTATACTGTCTTCTCCTTAGACTGTACTCAGAAGCAATATGGATATAAACTTATCTGCAAAGGATGAACTTAATTCTCTTAAACAAACATGTGTGGGAGTTCACCCTCCTGAAGTGTGGTGGCTGGCACATTATCAAATGCAAACTCAAACATCTGGATGCCAGATATGGTCATATGCTTGTTTTGCACTGCTGAGTTATCTACAGAATATGCTGTGAAGCTATGTACTTTGATTTGAGAGGATAATCCGATGGATGCAGTAATCTCACACTATTTTAAAGGACGATGTAATTTTTCTTGTGGTTATTCTAGTTTTGTCTTCTCTACAATTTTCTATGCATCTGTATGCACAGGGCAGCTCATTTGAGAATTTTTCTACCTGTATTCTTTAACTGCTACCTAAGGTAGACTAACCAGGACATGACTTTTTACAACAAACATGGTCATAAAAACTTGAAATAAAAATTTGATTTTTTTTTTCCACTTTTGACTATATTTTGCTTCAGGTTTCTACATTCTCTGTTCCAAGTGATCAAAGGCTTTTAATTTTTCCCTATTTTTCATATACTGAATTATGCCATGGAAATTGGCCTGAAAAAAGAAATCAGTGCTTAATTTGTATGTTCTTAGAGGTAGCTCTTTGCAACTTTGTCTTTTAAAAAAAAAAAAAAAAAAAAAAAAAAAAAAGTTGACATTCATGACCCAATGATTACATGCTTTTTTTGGGTAGGTGTTGTCATGCGCCATTTAGCCTATTACGAATTTCTTCATCCAGTGCATTGATTACAGCAGTCTCCAAATAATTTGTCTGCCACCAGGCAGGACTGCCCACAGATCTAAATTACACAAAATACTATGAAATAAACAGACATTAAAAGAGAAACAAGCATAACTCTACTGTTGTCTTCAGAGTAATATACATTTCTAAAGATCCTCTCTACAGAACTGTTTTCCCTGAGTTTTGTGAACTGGTTTTTCACCCTAGATAGTCTCTGAGCACAGATTTTGATTAGAATCAGTCAGACTACTTTGTTAGTATGCTTTTTAAAAAGTTCCACTAATGGTATTTCCAAATCCTGATGGTAGCTGCTAGCTGTTTCCATAAGCAAGAGGCAGCATATCCTATTGCTGCCTTGAGCAACACATGTGGTGACAGGCCAGTCATTTGCTACCTCAGACAAGAAAGGGCGATGAGTTCTAAACTCTTCTACAGTGACAGTACTTGTTTTGGTGTCTTTCTTCTACCAACACTCTCATTTTCATTAAACTTGTAGGACTACATTAGCTATGTCTACAACTGCAAGTACTGTAGACTTTAGAAATGGATTTGTAGACAGCAACAGTTCACACTATACATGTTTTAGGGAGTTTTAACTATCTCTGATCTGATCCTGGGGAATTTAGAGACTGCTATACATTGGAGACTGATGGTATGATCCTAAAGAGTATCTTCTTATTTTATTTGATTCTGAAGAATGTTTGTGCACTCTGAGACTGCTCTGCATTGCTCTGCAATGCAACACAGCAAAGGGGACAACTAGTACATGGGATTCAAAAGTGCACTGCTGACTCAAGCTAAAGATACTATTGTATATATACCCAAATATTTGGGTCATTATGTTCTCTTAGATTTGGTATAAATTGGCCAGAAGATTTCAAAAGCTGCATAAGTACAGCGAACAACTGAGAGAGATAGAGATGCTCTAGCAGAACAGCATGGCATGGAAAATGAAAAGAAAACACATCTCTGGAGATCCTTAAGAATATTACCCAGTTTTTATAATAAATCTTCTATCCAATCCCTAGGCTGCTGACACTTCTGCCAGCAAATTATTCAAACCTTTAGTAATAGCAGTTTTTTCCATCTCATTCTGATACCTTTCACACAATACTGGCAGGCACGAAGTTATTCCTTCTTTTCCTTATTCCTCTGTATCCCAAGAGACATCTGTAAGCCCTTGTGCTTTTAAAGTGCAAGATGCTCAAAGGCTCTTTTGAAATTAATAATAATCAATGCCAGCAGCATCTCAACACCCTACCCAGTATTTGCATGTGATGGACGGAAAACAATAGCAAAAAAGGAGACATCAACTTGAGTTGTTCCAGCAGTTGTTTTAAATGGTGAATATTTTCCTTTTCTTAATGTGAAAAAGAAATAAACAATATCCTTAAACAATATCTTTTTAAATCCAGAACATAAGCAGACTCTCAATTACCCCAGTGTTCTGAAAAATCTGTATTTCTCTACAGTTGTATTGGCAAACTGAAACAATTTCTACCAGTAATGGAATTTACAACTGACTAGCCCCTTTCTTTGAAAAATGCCATCCAGTAATTCTCTTTCTGATTCTTATGTGGTAACATTGGTTTGGATGTACTTCTTATATTGTTAATGAAGCAAAATGTAAATATTAAAAAATACTGACTGCATGTTTGAAGCACAAAAGAGTTATACGTAAGCTCTCTATTTAATTCCTGATGGTGGACAACTTCCTTTAGGAAAAGCAGGGAACTGCAGGAGAGGAATATGGAAATTCATAACCTAAATTCAATTCTAGTTTTTAGGTGAAACTTTTACATATATTGGAATATACTGGAAGAATGAGTCTTCTGGTAGTTTAGGAGACTATTCTGCACTGTCAGAAATTATCTGAGGGCTATGATAAAGTATCCATGCAAGTACAATGCAAGTACTACATTAAGCATAGGAAATACCTACCTTGTTGAATATCTTTCATCTCCAAGTGCAGGCTCGATATTAAAATTCCTACAGTTTGAGACCGTTTTCCATCCAGCAGTTTGATAATCTGCAAAGACAATGCAAAATGATCTGAGATCAAGAGAACACTGTACAAAGGATTCACTAACTTTTATAATAGAAAAAAGATTTTGAACTTAATTCAATATTTCTCCGAACATCAAACCCTTTCATTAACTACATGTAGTAGTAAGACCTTCATCTTATCTTTCTGCTCTTCACCTTAACAAATGAATTTTAAGTCTGAATTCTCCTCAGGTCTGCTAAAGAACATTACCTCTTACTTGTAGGATGCTATTACACAGGAAAAGAAAAAGGCACATCAGATATTTATTCTGGAATATGGTTCCCCCCCTTTTTTCTTTAAATGATATTTAAGAACTATTAAAGACACTGACTACATTAAAAGTTCCTTAGTGTGTGTGCTAGTTTACATTTCAGTGTCAACAGCCTTGTGTCTATTTTTCAGCAAAGAATCAATTCCTGACCAAGAAGAATTGAAGAATTTTTTTTAATGCCCTCTCAACACTACTTACACTGGACACTACTCAAAGTATTTCTTTTTCTCATGTCTGAATGTGCTTATTCCACACTGTTGACACTCCACAGGGATTTCAGGAATTTTTTTCACATTTGGATACAGATATTTGATATAATATACTGACATTCAGACTGTAATACTTTCTGATGTCAGTTTAGGGGGAGAAGAAGAGAGAGAAGGAAGGGAAAGCTTAATGTTATTTTGGCTGATTGAAGTTAGATATGAAGAAGGGGATCAGTGTAGTTCAGATGTTAGAAATGTAAAAACAAATTTCCCACTGTGTCTGGGCTACTGGTATTTGTGATTTTGATTTATTTCATAAGGAAGCATGAGCACATCACAAAATGCAATACAGACACAAGTTCTTCAAAAATACAAAATGTTCAGATCCAAGCAGATGGCTTACTTCATAGTGTTGATGTACAAAAAAATTATTAGTTAGTATTAAAAATAGTAACTTCTATGCAAAATTAAAACTGATAGCTATGTTTTCCCAAGATTTATACTCTTAGTATTTGAACAGTATTTAATTCCTCCAAAATTAATGTTAATATTTAAATTAAAAGTGGCACTTATATTTGAATATTTAATAATAGTAAAAATTTAAAGCAATTGTTATCCCTTATTCCTGGAATACTTTTATTGATGCTCACATTAGAGGCAGTTAACTGACAAAATTTGTACTAACTAATAGAAATGTTTCCTGTGTTTTATGTGATTTACAAATATTTAACTATGAAAATAGTTAGCTGCTCATCTATACAGGACTAAATTTTTTGATGAATAGAGAAAAAAGAGAAATGATACTGATATTGAGGCATCATTGTGATGTGAAGTGAAAATGCAAAGTTAGTTCTTACTTGGAGTACTAAGTTAGTTCTTACTTAGAATACTAATTGGAAGATACAAGCACAAGTTGAAACACATGCTCTCTTCAACAAAGATCTGACAGATATTTTAAGTGCCTCTTGTAGGAGTCAATATTAAACTTATGTTAAAGTAGATAGTGCATACTTTCTGCCAAAATTTGAAAAAAAATCTATCCTGAGAGTTTTTTCTGCCTATATGTACAGCACATATGATGGATATTAAAAAATTAATACTGTGGAAAGTGTTTTGTTCAAATGACAAATTCAGACTCTTTATCTCCTGAATACATAAGCAGACAAAATGATTTTGCTCTGAATTACCATAAATGAATGCTGTGGAAGCACCACATCCTGCTGACTGATTGCTCTGAGCAAATGTAAGTAACTGCTCAGTTTAGCATGGTCATTTCTGAAGCTTTACATGAATTTGCTGAACTCCGCAGCACATTAACTTCTTACAGGGATAATTACAGGTTTGAACAGCACACAATTTGTATAGCATTCACTGACCTCCTAGTTGACCTTGTTCAGGGCAAATTCAGAGGTTGTCATAAACCCCATTAGACATGCCTAGTTTGAGGCAAAACCCTTCCAGACTACAGCTGTTGTAGACAATATGACATTTGAAATCATTCTACTGAAGTCTTTGTAAGTGCTAATATATTCTCCATATATGATCAAACTAGCTCACATCACTAAGCAAGACCTCCTCCTTAAACGATTCATGAAAAAAACCCTTAAAGACAGTCCTATATAAAAGTTAAACCAGAGATTAATGATTTAAAACGGCAACTGACTGTATGTTCACATGCATTTTAGACAAATGTACACATGGTCACAATTACCAGGCATCAAACTAGATGCAGACTACCTGAAACAGCTTCAACCAAGTCACTGAAGGCTAATACTTTAGTATTTAGAGAGCAAAAATGGAGGACCATGACAACAGAGTATTTTAAATTGAGCATAAAACTGCTTCAAACCCATAGTTATAATGCAAAGTACTACAGAGGAATTTTGTCATAGATTTTTAGAATCAATGTGAAACTGAAAGACTTTGCAGTTAAAATATATAATCAGTAGTAAACCAGAGAATTAATTTTCAAATACAGTAATTTTGTCCCAAATGATGGTTTTTCTGGCAGTCACTAAGGGGAAATTACATACGTGTGTGAGTTCCAAATAGAAAGGAGATACAAAAAAATTCATCACTTTTTCAGTTCAGTAAAAACATAAGGCAAATAAAATGAAAGTTTTTAAAGACTGTGTTGAACTATTTAGTCTATGCTTTTAAAAGACAAATCACTGATCACCTCTCAGCATGTTGGGACTTGCTTGTAGCTGGCAGTGACAGGTAAGAAGCTTCAACCCAGCTGACGCCAGCTGATGGGGTTTGCCAGCTGCCTGTTGCTTCTCCAGACTATGAATGTATTGGTGTAATGAATGTAATGTCAGTAATCTTCTAGCTTACTGACAAAATTGTAACTGCTGATAATAATTCATTTACTTCACTCATCCATAGCATTTACTGCTTTTTGTGGTTTTTTTCCCCTGGTTTTTAATGTTAAGTTAGCTGACTTGCTGTACACAAGTGTCTCATCTACATCTTTCAAACCTTTTTACCAAAGCTTGAATACACTAATAAATTATTCTGTCATTCCTATTAAAAGGTGTTTCTCTAAGGTAGCCAGAAATGTATTTAATTAATTACTATACCACAGACTTTACTGTTTTGTCTAACTGCAATGTCTACATTCTGTCCAGAACACACACTGGTGCTGAAATCTGAAGAGATTCAGTTTACTTTAGTGATTAAAAGCTAAATCCTTCCTCCTGGTGGTGCATAGACTCCTTCCATAATATTTAAATTTACTGAGAAAAGCCATAAGCTAAAAAGCTGTCCTGCAGATTACAGCATTTCTCTCCATTCCCACTCACCAACTTTTCCAGCAAATCAACAGTCTCAACCCATAAGTAGGTTCCTGACACCCTGTTCAAACACAGGAAGAATATCCTGCACAAGAAGCCAAAGCCTCAAGCCATTCTGCATATACACTCCCCAAGAGTTGCCAATGCAATTTCAGAAGCTTAAGATTAGACACTATCTCTCATATTCCTACTCAAGGGAGAACCAAATTTGACTGTTTTCCTTAACATGGATGAACCATAGATTTATATTTTTTAAGTCTATTTACAATTTTATTAGCTTGAAAACACCACTACTTTTAACCTTTTTCTAAAGTATACACAAATAGCAATTTATCAGGTTCAAATAGGAGGCATGAAATGAGCTAGTATTTATCCCAGTGCCTATCATAACTGCAAAAATAAGACAAACCACAAAATAGATAGTCATCCTGTGGATAATTTCTATAGTCTACATGATTTCACAGCTTTGTGATAAACAAGGAATGCCGATTATTTTTCTCAGCGCAGCATAAAATATAAAAAGTGAGAGTGCCTCAGAAGAGCACGCACTAGCATTTTACTACTTCTGCTTCAGTTTGAACACTGTTTATTATCTTATGCAGACAGCTGAAGACAGTCATTGTGTTTCAACCCTGCAAAGCTTCCAACATTTTCTGCAATATCTGCCCTTCTTGCAGAAACACAAAATTTATTAATTGCAATTCCTCATTTAGCTAGATGGACAAAAAACTTGCTGACAGGCATATCCCTTTCAGTTAAAAAAATGCAATTCACTCAAAATATTGACACTCTTGGTAAATGAGAACACATGTTAATAATTATGTGAAGTCTGTTAGAGATAATAGACAACAGAAAAGCCATTATCTTTAATGTCCTCCTGCGTCTTTGAAATTATAATCATTGCACTAACGGGCCAAAAATGATTGATGGACTTTCATTTGGAGCATACACCTGACACAAATTACTTGACATTTACTCATTTTTTTTGGTAAGATGAAGACAGAGTGGCATCACAAATATCCAACTATCCTGTTTCTTGAAAAACTATAGAAAATACTTGAGTTATTGAGAATAAATTACTAACAAGTGCTCAAATATATTGGAAAAATGAATACAACTTCAAAATAAGCATTAAGTCTAGGAATAGAGCTACAAAATGCACATGGAAAAAATTGCAGCTAAGGACTCTTGCTTTTTAAATATCTCTTTTTTAAAATTACAGAGTATCATAGCTTAATACAGAACAAATAATGTCTTTTATTTATTTTATTCATAGTCAGATGCTAAGGGACTTTTGTTTTCTTCCAGTAATTTGAACTTTTCCTGCTGCAAATTCGACCATTTCAGAACTATAAAATAACTATTAAATAAATCCCACTTCTTCTATATATATTAATCTACCTAGAGTCTCTGGGAAAGTCAGCAATCATCTCTTCTCCATTTCATGGACATCAACTCCAAACATTTACTGCATTACATATACTTCATATCTATTACTTCATAATATGAATAAACATATAAATACATTTATTTATATTAATATAAAGTAATTACATTACTTCATTAGAATCCAAATAGAATTCTCATGTATCTAGTATTAATTCAAAAACATTTTTATGAGAAGAATTATATTTTTAATACTTAAACATGTTGCATAGCATTTTGCTGTAATATTGGGACATGCGTAATATATTCATCTAGCCAGTAAATTCTCTCAACCAGAAAAAACAAATTTTATTCTCAAGACATAATACCAAAATCTCAGAATACCAATCTTTATTATTATCTAAATAATACAGCAGAACTTTAAATAAAAGACTGCACACATGCAGAGAAGATAAATGCACAAGAGCAAGAGTTTCCTGAATTATTTCAGAGGTGTACAGTTGGAAAAAAATTTCAAGTTCTTCCAAAGGTGCTACATTTTCCAAAGAGCTGCGTGATCAAAGAAGCATGAGCACCCACAGTTTGCAGAGCTTCTAAACCCAGATAAGTATTACCATAACAAACTTCAAGTCTTCAAGTATATATATATATATATGTGTGTGTGTGTGTGTGTGTACTAGGAAAGTACACCTGACCTTTGTTTAACCTATATAATTTTTACATTGTATCACTATCAAGTAGTTATTATAAATAAGTTTATGATGTTGAAGTTACTATAAAATAAATTATATTTCTAAAAATAATTAATATCACCTTCTATGCAGTCCTTTAAGTATTACCATTGCTGCTTAGATTCTGAATTGCCCTTCCTTTCTCCCCCGACATACTTGCCAGAAGTCTCTAGAATTCAGTGTAACCCAATAAGCTATTTCTGTCTGGCACAAATGCAACAAATTTGGGAATCATGAAAGTGTTTCCATTCTTGAAAATGTATAGACAGCTGTTTCAATCCATAGGACAATGGACAGAAAGTGGACTTTGTGTCTTTTATTGACAGTCTCAAGATGTAGAAAAGGCACTAAAAATGTCATTCACAGCATTTCTGTACTTCAAGACCATTATCAATTATATGCATACCATTCTAAACAAACTTTCCTAAAGATCTCCAAATACAGAAACACAATTTCCCTAGCCAAAATTTTTCTGCATTCCTTTGGTATCCTTGCTCTTAGAAAGCTTTTCATAATTTTGCTTTGCAGCAGCTGCATGCACTTGATTACACTTATACTATGTGTCCCAATCAACCTTCTCCTTTCTAGACTAAACAATCATAATAATTTGATTCTTTCCTTAGAGACTACTTCACTTTTCATCATTCTCCCTCTTGACTCTTTAAAGTTAGCATATTTTTAATGAAGGGTTGTAGTGCCTAAATCTAGATGCAGCTCTTGACTGAGACATGGCTGAGAAGTCTGTCTTGCAAGCAATACTTCTTGATCTATCAGAGTTTTGCTTTTCATTTTTAGTAGTACCATCATTTGACAATTCATGGTTCTCCTGTGAGCTACTATAATGCCAAGACTCTTTCTGCTGAATTACCAGTCAGTTAGCCAGCTGTACCCCATCTTATTTTTTAGGCAGCTAAATATCCTTAATCATATTAACCTTGTGGTTAATTGCATCAGCTTTGTGATTATCTCTGTCTGTCAGACCAGATCTCAGATATATGAAAGCCTTCTGAAGGACCTATTTCTGTACAGTGGAAGCCTCTCGCAAATAGGTGGTGGCTGCAGAGTTAGTATTCTGCTATCCAAGAAATAAGTGAAAATACCAAGGTAACTACAACCAGCAAAAAAGTCCACAGAGTCCTCAGTGTACTCTCCTATTTTGACAGTGAGTGTGTAGTTATATGTATGCAGAGAAATATTATTGATTATATATTGAAATATTATTGATATACTATAAATATTCATTTTATAAAATATATATTATATTGTAATTACATATATGAGTTTTTTATATATATATATATATGAATACATACTCAAAAGTTTCCTGAGTGTAATTTCCCAAATGGTACTGGAAAACAGACCAGACATTCTATTTATCTTAGTCACAAAATCAACTGGGTTGGAAAAGATTTCTGACATCAAGTTCAGCCTGTGACTGAACACAACCATGTCAAACAGACCCTGGCACTGAGTGCCACAGCCAGTCTTTCTTTAAACACCTCTAGGGACAGTGACTCTGCCACCTCCATGGAGAGTCCATTCCAATGGCTAATCATGCTTTCTGTGAAGAAATTCTTCCTAACTCCCCACCTAAACTTCCCCTGGTGCAGCTTATGCAGGACATTTAGACATTTCTGGCTGAAAATGGTGTCTATCAGCTGCAAGTAAAAAAAAAAAAAAAAAAAAAGCACAGCATAGCAATAAATTTTTAATCTGTGTTGTCATACAGTGTCTACTACCTGGAAAAATGCATTAGAACAGAACAAACTGAAATTTCTACAGGCCTTCCACAGAAGCATTCATTTCACAGCCTAAGCATACAGATTATTCTAACTGGTTTCACAAAACTAATAATTCTGAGAATAAGCTGAGTACTACTGTTTTATTTGGGACTGCAAAGAGTTAAATGATAAACAATTAAACAATTACCCTCTAATTCAAAAGATAAAATCTTACATCCAACTGAAAAAGGAATTTGACTGTGAGGCACTGATTAACTCTCATTCAAGGAGTAAAGTACTGAATAATCATGCTTTAATAAGCAGACCTGCACCATCTATTGGTCTGTCATTTCCCCAAATACCAAAGAGACTGAACTTAGTTTATATAAGATGCTATGAAATAAGGCATGGTTTGTGCAGAGAAGAGGTTTAATGCAGCGAGTGGATCAGCCTTACTGGTATCTTTAAATAAAACAGCTTAACTCTTTCAAACACGCACTACAACTTAATCACTGTACCTATATCTTGCTCTGAAAGGTTTGTTTAGAGAACATGAAAAAGGAATTTATAAGTAAGTATATAATAACACAGCATCAGCTATATCTGTACTATATGATGAGCCTTACAAGATTTGTGATTTTTAATGTCTGTAGAAGCATCTTTAACCAGACTGTACAATCCCCTATAATGTGACACTGGTACCATTTTTAAGACCAGACAAGCATAAATTTATGTACCAAAGCAAAGAAAAAGATTCTTGCTAAAACACTAGTAGGTAGTTATAATTGTTAAAAAAAAGGCAAGGAACTTTGGGAGCCAAAAAAAAGCATGAGAATCCAGAAATGGAACCAGCCAAACAGACAGCTTTATACTGATCTACAGGAGATCTCTGTTGTTATCTACTAATAAACCTCCTCTAAGTAAATAAAATGCCTCTCTACTACTGTATCATTTGCAGCCCACCAAGATTGATCCACTGGAGCCAGCCTGCAGGTATCTGGGCTTTCAGAGAGATAAAGAAAAACACAGGACCATCTAAGAGGGTCAACTGTCTGTAAAAACATTCAGTTGCTACTATGAGTCATTTAAGTGAGCAAGGTGAAAAGACAGGATATATTAAAATGAAGTAGTTCTGTACTCAATTAAAATTTTCTTTGAATTCTGCAAGTGGATTTATTTTTCATTTTTAAATTAACCAAATGATGGAATATTTCACACTACTGACCACAAGTTTTGTAAATTCTCAAATTCCCTACAGTTCCCAAGGTTTGTAATGCCATGATCACAATCCCATTGGTTTTCCAAACTAAAGTCATGCCAATAGATAAAATTCTGAATTTATTTGTTAGGGAATTTTTTTGTATTTTCCCACAGTACTTTAAAGGAACTTTTTTCATTTCATTAATTTCAGTAAAATATCCATTGTCTTCAAATAATAAGTTTACCTTTAATAACAAAGCAGAATAATTAAAACATTGACAGAAATAAAAAAAGATGTCTTTATATGAAAACACACTGGTTGCTTACAAGAAATAATGCATGTTCTTATACCAATATGTTCTGTAAGTATTATCCAATTCAATTTTGGGTAAGCCAAGAGAGATCATTAAAAAATCACGCTGCTCAAACAAATAAGTTAGTTTACAAATCAGCAAGGAAAATGAAAAACATAATTTCATCTTTCAGTACACAGGCCTAATTCTGTACATGGTTTGCTGTCTTCCCCTTGGAGAAGTAGGTATACTCCCTTAATTACTGAGATTTTGAAATAAAAAGGCAACTATTTGTGCATATTAATTTCCCATTAAAGTTACAGTGATTAAATTCTTCAAAGTTCTTTAGAAATCTGCATTTCCTATTAAATAATTATTTCTGAAAAAAGTAAATTAGTGAAAAGTAACAATAAATATTACAAAGAAGGCATAAGATATGTGAACTAATGGAATTTATAGATACAGCTGCTGCTACATATCACATTCACTTCAAGCATTTGTCAAGTACAATATCTCAAAATATTTTTCACAGAGATGCTCATGCCCAACTTCAGACTAATATTTGAAGGACTGTACCTTCATTCAAATCATTTCTTTGGTGCATATTTAAAAATACCAACATGTCCCCATCCAGGCCCCAATTTTAATTATTTACCTTTTGCATCGCATGAATTTGAGTTCTATAAATTCTGCAGCCTTATTGATACTTCACATTAGCTGCTGCATTAAGACACAATACAGGGAATTTATGATCAAAGATGTTCTGAAAGATCTGAGAGAACCAACCTATATACATGTTTCACGTTCTGTGTGTTATAAAACTGAAGGTAGCAAACACAGCTGACATGCGAAGTGCCCTCTTGTGGTTCCAAGCAGGTAAATTCAAAAATATTTTAAAATGTTTCCGTAGTTTCTGATGTGTAATCACACTGCTTTAGGAGAACAGTATTGATTATTTTTCAGTCTAGAATTTTTCTGGCAGTAAATACTACTAATGGCATTTCTTTTTCCTGTCTGCACATCCCAACTGGGTAAGTGCCAGCTGTCTCTGTAATGGATCATGTCTGAAGCAGACAATATTTGTGCGATGGCAATAACACAGCTACTGCATGTAGCTTTGGCCATTAAAGACATGACTGTCCTGTCCCCTCCTGACACAACTTCTTAGCTATACTGGGGGAAAAAAAAATAGGTATTCCTTATTCAAAATGTTCCTTTAAATTTTAGTTTTCCAATTAAATTAATCTCAGTGGAAGACAGGTTTGCTGGAGTAATTAATGACTAATTTTAATTATAAATCAGCTCAAGGGCAAATAATGGCCTGAAATACTGACACTTTCAGGTATGAATTAGAACTTTAATTCTACTCTTATATACAGTACTTTTATCTATCACACTGGGAAGTGGAACTTCCATTATCAAAGGCAAAAAGTCTTTCAAAGTAAATAATAGCCCAGCATTCTCAAGCAAGAGAATAGAGATTGAAACAGCACTCCATAGTTTTCTTTCTTGCTCATTCACAAAAATCCAAAAATTAAAAGGGAGTTTTCTCAAAATGAAATAAACAGTAACACAACAAAATATAAACAAAGAAACAATAAATAAATACCTTTTTGGCCTTGGTTTTTTTTTCATATGTCTCTGATAATGGTTTTCTTTTTTCCTGAGTGGTGTCTTTGGAGAATAAATATTCAAACTCAGTAGTGTCAAGTATATCAGGTTCTTCCAGTGATTCCCATAACGTTGGCATAGCAGTTTTCCTGTAAAGGGCAAGGTAATAATAAAATTTCTAAACATTATGAGAAACTGTAATAGATCTAACCATAACAGATGAAAATCCATGATAGATTTAAACTCAAAGCAACACAAAGATCATTTCTTTCTGATACCTTGCTCTTGTGAGGAGTCGGAAAGCTTTTCTATTCATATTAGCTATTAGTTTCAGCTATTCAGTGCACGCCTGCCAGACTACTGGAATGCATCATTTGTACTGTACTGTTCTTTATGCAACAACGGCAGCTTGTGCAAATACATGTCAAGAGATTTCTGCCACTTCAACTAGGATTAGAAGTACTTCAATGTCAGCTTTTTTGAGAAACTCCCAGTAATCTATTTAGACCTATAAAAATAAATAATATAAACAAATAGCGAACAAACTTTATTCAGGCATACTTTAAGAGCATTTGGGGAAATTTGTATAGGACTTGATTTACTTCATGTTATCCTCAGATGTTGTATGCTCATTTATCCTAGCTGCAGTTCTGAGAAACTAGAGTAATTATGTGGATTATATTTTGGGAGACTAGCCAGTATTTTTCTCCATTCAACCAACTGCAAATTTTAAATGTGGATTATCTTTCCTTCTTTTTTTGCCTTCCAAGACCAGATTTAGTTTTGGATCAGTTGGGAGCTTGTTTACACAATTCTCTAGTTTTATCTGGATTAGAGGAAAATAATACGGAGTGCTACAAACATTGTGCATCAATTTTGAAAGGGCTCTGCTTCAAAATTTAAATGTTTCAGGAAAATGTGTAGGACAAAACTTCTGAGTGCTCTTGTCTCTTTATCAGTAGAAGGTGATACTTCTTCCAGCAGATGTCACTAAAAGACAGTGAAATTATTTGCAATTAAAAACAAGAGCTGAAAACTACTATAAAATACAAATGGATGATGTCACTAAACATAGATGTAATATGCAATGAAATGGACTACCTACCAATTCAAAAGGAACCAATTTGTTTTTTTCAAATTGTTTCAAAACAAATAAATTTTTTTTTTCAAAAGAAAAAAAAATATTTCTACTTAAAACTCAACTGTCTACTATCAAAAATGTTTAAGGGACTTTTCATTTTTTTCTATTAGCATCTGCTGATGCTAATAGAAAAAATAATAATTCCGTGTCACAGGACATGCTTAGAGCTCTACAACTTCATTCTTCCTGATAACAGTTGTCGTGTTAGCAATACTAAAGAATGAAGGATTCTTTCTAGTTCTGCAAGAAGTAGTCCTGGACAGTTTCTGATCTGAGCAGCATACCCTTGAAGAAATCTTCAGTTCTAATATACACCATGAATGCTGGTTCATCAGAATGCTATGAATTATACCTTACCTTGCAAAAGCTTGCTGAACCAGCACTATTTTAGAAAGAAAACTTTTATTTCGTTGATTCAACAGGAAGAATTACAGTAAAGTTTATTTATGGACCAACTATTTATTCACTATGAAACAATTATGCCAAATAAATACTGGGAAAGTAAAGCCAAAATGTTCAAACCTCCTGCGCCAAAATATTTCAATTCTGAAAAATTTTAATTTTCAGAAAAATTTAATTCTTTTTAATTCTAAAAAGCTAAGGATATACAACTGAGATTTCACTAGTTTCTTTGCTCCTGTCAAATATTTTACATAAAATACTAACACTTTACAATGTTTTATTATACCAGAATAGAGGTACTTTCTCATCAAAATAAATTCAGAGAATCAAAGTAAAATAAAACTCATATTTAAATCCACTTAACTGCAGATATTTACTTCAAAAATGTTTAAACAGAATATAGAAATCTGAAAATAAAATATTGTTATAATATTAAATAATTTAAATAAATACATAATTTATTAAAAAATCATTATTACAGGATAAATAAACTACAATAAATAATTTCTAAAACAAAGTATATTATAATATGTAATAGAATCAGACTTTATAATACCATATGTAATATACATATATATTACATATTCTACTACATGCACATACAGTGTGCACGTAATATACTGTGTGTATATATTGTATAGCAAATATAATATTACAATAAGTTATGACTAAGCCATATATAGTAATATAATTTAACTTATTAAAATGTTTAAATTTAGCATCTTGGTAACTGCTGCTAGCCTAACATCATTTTGAACACAGATAATAATGAACTGAACTCTAAGATCCAAACAATAATGTAATTTTATCACTTGCAATAATCCAGTACATGAATTAATGAACAACTCTTCATTAAAATAAAATAAAATAGACTGTGTCAGTTAAGAATCCTTTTTGATCCATCCCTTCTAATGAGCTCTATATTACGGCAATAAGCACAAGAAGGAAAGTCAGAATGGGTCAAATCCAAAAGAACAGCCGAATAGCTGTGGCAGTAAGGTATTAATGCAGGTTCAGAAAGTGGAATTGGGAGAACTGCTTTTCTCCTGTCAGCTAAATAATCTGGTACCATAAAAAAAGATTGTAGGAACATTTCAAAAAACCTGGCCAAAAATTATTTATTTATGCCTGTTCACCAAATGACCACTTACAAACTAATCAGTAAAACAGTAGATCTCATAGTAACTCTGGATTTGGTACAACAGAATAAACTACTACAATACTGTTACAGTACATAGAATGTACTGTATTTTTACAGTTACTGTACATAGAATGACCTGGGTTGAAAGAACCTTGAAGATCACCTCATTACAACTGCTTGCCATGGGCAGGGACAACCTCCACTAGACCAGGCTGCACAGGACCCCATGAAATCTGGCCTTGAACACTTCCAGGAAAGAGGCATCAGCAGCCCCTCTTGGAAACCTTTCAGTGCCTCACCACTCTCACAGTGAAGAATTTCTCCTTACACTCCATCTAAATCTACCTCCTCTATTGCACAGATCCTACTGATATTGGGAGCTGCACCAACTCAGATGAGGACCTTGCACTTGGCTTTGTTTGCAGTCCCACTGCTTAAGCATATCAAGGTCCCTCTGGATGGCATTCCTCTCTCAAGCACATCTAGGAATCTATCCCTGCACTAACTCACTCAGTAAGGTGGGTATTTTTTTTAAATTTCGTATCTATTTTTTTAAAAGCTGTGGAGGTCTCCATCAGTACTGAGACTTGTCCATAGTGGGCACTTCATGCTACAGGTTGCTGAGCTGCACATGTTTATACATAAGCTTTACCTTTCCTGCTCTGACAGAATTATACGCAGAGGTTAGGCTCCATTTAATTGTTTCCAGTTTCTAGAACTGGAATCATAGAGGATGACACAACATAGTTCCCTGGAGACGGGATCACATTAAGGGACTGGAAAGCAAAAATGAAACTAAACTTGACCAAACTTTAACATTTCAATTCTAATTCTAACGCAGACTTAATTTTAAGCAAAAAAAGAAATCTTTCTAATCTCTTGCCTATCTTTTTACCTTTTAGTGCTGAATCTAGGAAGCACCCTGTCACTATGGTTGTCCATGCAGTGCTTGAATTATTGGGAAAAAAGCCCAAATACAACCTTTTTTTTTTTTCCATGATGCAGGAAGTTCTCATTTATAATACACATAAATTTAATTTAAATATATTTTAAAACAACTTATTTTATCAGACTTCTAGAACTGATTCAGATTTTATTTCTAGAATTATGCAAATTTCATGTCTCTACATTGACTTGTTAATAGCAAATCTAAATCCAAGTAAATATATTTTACCTGTTATCTTGCAATTGTATTCGTGTCCAGTACAAAGGCTTCATGGGACGGCCAGGTTCAATGGCAGGTTTCCGAGGACCTTGGTTTGAAGATAAAGTGCTATTAAAAAAGAACCCAGGCCCAGGAGGTGGAGGGGGTGGAGGTAACCCAGATCCAGGCAGTGGAGGAGGAACAGGAGGTCCCAGCCCTGGAAGTGGTGGTGGTGGCGGTGGTGGCGGTGCTTGAAAATTCCTACAGCCTTCAGAAAGTGGAGGTGGCAGTAGTGGATCAGATCCAAACTGAGATGTCAGTGAAGTTGGACCCATTGGCAAAGGTGGTGGTGGAGGAACTACAGTGGACAGTGAAGAATCAGGAAGGGGAGGAGGTGGTGGTGGCGGTGGAGCAGGCAGCATTTGTTTTGGCTGACAAGACAAGACACCTTCTGATGACTGTACATTGTAATTGTCCTTATTTTCACTTTGGGCAGATATACTATGTGTCAAGGAAGAAATATTAAGCTTTTTGGGTACTATTTGGTTATTCTTCACAGCTCTGTTTTCTTCTTCAGTAGGCTTTATGAAAGTTTCTCTGTCAGTCTGTATACATACATTTCGGTATGCCTTTGGTGGGTTATCATCTTCAGTAGAAACACCAATATCCTTTGCTTTTTCATTTCTTCTGTTTAATTTATTATCAAGTTCATTCTTCAGATGTGCAATGGTTTCCTCAAGCTGAGCAGTTGAGACAGCATGTTCTCCACGAATATGAAATACCCTGAGTTCAAACTGAGACTGCAGAGCAACAAGAAAAAAAAACAAACCCTTAGTGCAAGTATTTTCCTGAAGTGTTTATTCTGTAGTAGATTAAAAATCTTCACATTTAAACTATGTTCTTACATTAAGTAATGTGGGAAACACTTCCCTTTCCCAGTTCTAAATGGTTCTATTGCAAGCTATTACATAACTGGACAATTACTAATCTTTAAAGAAATGTAAGTGGGCTGTGTTTCAACAAAATGTATTTTGTAAGTAAAAATCCAGAACATCAATTTGGGCAAATTCTAATGCTGTACATTATCTTTAAGCAGACTTACCGGTTTTTAATTGAATGTAGTAATTAATGGTATATTATGGGAAAAAAGGTACCTTTTTCAAATGTTATTCTATTTAACATGAGTTTATTGCTTATTTCATTTCATAAATATGTCACATATACATATATAGAGAGAGATATCATGTTAGGAAGTGAAAAATAGATTAAACACAACAGAGGTTGAAATTCATTCAAGATAAAACATTATATAAAGTAATATCTCAATCTATTATGTGCTATCATCAATAAAATTCACAGAGGTACTCATAAATTCTTCAAGTTTATCGCTACTACTAGATTAAAAATTTATTTCTTCCAGATATATTTTAATTTGCTCAAGAAAAAAAACTTTAGAACCAAGAGAATCAAGAGGATTTCACTGGAAAAGTAAGTAAGGAAAAAACCCCACTTTTCTTGCCATATGTCAGGAAGATACAAAGCATTTGGCACAGAAATATCTCCTTTAAAAAAATCCAATACAGTCCAATACTGCTATTCCAGGTTACTAGGTCCCTACAAGTTATTTTCTGTTACACCATGATAATATCAGGAGGCTGGCTGATCTTACCATGATTCTTTGCACAGCAATGGCTCCTAAAAGAGAGTTTTTCATAGTTCTTTCAGGGTTCCTCTAAAAAAGGGAATCCAGCCTTTTAAGAGAAACAGCTAATGAGCTGTGATTTTCCCAAATTTATACAGACACAGGAATTTACACTTAAAATTCCCACGCAGTGCTTGTCAGAAGTGGCAACACAGCACTCCCTACTTACCATTCCAATTTGAGTATTAGATCAGAGCTACTACTTTACAGCATTAATTAATATGCATCCAAGTCATACGTGTGTAGCTCAGCGTGACAAATACAATGTAATAGCTGTGATTTTATACTGTAAAATGAAGCTTGACTAGATATGCAAACAAGATACTCATACTTACAGGAGTATAATCAGCTTAAATTCTAATCAATTTTGTAAGATAAAATCCAAAGTAAACAATCTGAAAACACTGGGTACAAAATGCTCCTTTACACTGGCAAGTGTAAAGGTGGGAAATCAAGTTTAAAGTCTTACAGAGAAAATCAAATAGATTTGCATTGCAAACAACCCAATTTCTATTAGTTTTATGGTTAACTCTGAAAAATACATATAACAGAGTACATTTGCTTAGTTTTTTTTCCCTTTCCTACTATTATTCTATTGGCACTCATCTTTATTAGTAACTTAATTCAACTATCACAATATTTTCTGCCATTTGAATTGATCCAAAGAAACTGTCTTTCTTTTTAAACTTGGCATACTGATCCATAAATGAGGTAATGAAGTAAGTTTGCCTTAAGGAATTCAACTGTTTTTTTTTTAACAGAGTACTTTGCTCCTATTGGACATCCAAAACTCCCTCACGAAACTATTTACTTTGAACATTAAACATTTTCCCAGCAGTAAACTTGAAGCCACCTTAAAAACACACTGTAAAACAAGCACAGTATCTAGCAAAACTATTTATTACATTCAAATGGGCATAAAAGAAACTGTGTTAGTATTATAAGCTTTTCCAAATACAGATCTTCAGTTTTAATTTACAGTATAAATTTGGTAAATTTTAGTTTAAAGTCAAAATTATATTTGAGGTGAAAGGATGAAAAGCAAGAAAAAGTATGAAACTTAAAATGCTCTAAAGTCATATGATGACTCAAAGGGAGAGCCAACATCACCAAAATGTAAGTGGTCACAACTATTTTAGGTAAGATGAAATGGAAAAATATTTCAGCAGGAAACAAGATATTAGATGGCGGGAAGGTATAGGAAGAAGGCTGGAGGAGCAGAAGATATTGGAAGATACTAGAAGATATTATTCTAAGCTTTCTAACTGAAGCTTAGAAATCCACCCTATGCATGAATTAACATGATCTATTTCTGAAGAAGGATGGAAAACTTTGAAACCTATCAAAAAAAATTCCTGTAAAAATTGCTGTATAAAATGAAAGCAAGACATTAGAAAGTACAATGTGGAAGATGTTCATCAGCAAGCTTTTGATATAAAGGATACCAGTATTTTTTTCCTTTGAAAACTGCATTTGCCACTTTGCTGACTGGTATAGAAGCCTAGTTGCTTGCTTCCCAGCAGCACTCATTTAAGGAATCTGTACCGTATAGCTACATTCAATACCAAATAAACTTTTGCAAGGCACATATTTCTATTCCCCTGATAATTTCATTTTCTTGCAGCAATAATCTGCTTTTTCAGAGTATAAAATTAAGCCCTCAAGCCTTGGTCTGTTGAGGTTCTTTGGCTTTTCATTACATCAGTGACTTTTGCCAATCAGCCACTGACATATTATTCCCTCTCCTGTACACACACACACAAAATTGATACAGCTGCCTAAATTTCCATGAGTAGAGATACATTTTATCCAAGTCACTACTACAAATACCATATTTGAGGCATGAATGTTTCAATAGAGCCTTATTATTATTTTCTCTTCATACTGCTAGCTTAAAAGAAAAAAAACCCTAATGTTCTGAAACCAGATTTCACTCAATTTGAAAATACCTCTTGAGTATCTGAAGCCTAATCCATACAGCAGCGTGCTACTGAAAAAAGTTGCCTTACTTGTATGGTGCAATCTTTCTTGAATTAGTTGTCAATATTAAATAGGCAAACAGAACTATGCTATTAGGCTTAAGTACACTGTTAAAATTCAGAATTCACGGTAATTTTATCAGATAAGGAAACAGTGTAACATGCTACAATTCAAGAAAGGGTGTTGCAGTGCACACGGCCACAGAAGGGATTGATCAGTAGTATGGCAATTCTACAGGAAAAGGATCTGTGAGGGACAGCACATCACAGACTGAGTCAACCCTGTATCAGGATAAAAAGAATTGTCATATGCAAAAAAGTAATCTTCATGCTTTATTCAGTACTAGAAGCTGTGTGTTTTTTCAGTTTAAGAGAAATTCTATCCCTGTGTTCACGATCACTGCTATTGAAATTCAGGGCAGCTCATTTGGTCTTAATTTTCTAGGTTCAATCAACAATGCCTTTTGTCTCCACCTCACCCTTACTGGATAATGCTCCCCTTGTTTCTTTCTGTTTCCATTGCTGAAAAATACTTTCAGTGGACCCTTAAATTTCCCTTGCAAGATGTGATTCAGTTTGAGTGTTGTCAAATGCCCTTTTCTATTCTGAATTCTAAAACTAGCCTTCCTGGATAATGTACTTACCTCTTCTTCATTTTTTCCACAGCTCTCTGCTTCCACCCAATACCTATTTTGAAAAGGTTGAATAAACAGGTAGTTCTGTCTATCCTTCTTGATAAAATGTATTTTGCTTCCAAATCTGCTCCTGCTTGGAATGCGGGCTTTTTTGTACCTCTGATTCTGACTAAAGGAGGTCTATTGCCTATTTTGCTTTTCAAGCCTCACTGGTGCAGTTTTCCTTAAAATCAGTTTCTTTAATTTGTCGAGATATGTCTGGTATCTGCCATTGATATGGACATGATCCATTTTCTTTGGGTAAAATCAATTCAACAAGCAAGTGAAACCAGCTGACTCTCAGATCCCTTGAACACAGAAATTTATATTTAAGCTTAGAAGGCCTGTGTTACCCTCTTCCTAAACAAATTACTTCTGTTCATGGGCAAAATAAAAGCCACCCCTAAAAGAAACCAAAGACCCCTCTTTACTAAAATACATAATATAAGATTATGCAAGTATCCTGTATACACTGTAATACACTGTAACCTGGAGTTGTTTTGGATTTGCTTTCCAGCATCTTCCTGCTTCCCCTTCTTACTCATCCCCCTCGTATATGTCTCCAGTGACCTCCTTTTCAAACCTGCTGAATGACTTGATACAATGCAGAAAAAAGGCAAAATATATTTTCTGACAATGCCAAAAACTCAGCCTTGGTCCCATAGGACCCAGGAAATGATGAAGCATACGCTCAAGGAAGAAAAATTCCAAATATTGAATCAATGTACAATACTGCCATTAACCATTACAGTATGAAATGATAAATCATAAATTCATCACAAAAGCAAAAACTTAAATCCTCTCATTCATGTAACCAGGTTGTCTAAATGATAATGTGGATTGACATAGACAAATCTCAACACCAATGTGACAGTTTTCCTCTGTGCTCTGATATGTGAAAGATTACAGTCTCATTCAATATAGCCAGTACAGTTAATAAGAGTAAATTAAATGCAATGAAGTATATTTGTTGTTGTTTCACTGCTTTATACAGTCTGGTTTTATGTGAACAAAAACTTTTTGACACAGAACTGCTCTTATAGGATAAGCTGTAAAAAAATTTGTATGTATGAATATAAGGAAAGTATAGATTTCTACAGCAATCTACATTCAAAAAATAGTTGCTAACTTATTAGTCAAGACTTATTTGCACCATAAATGTTTAAAAAGCCTGAGAATTTTAACAGTAAAACATAAAAAAAAAAGCTCTTTAAAACATGTTCAGAACAAGCAATATGCAGAACTTTTGCTTTGAAACTAGTAAGTTCATGCTGCACTGTCAATGCTTAATACTTTTTCGCTAGCATTTACAGTGTAATTCTACCCTGAAAAGTGACTGTGTAAAAATGACACATATTTAATGAACAAAGCTGCTCTAGGTATATCAGAGACAGACCTCTTCTTTAACTGAGAAACACACACTTTTACAAGTTTTTACTCTAATTAGAGTGGAAAAATAACATATTAGGGAGAAAGTGAGCTCGATTTTATTCCTTTCTCTGACTTTTATACTGTGATTGTTGCCTCTAATTAGTTACTTATGCCAAACCATGAAAATAAAAAAAAAAAGTGGGAACAAAGAAGACACAAAGTATGCAGGGATATAGTTAGTAGATGTGGATAAGATGTGGATATGTTCCAGCAAAGAGGATATTAAAAAAAAAAAAAATAAAAAAAAAGAATAAAAATTACTGAGTTGCCAACGAAAAGCTTTTTTTATGTATTTTACAGCTTTTTTTCTTAATAGTATTTTGGCCATCAAAGTAGTGTGCACAGAAAAGAGAGAAAAAACAAATTTTTCAGAGAGCGCCTCTAACTTGGTTTTGTTCGTTCTAAGTAATTTAATCTTCAGTTTTTGGAAGAGCTCACACTTTTTTATTCTTCTATTATGTTAACAAAAGAAATGAAGCTTTTTTTTGTTGAATCTCTGTCCTTGAAAAAACATACATTTGTTTTAAATTTTAACAACAATCAGAGATGTAGCAAAGGATTTCTCCACAGGGGAAAAAAAGTTAAACCCACGCCAGTTTACATAAAAATCAAAATTCCTCTCTAACAAATACCTCAACAAACACAACAGTTATATACGGTGTATCATTGCTGAAGGCACATAGTAAGGATTGTCCCTAGACCTCACAGTAAAAAAGTAATGACTGACCATTCTCAAACATTCCCAGATCTCTAAATATTCATGTAGCCAATGCATACAGATTCCCTTTCCAATTTAAAAATAATAAATACATAGCTTTATAGAGGAAATGTAGCAAAAGTAGTTGGGACAAAAGACAAACAAACAAAACCCCCGGCTATTTCCTCTTTATTGTCCTTATAGATCCACTAGACTCAATATGTACAAATAAACTGGCCAAAGGCTGACAGTAGAACACAGTGGGAACAGAAATTGAATCAGGCACATGGAGTGTCCTTGGGTGTCCTATCAGGCACCTTGGGTGTCCTACACAGGGCCAGGAGTTGGATTTGATGACACTCATGGGTGTCTTAGGTTGCAATGCAAGATGTAACCAAAAGTATGTATTCTATTACCATCTGTTAAAACCAGATGGGGTAGTGTTCTTCATCTATTCCAGGACCTATCCTCGCTCCAGGGGGATATCTTCTGTTAATGGGCCATTGAGTCTCACTGCATGACTGATAAAATTACATCATGCCATTGTGAGATGCTCCACCCAGGGGGAGGAGC
The DNA here is from genome assembly GCF_001522545.3 of Parus major. NCBI lineage: Eukaryota > Metazoa > Chordata > Aves > Passeriformes > Paridae > Parus > Parus major. The sequence goes on along the minus strand of NC_031774.1, from coordinate 30,950,270 downwards.
CAAGCATTACTTCCTGGATATAGTCAGAGACTTAAAACACCCCAGTCAGCCTTTTTCCAACAGATTCCTAGAGAAAGACCAGACCATTCTACATCACCACTAAACCTTCAAAAGAAAACTACACCCTTCTACAAAATCACTGCTTCAACAGAACCACGTCTGTCACTCCAAGAGGACTGCAGCCATCACTTAATCACACTGTTAAAACACCCTGACCAACAGGGTGTCAGGTTGTATTCTGACTCTGTCAGTGCTTTTCGTACCACTGCATTTTATTTTAATTTTTCTGCTAAGTTGTAGTTTGGGTTTTTTTTATACTTACTAGAAAAAACCTGTTATTCCTACTCCCATATCTTTGCCTGAAAACCCCTTAATTTCAGTATTATAATAATTCCAAGAAAGGGAGTTTAAATTTTCCATTTCAAGAAAAGCTCCTGCCTTCTTTAACAAATACCTGTCTTTTCAAACCAAGACAATGGGTCCCTACAACTCACAATATTCTATGACTCTGGGATTCTGATTCTTTCTCATTAAGTGATAAGCTTCCAGTGACCTCCTAAGATAACAAACACACTTCCATTTTTATCACTATCAGAAGAGTATGAACAGCCATGCAAAACAGATCTATGAGACAAGGACACTGTAGATGTTTTCTGACCAGCACCATGTATTTTAAAAGACTATTCTGCACGAGATACAAACTTTTCCTTGCATTATGGGCTGCACACCGTCCTATATTCTTTTAAGCTCCAGCATCTTCTCTTGCTGCTCTTTATGGACCTTCCATTATCTCTTAATGTTCTAGGCTCTTTTCCATGCTCTTCAGAGTGATCTCCAAGTTGCCTTAAAGTTCACTTTCCCTGTCCTGCCTGCCTTTTGTCTGCTCTGTAAATGTTTCTGTCAAATAACATGAATCTAGGTATTGTTTCCTGCACATATAAACATCATTCCTTCAGTCCTTTCATGGTTAAGAACTACCATCCAATCATTTTAGATTACACGAAGTAACTCACTTGGAGAACTTTGTTATACAATACATAGCTCACAACAGCTCATCTCTAGTTCATTTTCTACAGCTGTCCTACCTACATGTCACTTTACTCAGATCAATCCACTTAAAAATCCACTTCTTCATAACTTCTAATGAAATAATCAGATAGAATCCTTGATGTGCCCTTGAAATTTCCTAGCAATCTTGCAAGATCCTGCAAGCATTATGAATCCAAATATATGAAAAAAATATCTCTAATGATGTCCATTGTACTCCACAACACACTCCACATTTATGGATCCTATTATGTCCACTTCATCACCCAGTAAGTGATGTACTCTACTGTGGAATCTCTGTGTCCAGAAATCCCACTGGAATCTAAATTCTTCTTGCATCTGATTTATATCAAACAGAAAATTATTAATGCCTTGGATTCACTAACTTCTTGCCACAGGCATGTTTGTTAAACAATGTCATTCCTTGAGACAAATGATAAAAAAAACTCTAGACCAGATAAGCTAGACTACATAATACTAAATGAAGCCAATTGTTAATAAGATGTGCTTAAAAGGGTAAATTTCATATTATTAATAAATAAACATTAACAATAGATAATTTAACATTTTATGTAGATTTTAAATGTTTGGTAGGTAACTTATAAAATTCCCACTATTTATTCCCAATATAAATACTAAAGTTTCTCATATGAATGAATGTTTTGAAAAATAATAAACCCATGAAAATATTCACCTAACAAAAACAGTTTAAACCTGCATGTATCTCAGGCAGCACAAAAATCCCAGAAAATGGAATACCACACCCACTAGAATTTGCCAAAAAGCGGTGTACAGCAGCTACCTGTCAGGCAATGCAAAAGGGAACAATCCTTGTAGAAAATAACAGTGTGTTGATTTTTCCTAAATGTAAGAGAGCTTATGCTAGGAAAAATAAATCCTACATAGTATGTAAAAAATGGGTATCCAGCTAAATTAAAACCAGCCTATAAATTTCTAGGAAAATGTATTTTTGCGGACAATTTTATTGGCAAAACTTCTAAATATTGTTAAACTTTACTAAACATTTAAATTCTGCAGAATGGAATGAGGTGACTCAGCACGCAACACACCAATGAATGTTGAACTAGGACCACGAGCAGTTAACGTGCAAAATGAAAACTTTCCTATAACGAACTTTGCAATTACTATCTTACTCTGTTTCTCACTACCTCAGGACAGCCTCAGTTAATATATGTGTATACATGTATACAGATACAAAAATAATACCTACTCTCTGTGGCATTCAAGAGATCATATGCAAGGAGGAAAAAAACTCCTGAATAATGCTAATAAAATACTTTAAAATACATTATGTAGAAATAAAGACTTATAATTAAAATTCTATATGAACAATTTGTTTAGATTATATACTTGAAATAAGTTACAGTATTTCTCAACTGCCAGGGAAATTACATGAATCATTATGTAGCATGTTTTACATTTGACATGTAAAATGTGAAAACAATGCAACAAAATGGCTGAAAACAAGTTGAAGATGAAGTTTCAGTGACAAAAACTAGAAAGGCAGTATGGATCCAATAAGAAAACTCATTGTAGTAGAGAGCAAGTTGTCTCTGATCTTGGGAGAATGTTTTTGGACACCTAACAGCTTTTTTATTACTGTGGCTGATTAAAATGAAAAGCCCTACTACTAAAATGTTCTTTTTGATGAGGTTTCTTGCCATGAACTATAGACCTTGCGGTCCAGTGGGATACAAATCCTTTGATCCTGTGCAGTCACATAAATTCAAAGTCGTAAACCAACATTGAATTTGATTTTATTAGTGTGGCTGATGTTGCCAGAATTGTAATGCAACCTTGTTTTTCTTCTCTTTTCTTCCTTTTCTTTCATGGAGGGGATGGAAAGGAGAGTTTACTGTCAACATTGCTTCACCATATAAAGAACTAATTTCTTTGGCAACCAGGCTACAAGATCAGACATTATAACAAAGCTTTGTTACTATATAGGTAAGCAATGATATATGTTGCTAAGTTGAAACAAATTATTTGGATTAAGTAAAAGCTGAAGCAAAAAGCATTATTAGAAAAGCACATGGAAAACAGTAATCAAAGATAAAGTTACATATCTACAGAAGGATAATGAGCAGCAATGCATATTTCTCAACAGGAATTATTCAGCCAAATAGTGCCATGACAATAAAAAAAAGTAACCCTACACTTTTAGAAACTGACAATTTTCATTCTTCATAATCAACACAATTTTTGCCTAAAAATCCGAAGACTTTATAAGGATGATTACTCTCTCCACCAAAATAGTGTTCTCATGTGCAATCAAAACAACAAAAAGAGATTCTACATGGATAAACAGAAGTATAACATCAAATATGGAAATGACTCTGTATTTATGTAAAAGATATACCTACTTTAAAACTAACATATACTACACTCTAATTATGCATCACCACACTACTCTAGACATTCCCATTAAAGAATTTGAAAAATATACTGCACATGAAAATATCTTAGAAAAACCAGCCTCAATGAACTATTCAAAAGGGAGCAATCAGAACAATCATAATTTTATCCCTTTCCATCAAACCTTCTATGTAGTGCAGCTATGCAGAAACCTTCTCTTCTACAAGAACTAGTTATCGCATTCAGTGAACATGATGGGAGATATTCCTGACAAAAGTTAAAAACTCAATCATGAAAAAGCAGCAAGCTTTTAAGACTTCTGCATTATGTGTGCTGAAGTTGAAAGATATGGAAGAACAAAGCATGGACCCTCACAGAGACACATCACTACAGAGGCATGATAATGGTGATCTAGAAAAACAGATTCTACACTTGCTCAAACGACAAAATTCCTGCAAGAAGAGTCACAAGACATTTTAGTCAGTTTCCCCTCAAGTAGTCACCAATGATACAACTTCTTTTACAAAAAATGATCTAGATATTCTGGGATCCAATGCATAGTTATGAAGTAAGTTAAAAATGAACTGTGATTGAACATATAGGCAAATGTAAGCATCCCAATAAGTCCGTTATACCTCAGGTCTGTGAATAATAAGATTGCATGCCTATCCCTAACACATATTGTAAAGTCCAGTTTATACTTAAAACATCTAGACAAATTAAAACCTACAACAGTAGAAAAAACCGTAATGAAACGACTTATATTCAGATCAAATCTTGATTAATAAAGCAAGGGAGGGCATCACTCAGTGACCAACCAAAATAAAATCAAATACTGAATGGACTGTATTCATTCCAGGATAGATATTCTGGAGAAAATTGCCCACATAGAAGTAAAAGTTGTATTGTGATGCCCAGACCCAAGCCTTTGCAATCTATCTCCTACTGTTCTCTGTTCTAATTTCCAGACTACCTCTTTTGCCTTTCATCTTGCCAGAGTAGTGTCTCAAGACTGTATGCCACAAGGACTGCCAGTCCTAGTACCTCTAGTCACTATTTTTTCAGTCACTATTCAGGTACCTGAAATTGTACCTTTCCCCATACATACATCCAACTCTTGATGTCTGCTTTGCTTTACAGTGGGTTTTCTTTCACACTGCCGAATCATCAATAAAGGAGGGGGTCAGGAGACAAACTTTTGTTTTGAAAGCATTCTCTGAAGGGTGACCCCCACCTAATCAGGAGTAACTTGTGTCAACCATTAATCAGTGAAACTTAGTTTTGACCCAGTATTACTTTATAACAACTTTGGTGGCTTTATGGAAATGGCTGTTGAAAGTTTGTTCAACACCAGAAGATGTAATCAATGATCACTAGATTTGTAAAGTCAAAAGCTGCTAAAATCTGATCTTTACTGAACATGAGAAAAATAGTTTTATTCCAATTTCAGGCAGGTTTTCCCTTTATCAGCAAAATGTTCATCCTTGACAAATTTGTCCCTGTTCTAAAACCAGGAATACTAGAGCCAGAATTTTCAAACACAACATTATGCATTTAAGTCAGAAAAAATGCCTTACAACTACTAGATTTAAACAAATATCTGGTGTAGCAAATTTCAAAGTGCAAATAATTTTGGCAAGACAGTGTATTTTCAAAATCAAAATGGTAACGTTGATACTATGTATTTTTAATGGCTGTTGTAATTCCATGATGACACATCAATTAATTTGTCTTGTATACAATTGTTTCCTGTGTTACAGGTCTCTAGAATCTGTAAAACTAAAGTTTCATCTCATTCAGAGTATGCACCCTATAATCTTGACTGCATAACACATTAACCTGAGGCAAGGTGATGGGATAAATTAACTTTCATAAACTATGATAAATGCAGCAGGTTATAATGAATTTTAAGTGTTTTGTTTTAGCCCTAATTAAGCAGAATGTTTTGTAATGTGTCTAAATTTGAGCAGGAGCTCAGTCTTGCTGAAGTTTTAATGTGATAAATTGCCCTGCTCTATGCACATTTTAATTATGTACTACCATGAACATGTGCTGAAATAGAGTTAAAGAGATTTTCACTGTTTTCAGTGTAGGGAACATGGTCTGTGGTAACTTCTTAAATAAACAGGAGAATCCTTGGATCAACATGTGGAATTAACAGCATTCTGCAGCTGACATGAAGTTTAAACAATCCAGGTCTCACAGCAAAATTGCATTGAAAAGAACGGAATGGCAATATGGCAAGCAGCCATACTGAAAAAAACCCACAACACATTGAAAGAAGACTCTTCTGGGATATTCACACTATCTGATAAGAAACTATTAACCATTAACTATTAACCATTTAAACATATTGTTAAAGGAAAATAAGGATGAAAAGCATACACTGCATCAAAAATAAGACAAATAGGAAGTCAATGGAGGAGACAAAGGGGGAGGATTTTGCTTATTGTAAATATCAGAACACAGCAGCGATGCTTAAAACGTCATCAAGAATTTGATTACAGAGTAGGATTTGAACATAGAAATTGTAACGTGCAAATTTTTAGAACTAGTAATTTTTTATTAACTAAGCACTGAACTGAGGAATATCTTCACACAACATGAAGAATCATTCCAAGGTTCCTTTCTGAATGAACATGAAATTGTCAAGTGGTTCCAAAGATATTAAATGCTGCTTGCTGTAGAAAGTTACTGTTTTACTGCTCCTGTCTTTTGTTTCCTAGTCTGCAACTTTACCTTCTCTAGCACTGGCTACACACATTTTTCAGTAAAGGAAGATCTTTTTTTCCTGCTGAGATTTTACTATTTTGGGAAATGCAAACTTTAAAGATAATGTTGCTGCCATTTTCTGGGAGCCTTAAGAGTTCTGAAATCAGTATTTTAATACAATTTCATAGGAGTTCAGTCTCTTTTTTCTCATAACTTTTATGGTTTTTTCAGTCTCTACATTTTTTTCCTCTCTTGCACTGCAGAGAGACTCTGCAGTGAACATGGAGAATTCCTTCAACAGGACAAAGTAACCAAGAAGAAGATTCATAAAGGCATAAAGTACACACACCGTGGTGTAACCATACATTTAGCAGCTGAAAGACTGAAACATTTCAAGTTAGGCAAGATTAGTATCAATAATTAACCACAAGCTGGGAGACCTTCATCAGTTCACCACATGGAAATGCTGAAAAGCCTGAAAAGCTCATTAGGAAGAACTGACTAATAAACCTTTGCTGACCTTGGCCGCTCCTTTGAGCTGCAACTCCACCAGAGAGAGAAGCATACATGATACAGATTTTCTTCGATATGTGCATGCCCGAATACAAAAATACAACAGAGAACACTCAAAGCAGCCAGCCACCTTTATGGATGCGTTTCATCTTGTAAAAGTTAAAACAATCATCTCAGCCTCCCGAAGCAAAATCTTGTTACCAAAATCAGCATATATCCACATATATTCATAAGTTTGGGGTTTTATAACTACTGTGGCATATCAAAGCTTTCAACACTATTCATCATTGGACCCCATATCTTAACAGTAGATTTCAAAACATAGTGACTTCTGACAATCATGATGTCCCTACCCATGCAAGAATTCACATATGCACACACAAAACTAAGGGGAAAAAAATTAAATCTTTTTCTCTAGAAAGGAATAATAAAAATCCTCATGAGCATCCAGGTCAGATGTCTTTCAATTTAATCTGCTCAAAAGGATTCCAGTTTGTTGTAAGTCTACCTATAAAAAAAAGAGATGATTTATGCAAATTAAATACTGTAAAATGTTTTGATTTGGTGTTAAAACATCCAATTTGTGATGCATGCTCTGAAGCTGAAATGAAATTTGACTTCTACCTTACTTTATCTAAAACATTTTAAATTGCCAAAATAAAACTGAAATCACACACTTCTATAAAGAGGTATTTTGATATTCTGGCGTACAAAAGCTTTCAACACTATTCACCATTGCCTCCCACAGTTGAATTAAAAATTTCAAAATGTTGCAAAGAGAAGCAGCACCTTTTGCTATGCTCATGTTATAAGTAAAGAACAATAGAAGCATTCATAAATGGAAGCATACTGACCATGGGGGAAAACGAGTGGGAAGGTGAAAAGACAAAGAAACAAGGAAGGACTTAGGAAGTATGACACATGAAAAAACAGCTTTGTAAAATAATGAAATGGTCATCATAGAGCTAGGGCTTTATTACTTAATAAAACCTTAAGTGTTTCTATGCCTTTGTGGTCTCAGTACAAAATAAAAGTTAATGATCTTTAAGTTATCAGATAATGTTAACTGGTGCTCTGACTTTTCCTTTCACATTCCTTTTTCTTCCACATTTTTCAATGTTTTCTGGGCACTTTGAGGCATTGGTCTTTAATCGCAATTTATGATATGAAATAGTTTTCAAAGTTAAGGAAGTTCTTCTGTGAAAAGGAAATTACTTTCTAGCCACTTCTACGTTTCAGCTCTTGGAACCTTCACAAAAAAGCAAAAATGCAAACATTACCAAGGAGGGCAAAAAGGTCACTATGAACACCTCGTGATACATTCTTCTCTAAATGAGGCCAGCTTGCTCTTTCGAAATGTCACTGACAGCTTTATACCAACTGCATTACAATTCACTATTTCTTAAGTTTCAATAATATATTTATAACTGTGATAGATGCAACTGTACAGGTATTTCTTTCTAAAATTTGCTATGAGATACTTTAAGAGATATAAACCCAGGATTTTATTATATAATGTTTACTGAATAATTTATAATATAGCATTAGTTTTTTATCAAATAGTTATTAGTATTTCTTACACTATATTATATGACATGCATTATGTAATACTATTATGTAATATAAAACCTGGAATATATTAATATTATCAGTTTGGAAATACATAAAAGACCTAGGGAGGTGGAGGACGCCTAATAACCTGTACCCATGCATAGGGTACAGGGTTATAGAACAGCTAAGGACTTTTCTTCCATCTTGAAAAAGCAGTATTAAACTCCCACATAACTAAAGATGATGGGATATTTGGTACCTTTGTTCTAAAGGGAACAAGTAGATATTAGGGAAAAACTTAAGTTTTTACTCATTTTATCAATGTAACTTACAGGAAAAAAAAGTATGGCGCACCCTTGTGCAGCTATGTATCAGGTTAAAAATTAAGCACTGCAGAAAAAATATTGACTTCAAGTAAAATCCTTTCTTTCAGAAGTCAGGAGTCCATTTACATTATTTTGATTTATGTCGTTGTCATCTACTTAGTTGGTTATTAGATACTCAAGATTTGGTTCGGCTGGGCAAACACTAGGAAGGTGTTGACAGCTACGACTTATTGATTGAGCAACTTCAATTCCAGTTTCACAACGTGCAAGATAATTTCTGACCTAAAACTAAAACAGATACACAAAGAGTGGGCGGGATGTCACTATACTCAGTTTAGAAGGAAGAATGAAACACGAACACGTTTTTGGGAACTTTTTCTGAGACTCATCTGACATCTAGTGGCAAGAGCAGGGAAAGCAATACACTTAACTACAGAACAGTTCCACGTCTTTAAAATATTTATTCAGTATTTTCTAAATATTAAGTGAAAAATTCAATAAATTCTTTCAATGAAGCAACAACATTACCCTTTTTAGACATTAATTTCATGTGGATGATTCAGTTTAATTATATACATTAATTAACCCTTCAAGAGTTATGTATCATGCAGATTGTTATGCAATAAGAGAAGGTACAGATTCATCAATAATTGATTTGGTGTAATACATGTTGCAATCTTATTAAGTATACATACTGCATGACAAAAACCAATTTCAAGTAACGTCAAAAAAAGGAACAAAGCTTCAAGTTTTGGTGATAGCAAAGATGACAAAGTAAAATATAGTGCCCTCCCTACCCAGTGATTGTTGTGCATCTTTCAAGACTGCTACATTCACTTCAACTTCAGTCTCACCGATTTAACACCAGCCCCTTCAAACTAGTGGTATAGGTAAAACCCTGGCTGCACTCTGTTAATTCCCTATAAACTATGAAGTTTATAGGGAATTAACACAGTGGTAACTAATATTGAAGAATTAAAACCAATCTGGAATTCCTGTTCACATACTCAAGAAATCAAAAACCCTACAAAAATAAACAGTACAAAAGTATAGGGCACTTTGTAATGCTAAAGAATAAACATACTACTCATTTATAAGCCACTATATACAGGTTTCAAACGACAGAGTCTAGATAATGTTGCTTATTTTCATCTTCAGCAGACAGTTTAATAGTATTTTGAGAACAATATTTTAAGAACTTTCCCATACATACACCTTCCAGAACTTCCTAACATTTTTTCTAAGCCTTTTAGGAATAACAAAGATGAAGGGTTTCACTCCTAACCTTTTGCAGAGAAAAGTATCATAGTCAAACCCTCTTCAAAGACACCAGATACAGGATTTGGATCACCTTGCAAAAGAGCAGGTTCAAAGAAATTCCTGTCTGTAGGTTCCTTCAGTGCATAGCACAAAATCAGATTTAACTCAAAAATTTCCAATAGTTGGGATATCTACCATAATATTTTTCTGTTATACCCTTACTGAATAAAATGCAACATATTACATGAAACCATGACACAATTTTACTCCACCATTAATGTTCCCACTGAAATTTTTTAATGTAAATTTCAATACTTCGCATTATACAGTGTTATCTGCCTAATGACACAGTTAATGTATCAATGTACTGGATTACCAGAATTCCTGTGTTAGTAAATCTGTTTATTTTCCATTCTACTTGCCTTAATGATGACAAAGGAAATACTGAATATTTTGTAATTGATGACCTGTATACTAATGATAGCATATGAATCTGTCTTAGAACACAGTGCATTTTAAGAACATATCACAACTGGTGAGAAAAGCAAGATACTGTTAATTTTAACTAAGGATGATCACCAAATTCAGGTTTACTGACATTTAAGTTCCTGCTTTTATGACAAAAAGACTTCCTTGTAATATTCCACTTTATTTACCACAGCAAAGGGAAAGTGAGTTCTAATATTAAACTGTGTTATTTCTGATTTTGATAACTAGTTAGTCAAGTTTACACTCCAAGAGGAGACCAATATAGAGTGCTCAATACTAAACTTCAGAAAGTCTCACACATGCTTATTTTCCTATCAAAATTACAGAAAACTGCTTCTACAGAAGCATGTTCCACTGAGAAAGAGTACATAGTGCCAATGCAAAAATAGTGCACTGCTGTGTTAGTGGGAAGAATTTAACAGAACAACAATAAGGAGAACTACAAAGAGAAAACTAAATAAAACTAATTTTGGACATAATTTATGAGTGCAGGTATAGATCTTAACCAAATTAATTTTAGCTGAGCTGGCAGTCAACCGAAAACAGCTTCTAGAAATAAAGAATTAAATTCTTAATATTTGATAGAAAGTGTATGTTTACACCACTTAAATCTGTAAAATGCACTAGACAGGGAAAGAAAGTAAAAAATTACAAAAGTATACCTTTAATGTTTCAATTTCTTCTTTGTGTTCCCTCTTTAAGTGCAGAATAGCAGCTTGGTACTCTGTAGAAATAAAAAAAGTACATTCCCTTAGAGTCAGAAAACAATGTGCCATCTTCAGCATAGAAAATTTCATACAGCACTGGGTCCAGAATGCAGGTGTAGGGTCACAAATAAATGAGTATTTACAGTAGTGATGGAAAAGAAAATCTGAACACAGTAATTAGCATTTTTTTCTAACACCACATGATCTGATTTTCCATGGTGTTTCTGAGAGAAGAGGATAAAGCACAAGTCTTCCATGCTGAGAAGGGAAAATACGGGAAAAGATACGGCAGTCTGAAATAACAAAAGGAAACCATTTTTGCTTAATTTTGCAGATACATGTGGAACTGATAGGACGTTATAGGGCATGCACGTGGCATGCACAAACACCCCCTCACCTGAATTCTAAAACAACATGCATTAAATATAGTGATATAAATGGAACTTCAAACATACAATCACTACACACAGTCTAATCGGTTAAAATAGCAACCACAAATACAAATTAAGATCTCAGAAAGTACCAAACAGCAAGATAGAAAGAATTCTCTCTCTTAATTCAATCATACAAAGATTAATTACAAAGTTTAAGTACAGAATACTGTGAATGAGATACAAGATAGCTCTGCCAATTAGTGAGAATGTAACAAAATCCAAAGGCTGAGAGCATGAAACTGAAAGCCAGAGAAATTTAAATTGGCAGTGAAAAAAATGAAGCCCGGCATTGATCACACAGGTTTAGTGATGGCATAGATTTACCAAAAACAACTCTAGGACCACTAATGCTATGATTCCCTTCAATCTGTACCATGACTGCACTTGGCCAGATGAAGAAAGAGAAACCCCTTCAAAACACTCATGTAAGGTTTTAAGAGACCTTAAGAGGTCTATTGTTAGGCTGAAGTTACAGCCCTCCTGAGACTGGAGCTTCTTTTTAGATGATCAATGTCCCACTTCTATCTGCTTTCAAATGAAAATTCATCCAAAAGTGTGTTTCCAGTTTCCTGGTTTGGCTTCTGCCTCCTCAACTAAATCCTGATTTACACAAGGTTTGGAAATAGCCTGAAGAATTTAAAATTTTACTGTCAATGGTCTCTAAGACTAAGGAGTTCATATGATCCATTCAACAGAAGAACTAACAAAATAGTATCAAAGCATCAAAGAATGGACCAAAGTTCCAGATCAGTAAAATATTCCAGTGCTTAGCTGCTCTTTTAAAATTTGTTTTCCTTTTTCTCTTCAGAGCGCATGACAGAAAGAGGAAGAACAAGGTAACTTGATCAGCACCCTGAACTCCACAGGGCATGGAAGCTTTTAATATAAAGCTGTTTTTCCCAAACACAGGTGAAGTTCTATTCAATCGGCTGAATTGACATATAAAATCAAAAGGAAAAGGGATCAGTATTTTACAAAGCATAAAATATAAACCTTGGTGATTCCAGTTAGTTATAGTATCTATCTAAATTTCTTGCCCTCTAAGTAGAGCTTTCCGGCACAGGAAAATTGCCCGACTTCTCTACTGGAATCACAGCTGGTAAGGTCTACAAACTTTTAGATTTTCTGCTGTTAATTCCTTTGACTGGACTCGTTGATATTCCCTCTGGATACAGATTTTGCATATCCATTCATTGAAATAGGACTTAAAACAGTTACCCCAGGTCCCCAGAAAAAGTTGTGACCCTTCTTGCAACTCAGCCCCTTAAGCAGTCAGCTTGCAGGGCATGAACCTTATGAATGTCCTGACAAAGGTTAGCTCTTGAAGTCACATGATAGCTGAAGCAAATAACAGGCTTTGAAAATGCTCCTAACAATCAGTTCTTAGTTTGGCTAACAGAAGGATACAAATCTATCTTAACAAAAGATCTACTTTCTATGTGGGATTACCCAATGATTAAAATTCTTTCAGATTTGGGTGAGAGACATAATTCACCTATGCTGACATAGACCTGCACTAGCACCACAAGCAGATTTTTCACTGTGTCTACCCCTTCCCAGCCCTCTGCTGCTTATTTTTTGATCTTGGCACAAATGTTTGTGCAATTAGAGAATGATGGAAGAATCCTCACTAATGAAATCCAACACAGCATATGAATTTTAAAAATTTTTTAACAATTAAATATATATCATTGTTGGCACATGTTTTGCATTGCTTCTAGCTGAAAGCTCTGAACCAAGTTCTAGAGATTGTTTTTAGCTTTGTTCTAAAGCAGAATTAAGATAGAGGGTAGCAATTCTTCTACTGTTTACTTATACCTTAAAAATATGCTTAGAAAGTACTAAGTTATAAGAATTAATAATCAAAATTTCTTAAAACACTGCTGCTGCATAAAAGCAAGTGCATCATAAACTGATATGTTGCAACAGATTTAACAGATTGTCTATGATGACATAAACCATCATTCAACAGAATAAGCTTCTTTTGGTTCTTTCTACCGTTATTTTTTTTTTTTTACTAGAAGAAACTATCAATTGGATAGAAGCTGACATCCAGCGAAGTACTTAAATTCTCAAGCAGATGTTTATTCTTTCTGGACAAGATGATATAATGAAAATCACATCACAATTGTATTGTCTTGCATGATATAAAGTAACTCATGTCCATTCCTTTTCTGTTTTGTGAGGTCACCTTAATTTAGTATAATTGTACACAGGTAGTTAACATTTTAAGAAAATAACCCCTATACAGAGATGGCAATCAGAATCATTAAAATGCTGAAGAATTTGACTAGAAAAAATAATTGCACTCATGTAATTCCAAAAATCAATTCCTTAACATACTGGCAACAGAATAATGAAGTTTAATTATGCAGTGGTGTTGGGAAGGTGCTTAGAATGGTAAAAAATCAAACCAGCAAAGTAAATAATAGTGACATTTTAACAGAAGGAACTATACCAGGAACAAAATATAACTTGGGCTTCATAAACTACTGAATTCTTCAATTCCATTTAACTCCAAAAAAAAAAATAAAAAAATCACTTAGACTACACATAAAACCCAGAAATACCAACGTATCACTGACTGATTTGTCTAGGTTAAAAATTAACAATGCCAGAGTTTAAGAAATCTGAAATGGCTCTGTGTAGCTAGCCTGATTCCCACATAATCACTGTAACTCATTCAGCCCTGTTAGCTAAGACAGAGGAACACCTGAGGGCAGCTCTCAGACCCAGCCCAGACCCAAAGCTGCAGATGAACTGCAGGACCCCCACTCCCTGGTGCTGCCATACCTTAAGGACCTTCCAGATTGACACGGAAAAAAGCTTCTAATCACAAACCACAGAATGGCTGAGGCTGGAAGGGACCTCTGGAGGCCATGTGCTGCGCACTCTCAACTCTCCCAGAGCTGGTTGCCCAGGACCATGTCCAAAGGGCTTTCAAATTCTTCCAGGAATCTCCATCCTCCTAATCCTCTCTGGGCAACCTGTGCTAGTTTCTCAGTCACCTTCACAGTGAGAAATCCTTTCCTGATGTTTAGCCAGGCCTTTCTGTGTTTCAGTGTGTGCTCACACTGATCCTGATACCATGTACCACCTGGCTCCCTAATTTTTACACCCTACATTGGAGGTCCATGCTGATCCTTGTGTCATAAGGTGATTCTACCTAGTTCATGCAATGTCAGGGGGGCTGCATTTTCGTAAAGTCAAGAATCATTAAGTTTGGAAAAGATCTCCAAGATCAAGTCCAATCTTCAACCAAGTATCTCCATGACCATTAAGCCATATCAAGAAGTGCCACATCTAGTTATTTTTTGATTACTTCCATGGATGGTGAGCTGCTTCAATGCTTAACCACTCTTCCTTAATACCCAAACTGAACCTCCCCTAGTGCAACTCGAGGCCATTTTACATCATCCTATCACTAGCTGACTGGACAAGAAACCAATCCCCAGCCACTACCTTCTTTCAGGTAATGAGCAATAAGGTCACTCCTGAGCCTTCTTTTCCCCCACACTAAACAATCCCAGTTTCACTGGCTGCTTCTCATAGGATTTACATTCCAGATCCTTCATCAGCCTGGTTTCCCTGGACACGCTCAAACAACTCAATGTTAATTTTCTGAAGCTTTATATTCTTTTATTAAGATGGATAACAGAAGGCCGATTGTACAAATATCCTGTTATACTTGTCTGGTCACCAATCTGCCTGTAAGAAGACAGTGGCTGTAGGGCACAAATTCAGCCTCCCCTTAAGCAGATATTACTCTTAAGGACTTTTGAGACAAATTAGATAAAACTCAGATTGCTAGTGCTAAGTGCTCCTATCCTGAAAAATGACCACATGCAAATTAGGACTTTGTTGCTGAGAAAATAATTTAAAATGTCACTCCTTTACAAAGGGCATTTAAGCAAAAAAGTAAACAACCACATTGCACAGATTCCACTCCAAACAGCTTAGAGTCTCAGTTTTCATTTTACTACTTCTAATTTACTAATTTTTCCTTTGTTTGGAGAGTATGCCATCCCAAAAAAAATTAATAGATCATGTAAGGTGTTGTCCACTTGGGGATATTCTTTACTTTTGCAACCTGATGCTACCTGCAATGAATAATCATAACCCACTGAAGCTAAAGCAAACTTTCATAAAAGTGAATATTTTTTCTAAGATGGTGAGATAAAGCAGAAATACATTAAGAAGCCTTAAACAAGTATTTGTTACATTTGTTGGTAGTTAGCAACACAATACCATGTCACTGTAAAATGTTTCACTAAAACGTTTTTTGAAAGTAATCTGAAAGCTGGCAAAGTACACAGGAAGCTGTATAGAGGCCTCAGTGAAGACTAAAGATACACAGTGGCATGACAACGCAGAATTTCCTTTTTCTATGTTGTTGTTTGAAAAATAAATCAACTAATCAATGTAAAAAAAAATCTACTTACTGTGAAACTTAGATTTCCATTTACTGTCATGTTTTGCCATAGCCAGCAGATAATATTCTGATGAGAGAATGCTAACTTGCATTCAGGTCTTCCCCACTTATACTAACTTTGTATCAGCTGCAAATTCTCAAGTCTTACTTTTCCAGTTCAATGCTATTGTTTTATTCTAGGTATGAATATTGTTATCTTATTAGTTTTTAATATAAATTTTTATTTTAATACAGTTTTTTGTCTTAACTTTTTCCTAATGAATAGCTTGCTGAATGTTTTTTGATAGTAACGTATATATTTCACATCTCCTTGTTTCTTATAAGGTGAAAGGTTTCTTATAAGGTTTTTTGGGAAAAAACAAAACAATTTTTGAAGTGATGAGCTACTTAATTGTTATGATCCTCTTTTGCCACACATTGATACAGTCAATATTAGAAAGCATCATAACTTCTAGTCATGCTATACTTGGGTCTGCCTTCATGCAACTGCAGTAAAAAGTAAGTCTAATTAGTATTTTATCTGATTTTTAAAAATTACTTTATCATGAACATTGCAAAGACAGAACCAGTGCAAACAGGATAACCTTCTTTCCCTAACTGCCATGTTTGGTTTCATGATTTTAAAGTATGTTGTCAGTATGGATCATAGAAAGGTAACATTGACTAAAACAATAGCAGTCCATCAGGAAAATATATTATTTTCTTTATCATTAGGTACTACAACATTTGAAATACTCCAGTTAAAGAAGCCTGGAATGAATATCTACCCAAGTAATGGTCTGCAAGAAGGAAATAAAACTGTTTTAACTAACTACCAAGTGCAAGGAGGAAGTAACTCTGTGTCCTGTAATTTCATCAAACAAAGTATGCAAACAGATAAAAGAGTTATTGTTGAAGCACAATGGAAAAGCTGAAACAGCAACCCCAAACAATTAAAAATGGGTGAATAAGGAAGATGGACACGATGTGAACAAAGAGCTTAAAATGCTGTATGGCATCAGACATGGAATTTATTATAGATTCACAGACATCTACTGTGTGAAACAACAGAGTATCACATATCATGAAACAGTGGACAAATGCCTGCAACCTTTTGGACATCAACATCTGCTAGAGCAAAAACTGCATAAACACACAGGGAACACTAGGGGTATATAGCTGTGACATTAGAAAGTTTTATTCCTGTTCTCTTGAATAGCAATTTTTAAACTAAAAAGTACCTGAAACTGAGAAAGTTGACAGATACAAAAACTTACATATGGGTAAAAAAGTAATGCAGTGCAGAAAAGCTGCTTATCCTGATTAGGTTATACAAAAAGTACAATCTTTTCAATAGTTACTGTACTTCATGAGTTTTAAATTTAAACACAAAATAAATTGAAACAAAGGAAGATATATTCAATATATCGGGCTAATTTTTAAAGCAGTGTGTTTTCTGAAATTTTGGACCTGAAAGCAAATCTTACAAAAAATGTACAACACAGGACTGCTTGAACATACCCTTAATAACCATAAAAACCAAATATCTAAAACAGCAGAATATTCTAGTATTCATAGGCTTTTGTTATCTGAGTATGAACAAATCCATCAATATTTACTGCCCCGACTTCTCAGCTTTATTATTTTTCCTGACCTTTTAGGATAAACATAGTCTCCAGGCAGCATACTCATAATTGCTGTGAACCCATTTGGGACTATGGCTTCTACAGAGAAAGCTGAGTTGCAATACTTAAATGCTAAGTGTATTGAATGTGTGCTTTAGTTTCAGCTGGATTCTTTAAAACACACTGAATTCCCATATAAGTACACCTCTAATCCTTTCAGTTACAAATCCAGATGATCTTCAATATTTGAACCACGTATCTGTATGATCAGTATTGTTAACTGTGTTCAAGAAGTTGCATAGGAAGAGATGAATGGTAGGATTTTCTTTTTCTCTTCCATGAACAAGTCTACGATGTTGTTTACCTATGCTTGTTTCATTAGGACGAAGGGAAAAAACATGAGACTTTTATGAGACAGGCAAATTAAATTTTCCAACTTGCCTGGTTTCCCAGCAGGCAGGAAATAACATGAGTGGCCTCTAACTGTAAGTACCTAAACATTTCTAAAAACTCCACCTCCACCAGAGTCCTGTGAGGAAGAGCCCACTTTGAGTGAGATTTAGGAATGGTATTCCCCAGTTTGGTGCCCCTCACCAAGACTCTCCCAAATGACACATTGCTGTCTTGTTCCTCCTTTCCCTCTCACTTCCTGCTAATGGAGTTGAGAATCTCAGACATCAAAAATGAAGATCACAGGTTGAGATATGAACAGTTTACTGGAAACAGCAATGAGATAAGAAAATGAACAGAAGTGGCAACAATATCAATAACAAAAGTATACGAGACAGAAGGTGATTCACATGCAAAAATGTTCACCCTGGACACTGTGACGATGACCTCTCCTGCCATGCTTTTTTGACTGGAAGCCAGAGCCCCTTTCTCTCCACCCCTAAAAACGATATAAGGTGGTACCAAAAAAGTTAGGATCCTGGATGAAACTAGGACATGAGGGAAATAAGAAATGCTTGCAATTGAATCGTGAGGGAAAAAGGTATCACAGATCAGACTGCCCAGAAGTCCACTCAGTGGCAGTCTATACAGACAATGTAACTTTCCTAACCTAAGATCACTAATGGCATGTGCAGGGAAATTCTAACAAGTTCCAATACAAGCTGCTTAAATTAATGCAAAATTGTCTTAACACCATCTTACTTCCTAAGAACTATCCATGCAACTGTGACAAACATGATTGGACTGTCATAAAACTTCAAAGGGAACAGGATTTTGTACTTTGTCAAAGTCAAAGTACTTTGGATTTATTTCTTTTAATATGATGTCTACTCACATCATCATCTAAATGGTGTTTTGTGGTAGAATTAAGAAGTAGTTATTCAGTGACATAATGTAAGAAGAGTTTATCCTGGTCATAAGTCTTGTTTTTAAATCTTATCACACTGAATCCTCACGAATGTCTAGTATTCCTAACTTAATTACAAAAAAGGATCAAGGAAAAAAAAAAATCTTAATCCTTACAAAGTTTTAAGTCTGCAGTTTTCTACTCCTTAATTCTATGAAAGCATGACAACAGGAGATTACCTAATGAATAAACATACACAGAAAAATATAAATGCTTTGAAACATGCCTTAGTCAGTTTTGTCAGTTACTTCAGCAAACAACTGCAGAAGTGAAAAGTTATTGTAGAAAAAAGAGGAATACTATCAGTATTAACTGAGTTCAAATTCTGCTTCATTTAATTATTACACATTTTGACAATAACTGCCCACCCCTGGCAGTGTTCAAGGCCAGACTGATTGAGACATTGAGCTACCTGGTCAAGTGGGAAGCCCTTGGCCCTGACAGAGAAGCTGGGACTAGATGATCTTTTAAGGTCTCTTCCAACCCAAACTATTCTATGAATCTAGATTTTGATAATCTAAAAGAACTGCTTTAAAGGAGCTCCTGAGTCATGAGCATTTGTTCAAAACATCTATTTTAAGCTTTACTTAAAATCCAAAAACGGCCAACACTCTGCATGTCCTGCTCTTGGTGGGTACAAAACTGAGCAAGAAAACAGACAGACACAGCAGGGGCTATAAGTGAAATAAACTTCCAAAAATCAGGTTAACATAGTTAATTCCCTTTCTTAAAGGACAATTAAACCTCCTTTTCCTTCAAAAGACATCCCTACTGACTCATTACTGGGAGGCATCCCTGCCCATGGCAGGGATGCTGGTACTAGATGACCTTTAAGGTCCATTCCAACCCCTTAATATTCTATGATTCTATGGTTACCAATGACATTATCAGTTAGTATTTAATTAACCCTCATATAGTTGTTAATGGGGTTTTACTGTATTTCTTTGTCAGCCTTACATGTGATCTTGTTTTGAATAAGGATCAGTGTGTCCAGATAGTTTTCCATAATTCTAGTATTAAGAACTATCATCACTTTAATTTTCACTATTGTCTTTGCTCCAAAGACTTTAGAAAAAAAACCTACTGCCAGATTATAACATGACTAATGTGAGACTAAGAAGAAATTCTCCTAAATTCCACTAATTTCCTCATTTAGTGGGATGGCAGCCATTGAAACTGAAGAACTGTAAGCTAGAATTCTGAAAACAGTTCCAGATCTATTATAGAACTTCTGTATTCTTACCAAATTTTTAGTTCTAAACAGTGGTTGATGGAGCAGACTCAGCCTTTACCCCTACTATTCCACCAAGGAAAGATAAATACTACCTTTATGGTAACAAGAGAGACCAAAGACTAGACACAGACAGACAACATTACAATGTTCCACCCACCTGGTGGCCCCTCCTTGTAAAGCTTTAGGTGAGCTAGAGACAAAAGCATAAGTGAGATTGTATTTAAGCTTCACTCAGGGAATTTGCATTTTACACTCATTAGCTACACATTCTAGCAGGGATTCTTGCACACCCCCTGCTTTTCATTCATTACTAAAAATATGTAACTCAGTATTTTCAGCTCACCCCTATATTCTTCTGTCCTGCAAAAAATTATCAACTGCTTGTGAACTGCCTAATTTCTGAAGTGTTGCTAAACACTAGCACTGCCTATCAAATCAGACAGCAAGTACTTAAATAAATTTCTATCATGTAAAATTATCCCTTAGATGTTCCTTGGATTACCATGGACCACATGCACTAACACTATGAAAAGAAAGCTACCTCTGTAGTAATGTCCACTACCAAAAACAGGCCATGCAAACCAAATACACTTGGAAGGACTTGTATAAAGCTCTCTCTGCTTGATATATACACAGAATATCATATGCTTATATTATTCATTCCTCAAGACTTGCAATTGGAAATAACAATCATTCTCACTCATTACTGTATTTTCATATTGTGTGGTAAGCAAAGGGGACCAAAGCAGATCAGAAAGCTTAGACTTTTCTGAGAGATTAATTCCATACAATCTGATTTGAAATCAGAAGTTTGAGGTGGGAACACTTTCAAGAATTCCTCATTTTGCTTTTCATTTCCAAAACATGCATTTAAAAAAGAAAGTTTTAGACTGTGCAATAGCAGTGACTGATACTGCTGACATATGTGACAGACAAAATATGCCACCAGGTGGCAGAAATAAAACATCAAACCAAAAAAATATTCCTGACGATTAGTAAAGTATAAAGCATGCTTTACTATTTTCCAAAGAAAATACACACTAACGCATGCATGCTTTTCCCAATGCATAAAAAACTGAACATGAAATAAAATCTGGTTGTTTTGGACAACCTACATAACCAAAATGTCTAATTTATGGTCAGTTTTATCATCACACAGGACTTGTCTGAACACAAAGCAACAACAATGTTTACAAATATACTCAATAAATACGTGCTCATGAAAATCTTATAATACTGAGTGTGCTGCACTCCTCAAGATTTCTAAAAGAAAAGATGCAAGCAGTCACTGGTCAATCTGGTGACCTGAAAATTCAACCCAGAAAAACTAGATAGGGTAGGCCATGGTATTTCAAAGGGAAATTTTCATTCTTCAAAACTGTTACAAAAAGCAATTATACACATTCAAATATTATTCAGTATTATTCTATTGTGTTCACAACTGTGCTATGCAAGAATTACCTTTTCTTCTTTGGTAATAAAACAACTTACCTACTTAAATAACTTTAAATAAAATGTTACATGAAAACTTTTCCCACAGAAATCTCCATAACTCACATTTCAAGTGGATGGGTTACTCCTCAAACTTTACACATTAACTTAGGAAACTTCTCTGCCATAATCTCAAAACTTCATGTAGAAAGCAGAAGCTTTGAAGTTAAACGACCTATATAGCCACTTCTGGTCAGTACACTCATTTTTGTAAAAAGCCATACATATTAAACTTGGTGTGTGGAAACATGCAAAATAATGTTAACACAATTTAAAAGTAATTAGAGAAGAAAAGCTGGAAAACTTGAACGCAATCTACCTTTCTTGAGATGTACCACACCCTGTAGTATAAAGAAAATCATTAACTTATAATTGTGCTGATTCATTAAATTTCAGAATAGTGAGGGTTTCTTAATGTTTTCTCCCTGCGCAGTAACCCTTGGTCTCATTTTCAATATTCCTCTTTATTACAGCATTCGTTTCCTTCATTTCCTCATGCAGTTCTCATCTTTAACCACCGGGTGTCAGAAGGGAACCTATTCACCATAGCTACATCTTTATAATTACTTTTTATTTATTTTTCCAGATGTACTGATGTGACCATAAAACAGCAGCAAATCCATACTTTTCTTTCAACAAATATACACACAAGCAACTTTCAAAATTTAATTTGTACAGTCTTGGATTGTTTTTTATAAAGCATAACTGCATTCAAGCATCCTTTTATAACTAGGAAATTACATTTTTTTTATGCTCAAAGAAATTCACAAAATCCCTAATTTTTAGGGATAGAGGACTGGATAAAATAACACTGCATGTTTTTTTAAAACACGATTCTCATCCTCCTTCTGTCAACCCCATCCATCTATTCCTATCTGTCCTCTCTTCTTTACTTCCCACTGAACTTGAATTCTTTTACAGACCCATAATTCATTACATATAAGGATGCTGAATCCACAGACTGGGAAATGAGTGGACATCCTTCACTTCAGCTTAATTTTTTGTTGTTGTTGTTGTTTTGTTTTTTTCATTTCTAAGACAAGGAAGAGCCTTCCAAACCTAAATTTTCAAATATTCTAAGAACCTTAAAGATTCTGGTACAGTGAAAATATGACAGATGTGAGAAAAGGAGACAAATGAAGAGGGACTTGTGGAAAATAAACAGCCCAAAACAAGCCAATAGTCCAGTATCCTAATACTGTCCAGGTATTGAAATACAGAGGACACCAGTACAGGACATGAAGTATCCTCACAAGAGCCACTGAATTCCCCAAGATTAGTAGAACTGTATCCACAAAAAATCAGCTTCTTATGGAAAAATGAGCACCCCCTTGATGGTCTTTTATGGAAATGAGGAAAATAGTTACTCCTCTTTCTGATTGCAAAGCAGTATAAAGCACTATTCAAAAGCAGTAACCTGAGTAACTTATCTGCCTGACCATTCCTCAGCTGTGAGGGGTTACAGTTACAGTTCATTTACCTGATAGCAGAAATGAATAGTTTCACTTGTCATTTCACCCTCCCACAAAGGCAACAGCAGAGGTACTGCTGCTGAGGACATTCAACACTAATTCTTTTTCAATAAACGTCCAACTTTGTATTTACAAAACCAATCTATTACAGGATCACGTTCACCATGCAATATGGTAAACAAGTAACTCTTTAACAGCAAACATGTGAAACAGATTTATTACAGAGTACATGTCTGCGCCATAGCAGAGGGAGCAAACTTGGAAGGGCTGATACTTAATTTAGTCTAAAAAGAAATCCAAAAAACAGCTCTTAATGCAGGTGCAAATTTTAAGAAAGCATCATAACAAGTCATCAGTGATGACTTCAGTGAGACTGAAGAACAGGAAAGGGAATTCAGTAAAACTCAGAGGCATTTCTCTTACACGAAGGGGCTTCATATATTTTGAAATAGAACCATGGAAATAAAATACAAAGTCATTCTTCTTGTGTACACAACTGCTCTTTCACTGTGTTTCAATTTTATAACAAGAATCATCTCCTAAAACCCTGTGACTGTTTTGGGTCTTTGCAAAATTGGATTGCTCAGGTCCATAGTGCAGTCTGTATTTCAAAATTTAAACTACAGTAAAAGAAACAATTCACCCAATTTGCCTTCATTATATTCAGGCAATAGATTAATCTTCTCACTAGGAAAATATTATCCTTAAAAATCATCTTTCTAGTTTGAGTGGACTAAAACTGCTCTGTATGTGAATCCTAAGGATGCTGGTATCCATGGCTACACATATGTGTGTATCCAGACATGGCTTTGGATACTATAAATCCTGCCCTTGTCAGGCAACTGCTGCAAAACATGCACCCAGACTCAAAAACAAGTCTCCTAAAATTACTAGATTTCGACAGATAAAATAAATATAAAGCAATGTTTTTTATTGAAAAACTGGAGCTATAAATTATTAGGTAAGTATAATGAATACTGGCATGGACATTTCACCCCATGGCCTTAGGTACAGTTATCATTCCGTAACTGCAGGGTTGGGCTGGGTTTTGTTTTTAAAGATTTAAGTTTAAAAAGTCAACATTCTTTCCTATTTTGCATCTCTAGCGCTAAGAGCCTGTAAACAGAAAGGGAATTTAATTTGACTTGAAAAATAGGTCAGAATTCTTATCCTAATTTTACGGATGGATAAACTGAAACTTGGAAAGGTTCCCAGAACTTTCCTGAAGCCATTCCAGAAAGTAGCGAAAGGGCTGAAAATGGAACACAAACATCTTAACAACAAATACTGATCATCCACAGGTGCCTGTCTTTTTGTTCCTGTCTCAAGAGGCACAGTATGAATGACAGTGACAGCTGAGGTGGAGAGGTAAAAGCAAAGGTATTTTTGTTGCTTGATTGTTTTTGAGCAAGGTTTTTGTTAATAATTTCAAAGTAAATCTTAGCACATAGTGCTACAAAGTATTTGGAAAAGTGACTCCTGTAGTGATCAGCACATGTACAACCCTTCAGTGGCTGTAGAGATTTCTGAGCAGCACTGTACCCAATACCTTCTAAATCCATGAAATCACAGCTCTAGCTATCATAAGTAAGGGGAAAAATGAAAAAATGTCATTGTTAATCTAGAATATAGGATGGCTACCAAAATCTGGCTTGTAATAAAACCCTCAGCTTCTCAACAACACACTAGTGTATCTGTCTGGTTACGAAATACTGAATTACATGCACTTGTGTCATGCTATACAATAAATGCAGTAAAATGTAGTAAAATAATTTACAAAAACTTTACGCACTCTGAGGTCACATCAAATTGATCAGTGATTCAATCACAAAAGCACTACCTTGAAGCAATGCAAAATATCCTGTTTGCTATACTGGTGCATGATCTAATTCACTACAGTAAAATTTATACTAGAATCTCAGAACTAAACCCCAAACACCACAATGAAATGAACGAAACCTAAAATTGATTTTTTTTTTTTTTTAAATTTATTTTTTCCCCTCTTAGGATTAAACCAACTGTTGGTAGCCACTGTTAGAAAAACTTTCTTCAGGACACTTAACATCAAGCACTGTCTTTCTTTTAAAGACAAACATAAACTGTTCAAGGCCACAAAGGAAGCTTATGTTACAGAAAGATAAGAAATCAAGCTCTTATCTCTCATCCTTTTGTTCCAACCATTATGCTTCTCTTTCTCTCACATAAGCTGGTTATTCTCTGCATTTACATCATGGCCATAAAGTGATTTTCTTGCTGGGAACTAAGAGTATAGGGGATCAAGGATTTGACATATTTGAGACTCAGTAATAAACCACTGCCACTATTCTCTATTTCATTCACCATTTACCCAGATATCTTTTGTCTAGTAAGACCTTTATCAGACACCTCCTGATTTTCCTATTTACCCTGAGAATCGTGCTTACATCATCACAGACTTTTATAGAAATTGTGGCATCATAGAGACAGTATTACCTCACCGCAGATTTAAAGATGATGAACAGACAGACTGTGAGAAAATTAGGTTTTTAAATGTTAAATACAGACATTTGAATTAAAAAGAAAACACTGAATGAATAAATGAAAAAACCTCACTAAATGAATTAATTTTGCAAGTGGCTTTTTTTAACGTTTTCTCCCACAGGAATGTCAAACACTGCTCTCTCTCATTACTTTTTACATTTCTGTTTTGCTAAGCAAAAGACTAAACTCTTTCTGTTGTATGTAAGAGAACTAGTTTGATCCTGAAGACTAAAATGGTCTTGTTAACAGGAATTAACAGAACCTGTATATCTCTACCACCTTAATGTGGAGACTGTTCTTCACCCATAAGTAGCTTTATGAACTGCAGAACCCATGTCTAAACTGCTTTTCCTGGAGATGTGGCTGCAAGTGCTGACCTAGTCATAGACAGTAGTTGGGATATTCATTATACACGGATTAAATGCGATGTAGTATCACATATTAATTTCTTCAGTATAGACATGAATTTGTCTCCTCTATCTGGCTATGCATTTCCATCACACATAACAGCTGGCACATCTACCCTTCTGTCAGATTTAATGCTTAAAATCGTGAGAAGTCTCTCCTAGAATTATGGAGGAAAAACAAAACAAAAAAAACCAAAAACAAACCAAAAACTTAAAATGAAAGCAGAGGAACAGAGATTTAGGACCAAAAATATATGCACAGAAATGTCTTTGATTCCATGGAAATTATTTCCATGGAATAACTATAAATTAAAGTACCCTTTTTCTAGTCTTCCAGGACATAAATGTATTACAGGCTTTCTGGACTTCAGCTATTTTAGACACACTTCAAAGAAGTTCCAGTTTCTCTAGAGAATCATGCAAGCAGCTTGTGCTAATTACAGAAAGCCAGTTGACAACACAGTCCCTTGCTCTATGGAAACACATGCATTAAAGAATTGAGAAAACAGAAGTAAAACCAAAATACTGCAACATCATCCATTCAATTAAAAACCTCAAGATTCAGATACTGCAGGAGACAATATTATGACTGCACAAGCAGTTATCAAAAGCATGAACAAAACCCAGGGCTCAGTTGTATCCCTAACTTCTTTCACTACTAATATTCCTAACAGACCTAGTCAGCCTCACACACGTGTTCCTTGTTATGTCCATTTGCTTTTCAGCTGGTTTCCCACCCATCAAGCCAGACTGTGAGCCTCAGGAGGGAGTTAGCTACTCCTCCAAGCTGCTATGAGTCATTGTAATGTCTGCTGCGTAGGCCAAATTAAGCCTGAATTTCTTGCTTCCACTAGGCAACAAGAACAATGAGGAAAAACATGACAAGGTGGTGAGAAAAGATCAAAAACACAGGAATACTCTCCCTCAATATCCCTACCTTCCTGTCGTAGTTGTCATAGTGAATGGTGACTAAGAAAATAAATCAGTGTAGAAGACAGTGTAGAATTGCAAAAAAGATTACTGTATTCCAACTTTCAAGTTTTCAGTCTTACTTAAATCCTATTTTATCATGACAAATGAAAAAAAACCCCATGCTACCTCCTAGAATATGTACATATCTGTGTACCCTGTTAGAAGTACAAAGATGAGTATTGGAAAATTTATCCTTGGATGTGAACATATATTTTGTCTAAGCCTAAAATAAAGCTGTGCTAAATTAATACTTACCTAATAATTCATCCTCTTATTTTTTTATATAAATTCCTATTGTTTTGGTAGATGAAACCCATAATCACAGAAATTAAAACACTAACATAAATTATTGACTGAAAGTTAATAAAACAAACCACTTCAGCATTTTTTATGATACAGATATTTATCTATTCAGGAACATCAGTGGAGGAAGACTGGAATCGCAAACATCCTTGTCACAAACAATTTTTGAACTCTGAGATCAAGAACTTTTTGTTTGATCTTCGTATTCAGGACAAGAGATTGAGGTAAGAAACAGGGTTTTTGGTTTAGACCAGCCAATTCAAATAATGCAGATGATAGCTTATTTTTAAGAAGCCCACTTTTTAAAAGGCGGTCAAGAAGCTTCTAAAGTATTACTGACTTGAAGGGAATTTTGGATGTAAAGGGGCACGTGGGGAAATGCCAGTAATACACATGCACTTTGAAGGTCCTACTGTCAGAGAGAAGACTGTGAATTTAGAAGTTTTGCTGTATTGCCACATCCATATTCATAAAAAAAACCCACAAACCGCAGCAGTAAGACCAACACTGAATATAAACCCTGTTCTTGTAACTGTATCATCACAGCTCATGAACAGTACCTTGCTTCACTTATAGCAGACTATAAATTCATTCCCACACATAATGATTTAAAAAAGTCATAGAAGTCCTCAGAACAGCCAGTGTAAGTGACCCATCATGGGCAATTTCCAACTGCTTCCTGGGCATCTCTGAGTAGCTGAGAGAAACAAACCTGCCAATCTCTGAGGCACACCTATAACTTTACTGCAGTTGCAAATTTCCTTTGCCTATTTCCTTTAAAAGCACTGCTTACATCTCATCCCAGCTGAATCACCAGTGGTTTGTTTTCATTCAAATCCCTCTGCCAGACGCTGGAGCAACTAATGAACTGCAGAATCTCGTCTATAAAAATTTGATTTAGCAAACAAACAATCAACATGTTGATGACACTGCCACCCAAAATATCACAGTAACAAGAGTAACAATTTACACAGGCTCTAAGCCAGTCTGTCTTTCCTATTCAAATTTCAAGAAAGCATGACCTAATTTCTCTATGAGTAGTAGAATCTGGAGCTTTTGTTAATTCAGTTTTCTTTCTTTATTGAAGCATATGTTTTGCCACAGATTACAGTCATTAGAAAGAAAAATATTTGTTTGGGTAAAATTAAATATAGCAAGCATATAGCCTATAATAAAAACCTAAGAGTAACATCAACTTGCCAACTGCTGAATATCTGTCCTGATGATCTAAGTGACAGACTCCCAAATTCAGACCAATCAGACACATCATAAATTCAATTCTATACATTAAGTTCAGTTCTATATATTAGAACCATTTGTTTCTGTCACAACCAAGTTTTCTCAATCTTCCAACAACTTTTACACTTTCACTATTATTCCAACTTTACAAAAAAAAGACAGATTAAAGAGAAAAGAGAAAAAAGAGGGAGAAAGACTAAACAACAAAAAAGCAGTAGATAGAACAAATTGGAGTACTATTTCTCAAATACAAGGTCAGATGGATATGCACAGGAATTGAAAGAACAACACAGCATTACCCTGAACAATTTTTCACAGTAAAGTAGTATAAAAGCTTTTTTTTTTTTTTGTTCCACTTAATACCTTCTGGGTGGTATTTTCTATAATCTCCAGGTACCAGAAGAAAAGATGGCCTATTGTCTTTCACTTAAATATTTCAGACTATTCCTCAGTTTAAGGCTAACTTCCGAATATCAATGACTTCCTGTTTTACATTCAAGAATATAAATTTGAACTAGAGTTGTGGTGGCTAAAATAATCACTTTCTCCCTTACAGATATGTTGTGGAAATATCTAAATAACAAAAAATCACAATAAATTTTTTTTTTTTCTGTGGAAAGCTTAACTGATACTTAGCATTTGGACATACCCTTTAGAACACTTGCATAGGACATATATGTGGCTAGCTATAGAAGTTGCCTGACTGGATACCAGCATTCCTCTCTTCATACACATGTTGCAATACAGCTGTTGTTTTCATTCTGGACAGCACCTGAAGAAAATCTGCAGCCAGACCAGAGTTCAGCAGAGAGCTGCCCCCTGCACCAAGGCATCATAAAAGGCAGTCACACTGCCTTGCATTCACCAATCTGTCACGCATTTGAACAAAATCCCACTGGAAACGGATAACCTAATTTATCAAAAAAATCCCCACTTCTTTCCTCATGAATTTGTACAGGCAAGTCTGTAGATTTTAACACATATTTAGCCATTTACTTTTAAAAATAAGATGCATGATTAACAAGTAGCAGTAAACCACAGATTCAAAACATAAGGTCTGTTAATCTAGATTAGAAAATACTGTGACTTATCACCAACTCTGTTTTAAACAAGATTAAAAATGTCAGAAACTAATTTCTGCAAATTCTTCACCTCTTTGTTTTACCTGCTTCTGTGTACTTTAATCCTACTTTTACTTCTTCATGATTTGCTTTTGGTGGCGGCCAGACAGTCTGGAGTCTCCCTGGAGTCTTGTCATCTTGCTCTGAGGGACTCAGGTCAGGCTGTTGAAATTACGCAAGAAAAAATTAAAGTCTGCAGTATCAATTCATTCCAAACAGCAGCTGCCATGCTCAGATCTACACATGTGCTCCAGAAAGATTATCTGCCTCATTCTACTGATTAAAACAGTGTTCAGTTGGTTGGAAGGGACACAAATAAATCAGAGTAGAAAAATATTTTTGAGGAGGAAAGTAGCATAATGCATGGGACATGCAGTGATTTGTTGAAATTTCTCATCACTGTGGAGAGCTGTCTATCCTTTGGTGAGACACAGAGGTGGTTACAAATGCCAGGGTTTTTTCCTGTATCTTTCTTCCAGAGTGAAATATTCCAGTGTGTTCCTCTTAGAAGTAAACATTAGAGCAATTCACCTAAGACATCATTTGACAATATAATTTTCTGGAAGCAGAGCTAGTTTATGAAATTCCTGCCCCACCCCCAGCAGATTGCTCAGTTCACATACCAGGTAATACTGCCACATCAAAGTAATGCTGCAGCTGTTAATGGCACTGCACTGTCAACTGGAATGCTAAAATAACTCTTTATATGGGGAAGGGGTGGAGGGGGAATGACCCACTAAACAAGCATTCTTTTAGAGGGTTTTTTTTGGTGCTTTTTTATATCTCCAACATTACTGTAATCGGATTTACAACATGTCACTACAAGCAATTGATTAGACACAACTAAAACAGTGAAACCCTGTATGAAAATGGCCCCATAAATGGCCCATAGAAGCAAGGGAAAGGAAAAGGCTAGAGCCTTGGACCCTGGCTTCGCCCTGAGAAAATACAGATTTGCACTAGACCGGACATTAAGCAGACATTTATAAGAGCCACTCCTGCTGACTCCTGTGCCTCCTCCCTCACTGTGTGTGATGACAGCTTCCCAAATAGGTTTGCTGTGAGCTACACGAACGCTGACGCCAGCACAGTGACTGGTGGAAGCAGGAAGGAGCAAGCCAGGAATGGGAAGGGCACACAGAGACTGCACTTGCTGTACATTCCACAGCCAATGAATACCTGTTTTCTCCTCCCCATAGGTAATTTACTACAAACTGGTATTATCAGTCTACCCAAGTGTTGACCAGGATTATTTTTTTTAAAATATTGTTTAAGAATAAAACTTTTATAGAGAGTACAACCAACGCAGAATGTTAACTTAAGTAGCTTCAGGTTTAAGGTCCAATCCTGCAAATGGAATCCTTCAGGAAATTCCCCCTTCAGCCAACTATAGTCTCCTGGGCTGATTACATCTGCCAAAGATGTGGTTGTAAGAATTTTGGGTTGGGGGAATGCCAACCCAAAGATTACTAATTTAATTAAGGAGTTACTATTACATTCAAAGTCGTTTATGGTAGTATGAAAACTTTGCACTGATTATTTTTTTTTTAATATACTGACTACATTTCCATATGCCTAAGAGTGTTAACCTTGCAAACACTTACACTAATCAAAAATTTGAGTTGTCTAATTGAAATCACTAAGTTATACCTGAATAAGGTTAAATGCTTATCAATATTTAAAAAGCCAGATATATGCATGTAAACAAGAAAAAAAAATACTTCCTGTTCTGTCTTGAACAAACTGAGCTGAAAATCACACAAAACTTTTTTGTATCAACTCTTATCATAAAATTATTCCTACAAGTAAAATGAAATATTATTGTTAAAAACAAAATAATCAATGAAAGAGAGTGAGATTGAGAAACTATTACATAATATTACAGTAAATAACTGCAGCATCAAACTGATTTAAAGCCATAATTAACATATGGAGAAGTGTTATGTAGAGATCTTTTAAAATCAGAAACCAATTTTTAAGTTCTCACTTCTAATTGAGAGGCTTTTACTGCTGATTGAGGCTGAATTCTGCTTCAACTGCAGATGATCAAAAATTAGCAGATGACAAATTAGCCCCAAGATTTCCTCAGCTGGGAATCCAAAATTTGAGATGGCCAAAAGAAGAGCAGTTCTGACATTTTGATCTTAAGCCCCCACCAATAATATTTAAACAAGAAATTTTTTTTTCATCCTTCTACTTCCAGATCTTAGGAAGAAAAAATAATTCAACCTACAGATTTGTCTGATGGTCCATCCCCAGGTTTTGATTTTGACCTTTCAAATACAGCTTTCAAGGACTCTTTTTCATTTCTCATTTTGCGTTTCAGGGCTTCCAGCTCTGAAGTATCTGCAGTTGTTTCCTTCTTGGGAGGTCGTGTGAATAAGGCTTTAAAGGCATCTAGTGCAGATTCAGCAGGGCTTGATTTTATCTCCTCAGAGGGAAATCGTGGTTCTCTTTTGCTGGAGGCTTTGTTCTCTTGAGCTTCATCACTGTCCTCGGTCTCCCCAGATCCCTCAGCAGAGTTCTCAGTTCTATCTTCATTCTTGGAGACGTCTATGTTTAACAAGTGAGAGAGTTGTTCTAGGAAAGTGGGATTTGCTTTAGGTTCAGATGATTTTTTTTTTATAGTCAAACCTGATGCAATACTGGATTTCTTAACCGGTTGTCGTAATTTAAGCAGAGCTAAATCATTCTCCCTCGGTTTAATTTCTGTAACAGTTTCCCCATCTTCTGTGGTCAGTCCCTTTTTCCTCACACGTAGTCCACTGAAGAAAGCAGGCAGCTGGAAAGTCTTTTCAGCCAGTGCTGTTTTTTGGAGTGATATATTATCAACGGAAGGTCTTTGTTCTTCATCTGAAAGTTCTTGAGGGCATTCCCCTGCAGCAAGCAAATGAGTGAATTGCTCCTCCATTAACATTTTGTCTTTTCCATTGGAGTCATACTGTAGAACGCCATCCAGCTCTTTTGGGAATTGCTTAGAGAATGGTGGGTGTAACTCAATGTCATCTGTATCCACAGTGTAATCGCTGTTTCTGTACCCTTCTGACTCTGACTCTTCTTTATTTTGATTGCTGTTGTCCAAGGCCTCAGCAGACAAAGCAGCATTTTTTAGCCCATATTTGCTTCCATTGTTCTCATCGGTGTCTAGGTCCTTATTCTCTGTGTCCGATTCTGTATCACTTGTTGTATGAACCAAAGTACCTTGGACAAGAATAGCATCCTTGTCCTCATTGTCCGATTCAGACAAAGAAGTCTGAACAAACCTCAAATGCTGAAGAAGTAATTTATTTTGGTCAGCTAACTCCAGATCCAGGCCTGCTTGCGTGCGAGACATTGGGTCAGCTCGGCCACTGGTACTATGCAGGCTGTGCTGCTGGTCTGAGTCCTCATTACATCCATTATCATTCCTCTCATGCCAGGTGTTAGCGTGAGTATTTATATTGCCGTGCAAAGGTTGAAATGCTTTAAGCACTGTTTCTTCTTCGGGAGCTGTAGATTCGAACTTAGTTGCAAATCCAAACAGCGTTTTCACAGAAAATGTAGTGAGTGGGTCAGGGTCGCTTTCTGCTGTGTTCTTCAGGTCTAAAAGCTCACTACAGTCAGGCATCCCAATATGTTCTTCCATGTTGCGTGAAGCAGAGAATAGGTTCGCTTCCAGCAGTGCTGCTGACTGCTCAGCAAACACTGCGCGCATTCAGGGGCAACGAGCGGCCCGGCCCGGCTCGGCCCGGCCCGGCTCGGCCCGCGCAGGCCGCCGGCCTCCCGCGCTCCCGGCCGGGCCGCCCCTTCCGCCCCGGCCGTCGGGGCTCCCCGCTCCACCAAGGGAGCCGCGAAACGAACCGCCGTCAAAAGTTCTCGGCAGCGTCTGAAACTTGCTCCCTCGCACAAGAGGGGTTTGTCACAGCACTAACCTCGGCTGAAGCCTCGGCCAGCGGTCCCCCCGGGGCTCCGCACCCCGACGGGCTGCGCGGCCCCAGCTCCCGGCAGTTCCAGCAGCCACAGCAGCTACAGCAGCCGCCCCGCCGGGCCGAGCGCGCCGCGGCTGCTCCCTACTTCCTTGTCCCGGTGCGCCAGCGCTGGGTGGTTTTCAGCAGAAAATTCCTGACGGATTCCTTTGCATAGTCTTTCCACTTGGATAAAGAACTTCTTTTGTAAATCCATAATCACCAAAAAATGTCAAATGGAAACCCGAGCTAACGACTCCGAAGCTTCCTGTGCCCCCTCCTGAAGCCCTTGCAGAGCCCCCAGTGCCCGGCCGGGCAGAGCCAACTCGGGTGAGCGTCCTTGAAGCAGAGGAAAGTAGGAAAAAAAGAGACTCTCTTCCGATTTGCTGGAGGTTTCATCTGGAATGCAGATTTCAGCCTCCAGGGCCATGAACACAAACCAACGAGACTGGTTTCATATTACCACTGTCCTTGCCGTGCACAGCTCCTGCTGAGGTGCACGCAGGTACTTATCAGAGGCTGCGGCCGCGCCCAGGGACCGGGAGCGCTGGGTGGCGGGAGAGCGGCCAGCGCCCAGGAGGGCCAAATTAACTGTTTAGAAATCGGACAGCCTTGTCCATCGGCACGGAACCAGCCTTCGAGGGTTCCGAACCAGAACAATCTCTGCTGACATACTCTGTGATGATTTCCGCAGACTGTACTACTGTGTGTGAAATTTGTTTAGCTGAAACGAGCAAGAACACTTGAAATCTACAAAACTGTCGAACTCAACAGAAACTAGCAGGGATATTATATATATATATTTTTTATCAATACAGATGGAGAAAGTACAAAATAATCTTAAGCAATATTGATATTTAGAAAGTCAGTAACATTTGGGGCAGGTTTCTATCACAAGTCTCCACTTTTGCTACTTTTTAAAATTATACCCAAGTTAAAGGGTCATTCTACAGTCAGCCATTTAGCTGTGATGAGTAATCTTAAGCAAGCACCATGGGGAAAGCTGTCCTTCACAGGGAAATCAGCTGCAGATCACACTGCTGTATGCGATTACCGAAAAACATTTACTAAAGAGCTGAGTAAGCAACAACAAAGTATCCCAACACATTTAGCTTTTGGTTTAATGTTTAAAAATGCAGACTACAAAAACCATTTGCTTGTCAACAGCAAAACCCATTGGTATCTCCTGCAGGAACAAAGTTTCCTGAAAATCAGATTGTAATACTAAGGGTTTAGATGAAGCTTACAGACACCTTTTCAATTACAGGGTAGCGTGCATACCTATAGACAAAGGGCATTGGAATCATTCCCATCTTTATCTGTGATTTAACACAGAGCAATGTCTTCTGCCCTGCTGCCTGGCTTTTCCTTAGCAAGCTCTGGACTTGCTTCTCCGCTATGCTTAATCATCAGGTGCCAAGGTCAGAAACAACTGACAGATCATGGCTCTCCAGGTTTCCAGGCTTACTATCGATTAGTATCACAAAAGGAAGCTCTACATAAAGAAAGAGACGCAGAGTCCTTATCACTCTCTATGCCAACCTATTCTTAAAATACCAAGACTTATAAAACAGGTGGAAGGAAGCTACCACAGTACCAGTGACTTCCCCCAAGACAAAATTTCTTGAAGGCAAATCTAAAGCATTTCTAAATTCCATTTTATGGCAAAATAAATGGGGTGAAGTGACAATACCGAACTGAAGTTTTCTACATTTAAATGCACATCTGTTTTCATGTTCAATTACATGATTAATTGTTCATTGTTCTGATAAACTGTATCATTATGTCTTCCTTATTTATTTATGTGCCTATTTATTTGGGGGTTGATTAACTTCTGTTGGATAAACATTAAATCATATTTTCAAGAATAGTTTTGTTATTCATTAACAAAAATATACCTCTGTGAACAACTGAATGATATCTTTTAAACTGAACATACCGATTCAGATTATGCCAAAATCTTTATTCATCTGTGTATAATAACAATAACCCACACTTAGAATAAAACTTCCCTGTAAAAAAATAGGGTCACCAAGCTGTAACAATCCTACTAATAGAAGCTTAGTGATTACAGCCAATATTTAACTATTTAAGATTTTAAAGGAATTATGAATACTTAGTATAGAAGTGGACTTAAAACAGGAATCTCATACTGTATGTCTAAACAACATCCCAACAAAATATAGGAGACCTTCAAATTAGAAGTGAAAAGGATGGTGCTTTTAGTGTAAAGCTAAAGTTATACAATATATCGAGGTGGTAGAAATCCCAGAGTTGAACAGTGAATATTTAAAACTACAGAAGCGGAAATTTATCCTATAAAACTACAGGTAATCTCACAAGCCTGCAGAAAATGATGCTTTATAGGTATCTCTTTTTGTAGTAAACTCTGGGAAGTGTGGAGAAACTTTCAAGCTTTTTGAGCTCTAGGATGAACAAGGAAACTCATCTCTACATATATGCCTGGAGAAATGATCAAAAACTGAAAGTTGTTGTCATGAATGAGTCAGCCATTGTCTGAAATTCAACACACAGTCCATAAACTAAAATATGGCTTTGGTAGAGACCTGCTTCCCGCATTCTGATGATCAGCCCAGTGGAGAGTCCTTTGAGGGACTGAATAGCTGATAATGAAATACATATTGGTTACTACTCAGTAGAGTGTTTCTGGGTAAAATACATACATCAGTATGTGCCCTTAATATTTTGATATAAAAGAGAGGTCATCATTGTGATGTAAAATGAGATGGAGCCAGTTTGTTGGCAGAAGTGTTTTAGTGCTGGGTGGATCTACCTTATAAGGAAAGTCTCTCTGAACTGTCTGTAACACTGCATCTAAAGGAACAACTTCAAAATCTTTAGAAAAAAATCAGTTATGATTATGTTACAAGCCTATTTACTTAATAAAGCTGACAACTCTCTGGTGCCTCAGAAAAGCCCTTAAAACCTGTCACAGCAACTTTCAAGGCAGTCAATGCACTAATTATACAAAAGGACAACCATTCCTTACAGTTTAAAGCACATTTAACAATCCACACCCTTTTTGACCTACATTTCATCACAGACAGAGGTCACACCCACAACTCACTCTAGTTCTGTTCTTGAGGTGTCTAAAGGCTCACCTGAAGTAGGTTTTAAAACTGGCTTTGAAGAAAACACACATGAAGCCAGAATAAGGTCATCTAATTTCTACCACTATCAAATGGCAGGGCTGAATGCTTCCTGACCCCATATCTGTTCAGATTGCCTTTTCAGATCACTGTACTAACAATGATGAACAATGTAATGAACAGGACAAAAAGACATTCTACAAAACAGTGAGGCTGCTAAACTTAAAACAAATATTTACTGTTTTTTCAAAATAAAGAACCCCAAATCTAGAAAAGTTTGCATAACTTCTTGAAAATAATCATGGAATCAAATATGTACCAATTGTGTCAGGCTTCAGAAGAGCCAGGAGAAGCAGCAGGCTCTGTTTGTAGCTCAGGTGACTTGAACTGATTTGAAGTTCAGCTGACACAGTCTGCCCTCTGCCCTATCCTCAGCCTAACCTTTACTGTGCGGATTGATAATGGTTTTAACATTCTCCTGCTCTCCTGTTTGTCTCTCCTGCTGATTACTTCATTTTGAACTTAGTATTTTAACCCATTAAATGCTCTAAAATAGGAGAGGCAGGAAAGATAAAAGAAAACCTGTAAGGCCTTGTTTTTCATCATTGCCAGCCTTGTTACCTCTCTCAGACGATCACATGAGCAGTTTTCCTGAGTTTTGAGCGGATTTGGTATCACCAACATAACTGCTTTAAATTTAAGTAATTCATTTTAGATTTAGCAACAGAAACATAGACATCATAATTCTTACCAGAATTCGGCAATACATGATGCTAAGAGAGTGTGGGCACCAGACACATTTGGTATAGGAGTCTGTATAAATCCATGTAAATGCAAAGTGTTTTTTAACATTTTCACCTAAATTCTGATTGACATTGAGATATGGACTACTTTAGAGAATTTGAAAAAGCACTGTAATAGCTACACAGGTACAAAATGAGAAAGCACATTAAGAAACTCAGTTTACTATTTAGCAGGAGTGCATACTGTATACTGTATCACTAAATGTATGGAATATTAACCTGTTTAACCTCTCATATGAAAAAGCAATGGTAGATCTGAAACAGAAATTCTAGAAAGATGTATTTATTGACTGATCTGGTTAATATGAGCAGACATACAAGTAACAAAGACAGGGAACAGAAGATCACTATAAACAGTGTAAGTAAGCTAAGTAAGATCTTTGTACATGAAGGCACAAAGGCTGGCACTTAATGTTACAAAGAATGGAGATGAATTTTTAATCCTTTTCCTTTTCTAGGTTACTCTCTTTTCATCGTCTTTTCATTTCAACAAGCCTTTTGCTCCCCATCTACAATATTATATAGTCTAAAGCTTAAACAAAAAGCTTTATAAGATAAAATCCACATAGCTACATTCATTTGCCATAATTTCTTAAGTAATTACTTACTATTAACTGAAATTTTAGTTGCATTTTCACATCTCACTTATGTGCTTTTTTTATCTGAGATTAAATGCTGTATAAAAAAATAGGGTGGAGCTTCATTTCTATTTTGTTTCATGACCTTCCGTATCTGTATCTTCTCCCTGCCTAGGGTTTAAGATTTAATGCAGGATGTTTTTTCATGCTTATGGTGTAGATTGTGCATTTAAAAGTCCTGTCAGAGTAGAAATCATTCTCTCTCTCTCTCATCTATGTTATCTACCATCTTCCAACTAATAGAAACATCTTTCAGTAACATAATGGACAAGCTGGAGAAGTGGCCAATGGGGATATTATGAGGTTAAATAGGACCAAGCACTGGTGCTGCACCTGGTTCAGGGAAACCTGCAGTACCAACCCAGGCTGGGGATGGACAGATGGAAAGCAGCTCTGCCCAGAGGGGTTTGGAGGTGCTGCTGGGTGAGAGGCTGGACATGACCCAGCCATGGGCACTGCCAGCCCAGAGAGCCAAACGTGTCCTGGGCTGCATCCAGAGCAGCGTGGGCAGCAGGGCAGGGAGGGGATTCTGCCTCTCTGCTCTGCTCTGCTGAGACCCCTCCTGCAGCACTGCATCCAGCACAGGAAGGACTTGCTGGAGTGAGTCCAGATGAGAGCGTGAAGATGACTGAAGACGGCTGGATCACCTCTCCTGTGAAGACAGGCTGAGAGAGTTGGAGTTGCTGAGCCTGGAAAAGATAATGGTCTGGGGAGACCTTACAGCACCTTTCAGTACTTGAAGGGAGCTACAAGAAAGCTCTTTTACAAGCTTTTTAAAAGAGAGAGACTTTTACAAGGACCTGTATTGCTAGGACAAGGGATGATGGCTTCAACCTGAAAGAGTGTAGGTTTAGATTAGACATCAGGGAGAAATTCTTTGCTTGTATGGTGGTGAGGCACTGGAACAGGCTGCACAGAGAAGATCTGGATGCCACATCCCTGGAAGTGTTCAAGGTCAAGTTGGATGGGGCCCTGCTTAACCTGCTCTAGTGACAGGTGTCCCTGCCCATGGCAGGGGAGTTGTAATTAGATGATTTATAATGTCCGTTCCAACCCAAACCATTCTATTCCATAAGCAAACACTAGTGCACATACACAACTATATATGCACATACACAACTATACTTTACATTAATGTTAGGGTGCTCCTAATCCAGAGCAAGCAGAGCTTTTCAAAAAATAGCATTTTCACATTGTTGTTATTATGAACATAAGTGCACTTTAAAACAATAGCGCCAAACTTTTGATCAGTCAGGCTAAAGGTTTTCTTCTAAAAGCAGAAAAGGCTCATAGATAACATGACAGGGTGTAGTGCAACTGCGAATAAATAAATTGCTCTATTTTATATGCTATTTCCTGGGAACAAGATCTTAGCTTCAGAATTGCTCTCCAGACACTGGCTCCTTTTTTACCACAATCGTCTTGCTGTCCAGTCTGATGACTGCACAGGGAAGACAATATCAGGGTGCAACGCCCCTCCCTGAAGAGGAAGGGAACACCCATGGGTTGTTGTCACCAGAGCAACTCATGCAGCCTGGTTTTGGCCACTATCTTTCTTACAAGCTACTTCTAGCTGGAGTGCAGTCCAAACAGATTGTAATGGCAGCAACTGCTGCAGCAGCCTTCTCACTACTGTTCTTTTGGCAACTCCTCCTTCAATGCCATGGACTCATCTTGAAAAAGAAAAATAGTCTTGGAGATACAAGGGCTCTGTAATTCAACCCAGAATTTTGTCCTGAAAGAGAGTCATAGGTAGTGATCTGCAGGATAAAGTGTCTTGGTGGGTTCCCAAACAGTCCATCAGCTCATGCTGAGCACCCTTTTTTTTAATAGAAATTAAGACTTTTGTTCTGAGTATTTTAAAAATAATGGAATAAATATTTTTCCCTTTTAACTACAAGAAACTGAAATGATTCATTTTTTTAATGCAATTAGATTTTTAGACATCCAGTATTTCTTTAAAAAAATAGTAAGAAAGATGGAAAAAAAACCTGTTTACTAATCTCAGATACATCTTATTTTACTCAAAATGTTGTTCTTAAATGGCTTTCATTTATAACTCCTCCTGCTCTATACAATGACTTTTATATTCAGACCAAGAATCCTCATGGACCATATACTTCCTGTTGTGGCATATATTTCTAGCAGTGATAACAGCTATGTCACAGTTCCTCTCAGTTCTGTTATTTGTTTTCATCTCAACAATTTATTACAAGGATAAACCCATACCTTCACGCTGGTACAAGACTATTTTAAATAATTATTTTAAGAAAAGAAAGTTAGGGCAAGAAATCAATTTCACAACAACCTCAAGAGAGTAACAACGGTGATCGTAAGCATTAAAAGGCATTTTAAATGTACTTCTAAGTCAATTCTTGTATTTCCACCAATAGATGTCACTCTTACACAAATTTGTCTTATGTTTCTTTGCACAAACTGTATTATGCAATCTAATCTTTCAAGCAATTTCTTTCAACCATTCAATCCTACCCACGTTTCTTTCCTTTTCTTCTACATTCTGTTTCCTTTCCTTCCAATTTGAAAACTACTGCCAAAACATGTCTCTGTAGGCAGCTTACTGCTCACCCTGGGAGCATGTATTTCCAGCTACATGAAGCTGGCCTGACATTATGATGAACTCAGGTTGCCCTCTGAAGCATCATTGTTTCATACCCCAGGAAGTTTAGAAACTTTTCCCATCAAAATCATGGCCAGTCTGACTCCAGTGCCAGTTCAGCTTCTCCAGAAGTCTGGGAAGCAGCAGCATGGCTGGGCTGTGAGCACACACACAGACACATGTGCACAGGTGCACACACACAGCTTGCTCCTGCAATGCATTTCCAGGAAGCAGCTAATTTAAACTAAACACCCGTCAAGATTTTAGAAATGGCACATCATGTGTCTTAATCCATTTATATAATTCCAAAAATTTTCCATCTGTGTTGCTCTCAGCTGCACAAAGACATATGGGCTCACAGACCATCTGGAAAAATGTATCCCATCCAAAACTTCACAGTTTGTCAGATATTTTGGAACATGTTTTTAGAGTGACCTGAAATAAATGCATACCAAAAATGTAATTGTATATAATAAATGCTTGTTGAAATCCAACATGGGGTGAATATAGTCCTACTCACATTCAGTTCCAGGCTCAGATGCAGCACATTTCTGCTGATTTTCTCTTTCTCACTTGAATAAGGAAATGAGTTTGAATGCCCCAGTCTGCAATCCAGAACCCACGTATCTTCATCTCTGTTTGCCACATCCAAACTAGCCAGCCGTTCAGTGAAGTCATCCTTTAAAGCAGACTCTGCTGGGAGGCCCAAATGAAATTAAATTAAATTAAATAATTCTATGCATCTGCACATAATCCCTGCATACAGAAAGTTCTGTATGTTTTTGAAACTCTGGTACACACTACCAACATGTGCACTTTCAGTTCTCCTGTTTGTTTAAATAATAACAGAATGGTATAAAGGGGATAGCAACTTTGTTTTGACTCAGAAAAAAAATATTTTTGTCCTTAAATTTTGTGGGACAGATCTAGCATAAAAAAAAAAAAAAAAAAAAAGAAAAGGGCTGCTTGTCTTTCCCCCATATACAGACACATACTGTGTGTAAAATTTTTGAGTTTTCACCTCTGCTAAGGCACTCTTACTGGTCATCCTAAATGTGCTCATGACACACACATATTTCAGAGGTGGGTGTGAAGTATAAAAATACACTAAGGAAGCTCCATGAACTGGTTTAACAAACTTTTTGACATTGGCTAAACACAGCCTTAGTGAGGACTGTGCCAATCCACCTTAGTCTCTTATAACCAGTCCATGAAAAGCAGAGTCTTTCAATCAGAAATGATATTTAAGATTTTACCTTTCTCCAGTAACCTTAAAATATAGTATCAGCCTGGTTTTGGAATGGTTTAGGTACAAACAGCCATGGATTTAATGGGAGAGATAAGAAAAAAATGTGTCAGCCACAGGTGTGCTCCTGTATGTCATGCACTGCAACCACTCAGCACTCTCCCTTCTGGTCACAGCATTGCTGGTTTATTAGACCCACCAAAAATGTTGGTTTCTGCATGATAGCCTACACTTTAGCAATGAGAAAACCAATTAATTTCATGAAGGGTAGTGTGTTCTCTGAGGTGTAATGTTGACATAAGATACATAACAGCTCTTTTTATATTCTATGGGATATATACATATATCCTCTTTCATATACACAGACACATCCATTTTGGAACATTTTACTGGAAGCTTCAGATATTATCACAATTCCTAGCTGCTGCATATTATAGCTTAGCACTATAAAAGCAATCCTGGAAGAGTTTAACACCAGATTTGGTAAAGCTCTGAGAACCTGGTCTAGTGAAAGATATCCCTGTCCATGTTATGGGGGTTTGAACTAGATCATCTTTATGCTCCTGTTCAATCCAGGCCCTTCTCTGATTCTATTAATGGCACACATAATTTTGTCATTTTTAAAAGTTTTTTTCTTTTCTTTTTCCCTAACTTTAAAAGATATGAAAAAAAGAGGCACTAGGATCAGAGTCTGTAAGAACGTTTGCTTAAATATAGGCTGATTAAAAAACTTTCTGATAGCTTACAGTTCCAAATAATTTAGGTGCTGGACTGTATCAATAAGCATGGTAAAGTATAATACTTTATAAAATGGCCAATAATCCAAAGTACAGGTCAGTCATTATTGTGTGAATAAATTCATCTTTCATCTTATTCAGATAAAATCTCAGAGTGAGATCCTATCAAAATACAGCATTTCTGCAAAAGAGTATTACACATACCTTTACACATTTTGAAATTATTCACTGCATATAATATTAAACTGTATCTAGATATTCAAACACAAGACAGCACATTTTAAGACATTCTCAAGTCCAGATGTCCTATCTTCTAGGTCAGGGATCTAAAGAGAGAACTGCTTTCTGACTTCCTGAGTCATTTGGTTTCTGTATATTTTTACACACTTGATACAATATTTCTTTTGTTCACCCTTATGCCATTATGCAAGTGGTGTGGTTTAACCACAGCCAGCAACTAAATACCATGCAGCAACCATGTATCAAAAACCCTGTACCAGCCACTGTGAAGAAAATTAAGCCTACCCCAGCTAAAACCTACTCATTAAGTCATTTTGATATTTAGAAAGCATTAAGATAAGAAATACAAACATCATGCTTTAAATATTGAATACAAATATTCCACCTATAATAAGCTGAATAAAATGTATTGGTGGAATTTTGACCTTGTTTTTGTTGTACCATACAATTAGCCCAGTTACCTCTAGCCACCCCCCTTTACATGATTATGACATGG
This sequence comes from Parus major, assembly GCF_001522545.3. Lineage (NCBI taxonomy): Eukaryota > Metazoa > Chordata > Aves > Passeriformes > Paridae > Parus > Parus major. Next base: position 30,906,872 of record NC_031774.1, on the reverse strand, counting down.
GAAATACATAGGAAATTCCAGGTGAGTGGAGAGGAAAAAGTAAAAATCACCATTTTTAAGGTAATTGAACATTATTTGTATCATGCTAACAAACCTATGACAGGTTTTGGTGCTTCTCCTGATTTCTGTCACAGATCAGTGCTACAGTTTTTGTGGGTATCTACTGATTTTTCGTCATGAAAAAAATTGGAATCCCATTCATATAACTTACAAAAACCATATATGCTTTCATAAAAAAATGTAAACAGCATTAAAATGCAAATATACATAGTAAAGCCCAGTAAATACTGCCATTTTTAATTCAATGCTCTTTGGGAATTCATTTTATCCTTGTAATTACCAATTCATTGGCTGCCCACCCTGCTCAGCATTACCTCTAATACTTCAAAGTTTGCAGTCATTTTGGATCAATTATTTTTAGCTGTGTTGATCAAGGTGTCTGTTCTATGTCAGCTACTGCTAAAGCGCAAATTCCTTTTCAGCAGTGATTTTTACCCGTAATATGCTTACTCTGATCATTTCCATTGATTCATTAAGTGATACAGAGCTGTAGCAAGAGGCCACAATCAGAATTCCTCCTTGCAGCAGCTGGTATTTCCCATAATTAACTGTAGCTCAGCTAAGAATAGTCATCCTGCCAAATGCTTTTTGGTCCTCTAAAAAATGAATACCTCCCTCAGCTGCAGAGATTCAGTTTTTGTCCAAATTTAATTTTATGCACCATTATATTAATTTATGGTATTTTTTGCTGTTGGCAGACTCCTCCCAAGTCTGTTACGAAGCCTCTATTCTCCACCCTCTATGTAATTACTACTTAATGTTCTGTAATCTGTGCATTTATCCCAGTAGCTGATGATTGCATTGCTCCCTGAACCAGCGCACACCTGCACACACCATTAGCATACAGCCTAGGGTAAGGGACCCATCCAACCCAGCAGGCAGTGGAATATGAAAGGAGAGCTTTAACCACCTCTCTAAGTATTCTATTTTAAGCAAATTCTTAAATGTTTGGCCATATTTTTCCCTAAGTTCTCCATTCTGTCAGCTCTGACAGATTTTACTGCTACTTATACTTACCCAGGAAACATTTTTTCTTTAACTGGCAACCTACTGTAATCTGATTGTGCATTTAAAGAAAAGGTCATATATATTTTATGCATGCATATGCAAACACATGTATATATCACTGAATCATAGGCTAAATTTAGGAAGTTTTAAAATGCTTATGTTTATCCCTTAACCAACTTAAATGAATCAAGGTCATTTTTTTTACTGCTGAAAAAATGAAGGCTTTCAAGGAAGTTCAATTGCTATTCAAACTGTCTTCCAGGTTTTACAGTTAATACCACTCAGGAGTGCCTCCTGTGTGCACTGTGTGTACAAAGAAGACTGCCCAAATACAGATCTGCTGCCATCTATTGTCCCAAGGGAAAGGAAGACAGAGCCATGTAAATAAGGGAAGACAGAATACTTAATGCTTCTTCGGCAATTTTTACCTTGCAGACTTTGCGAGTGAAAGGAAACAACTTTTTAATGTTGTCACAGGTAAGACAGATGAAGCACTCAAACCTCAGGGGTACAGACAGGGTCACATCATGAGACCATGACAATAAATATCCAGGATTTCCTAAACCCTCTAGTCCTATGCTGAACATACATAATTATACGGTAATTGCATCTGACGTTTTTTGTACAAATTGCCATTCTTGTCATAAAAAGTCTTTTAAACAGAAATTCTTAAATTAGCAAACAGGAGTGTTAGATACCATGTAATACATTTCTGTTAAGTTCCCGTTGTGGAATACACAATTCTATGGAACAGTTTCTATGGGCAGTCTTTCTTGCTAGAAAACCTGTTTGAGCTTTCTCATCTCTCTAGGAAAAAGAACTTTGGGGAAAAAAATCAGCTTCTTAAACATTTTTTTTTCCCCCTATGTCAAGGAATTAGGATGTCATGATATCCATTTCCTTCAGTACATGGTTTGCTTAACCACAACTCATTAAACTCTGAGGCCAATGTTTAAACTGAATGGTTTTAGCTATGCTTCCTGACCACTATATATTAATATTTCAATCATGCTCCATTCTTTGCTTTACTATACCACATAGGATAAAAATATAATGCTTACTCCTTTAGTAGATTGATTCCTATGTAATGTAATTCTGTTGCTTAGTTGACTAAATGGATTTTATATGCATTAATAAAGGAAACCTTGTGCTAATTAAATACTTGTATTCACTGCTTGCCTCTTGGAAGAAATGCAAAGAACTTTGCATTTGGTAATGAGTCTCAGAATGCCAGGTTTTGTGGAACTTTAAAATTTTGGGGGGTCTTAAATTTTTTAGGGAAAAAAAAACACTAAGAAACAAAATTAATAACCAAGTAGGTTTTTCAGCAAGTGAGCCACAAAACTGAAACAGTCTAACTCAGAAGTTGCCTATTTAAAGGCACCATTTTGACAGTAGAAATGAACACTCTAAACATCAGAACTACATTTAGAGGATTTACAGCATTACTGACTTAAGAGAATGCTATTACTGTAGGGATTTAGCTCTTGCAAGATCTTAAGTCAGCAAATCACAGCATGTTACAGAGTCTTTGGTACACTTCCTTGTTCAAATAGATGAGGCTTGATCATTGTTATTGAAAGCATTGGTGAAACATGAAGATAAACTGAGTCAACATATTCTTTTAAAATTATAGAAATCCAAAATATGCATATCCTATCAAATTTTTTTGTTTTGCAGTAGGAACCTCAAATTTCATGATCCATCCCTCTGGTCTGACCTTCTCCTTTCTAAGCAGCAAAAGCTTTCTAAGCAGCAAAAGCTTTCTCATTTTTCCTCTTTAAAATGTCTCTCTTGTTTTTGTTATTATGGACACCAATGTATTAAATCTCAAAAGAGTATTGGAAATAGTCTCAGCAGTTCCAGATTCTGTGGTTAGATGATATTGCACAGTTCCATCCACATGCCATCTGTGGTATCTCATATCTGTTAGTATATAAAGACATTAATTGTGCATAAACATATAAGTTATGCACTCAGTGTTCTGTGTATGTAGCTGAAACAGAGGACAATAGGGTTTGATTTGCTAAAGTCTACTGTGAAGTTGAAGAAATATGAATAAGTAGGGAGAAAGACAAGAGAAGTAGAAAGGGGATTTAAAAACCTAGAGGAAGCTATCCTCCCTCCCTTTTAATTTTACAGATTTCCTTAATGGGAAAGAAGCAAATAGAAGAAACTGTTTGCTCTGGTAGAGACTCAAGAGAAGACTGAAATCTCATCATCAATACAGTTCTTTCTGTTTTATTGGATAGAATGTAAGAAGTATGTAGTTGCCTGTGCAGAAAAGTAAACATTGTGCACTAGGTAGATGATTAAATCCTTTTTACATGAAGAAAAGTCATAGTGCAAGGCTAGAGAAACTGGAAAATTATACTAAATGCAGTCTTTGGGAATGAAGACGTATGTCATCTTTCCCCCTAATTTATATAGTTTTATTCCCCCAAATTTATATCGTTTTATTAAATCTGTATTGTAGCATGGGCAATTCATAGTATAAGCAGTTCAGCAAAATCCTTTCTGAAGATTGCCTGTTTCCACAGTACATTTAGAAATTCCTTTTGCATGATGACAAATTGTGGATTTTAAAAAGCAAATGTTAAGCCTGCTACTTGCTATATTGCTCTAACAAAGAAGCTTGAATGGCACAGTCCTTAAATCAAATCTCTCAAAGTGGTGAGTGTGGGAACAAAGCCCCGGAGCAGCAGCACCCTGCAGTGGCAGTTAATGTCCTGTAATGCTCAGAAAGCTAGAAACTCCCAAAGTACCAACATCCAAAACAATCAACCATTTATTGTGTTTTGTCTGTTCTTCTTTCTCCTTGCAAAGAGTAAATACAACTTAATACAGCTAATAATTGAGAAAAAAATGTGTAAGTGGCTTCAAATACATCCAATTACTAACAGAAAGATCTTTTGCAAATTAAAATTAACACCTCCCTCTCTTGCTAGCAAATAAAAATCAGTAAGTTATTCTGAAGTATGAACTTGAAGAAGGATATCTTCCTGCAGGTTGTGAAAAACTGTACATAGCTTGACATGAATGCCTATCATTAAAAGAAAAGAACATTAAAAAAGGGTGAAAATCAAGCTCTCTGGCCTAGAAAGTTTGACTGAACAACAATCAAACATATTGATATGAAGGAAATCCAAAATATTTGTTTTCTTGTGAAAAACCTTTGTGCAACTTCTCAATGCAGATTATATCAACTGCAACAGCATGTGATACAACTCAAAGCTTTTAAAAAATACTTCAGTATCATTATAAACTTAATAAAAAATTAGCAACATCTATCAAATCCTAAAAATTCCTTATATAAATTTTAATGGTTTGTATTAAAGTAACCTTTCATTTGGTTTGACACTGAATGTGATTTATATATTTTTTTATTTATTAAGGGTTTACATTTACAGTAATTCATATACTTTATTATTATACTTTATTTTCCTTCACCTCAATCTATTCTATATTCTAGAATATAGAAAAATCTCAAATCCATAAGAGATCAAACCTTAATAGAAAAAATAAGAATATTTATCACTAACTTAGTGTAAAAGAACTAGTACAATTTAGATTAGGGAAAAAACCTAACCCAAACAGAACCAAAACAAAGTAAAGAAAAAGGCAAGATCATTAGCAGAAATATATGAGAACCATATTCAAGATTCAATGCTGTATCATCCGCATGTGCTGGAGAAACCCGAGGAACAGGAACTCTAGTAACAAGTACAGAATGTATTTTCTGAATTAGGATACAGACCTGAAAGGTACTGAGCCAGTTTGGCCCCATCCAAGCCTACTGCTTTAGCACATACTCAAATTTAAGGAGTTCAGTTACACTGAGAAAATAACAAGGAAGACCTGCCTTGTCATTTGTCAGCCCACTCTTGCTTTCAGATGCAAGCAAGATGCCCTCCAAGTGTTCACTATAAACAAAGAGCCAAAAACGCTGAAACTCCAAGAGGATATAACACAAGAAGCAATTGGCACCTCAGTGCAAATTCTTCATCTTTTACTATTCCCAAAGAAACTTCACATGTCCATGCTCAAATGCCACAATCAATGTTCAGGCCAAGGCTCTGAGCTGCAATGCCAGGAACTTTTAGTGAAAGGCCCATTTTTAATGCCAAAGAACTTCAGAGTTCAGAATAATTTCCAGATGGAGGTAAAATCCAATGTAATCCAGTTAAATATACAATCAGGATGCATTAATTATACATTTCCCAAGTGAGCCTTTTATGGACATACAAAAATTAAATACTACAGAAAACTTTAAATAACCTGAAAATTCACGTATGTTTTTCTTAGTAAGCATATGCTAAGTGTCTTGTGGAGCTATAAAATAGATAATAATAATTTTCCAAAACCAGTTTACAACTGTTTATAACTTCATTATACCTGAAGTAATTTCTATGCAATCAGAGCACATACCATATTTGTTATAGATTACACTCAAAGCAACTACCAAAAATGGAAGCATTCCTAATCCTGTAATTGCTGTTATGGTAAGTGTTTCACTGTGACTTTTTACAACTAGTTCTCTCATTTGTGGTATTAGCCAGCTAGCTAAAAGAATGTGGAGGAGGAGACTGATGTTTAAATTTTTTATTCCTTATTTTGTTTAGCAAGACTTGACCTTGCAAGCAACAGTTTTTAAAAATATTAGAACTCTGTAGCTAGTGCAATAAGGAAAATTAAGAACTATATTGAAAAACATTACTTTTCTTATGTGCTTTTTATGATATTTCTCCTTATATACTGGTTCTCACTCTTAACCATGAGAAAGGTAAAGTCACCACCAAAAGGATTTGGCTTGGGCATTAGGTAAGTAAAAAATGAATAACAGTAGGATTGATTTTAAATAATCTATGTCTTTTACCCTACATTTCAAAAGTATAGAAGTTGCCTAAAATAAGCTTTAACATTAATGCATCTATTTGTAGAGGTCACTTAGGCCAGCCACCTCTACATTGCATTCATGTCATTATATAAATATTTTAGTGCGAATGTTAAGATTTGATATAATGAAATATGGATAGAAATATGCAAAAGCACCAGAAGCAACAATCAATGAACAGCTTGTATAGAAAACCAGGGACATTACTGACAGCAACAAAATTAATTAACACTGACCATGTTATTTATAACCAGACCATGATTCATCAGTGAAAGACTGCACTGCAATAATAGGAGAATGCACATGGCCTGCATGGCCTTCTCAGAACAACATTGCATTGCATGTGACAGTCTTCTGCCTTTTATCCAACAGACACACAACAGCCCAAAATATACTGAAAATCAGGAAACCAGGAAAATGAGCGGCAACCTTGCTTAACTCATGAAAAACAAAATACACAAGATTTTGCAGCAAAAGGATCACCTGTTTTATGACCAATCTAGCAGAACCTAAGAGATGGAGTCAGGATTTGACAGCTAGTGTCTCCTTTTCTCTCTAACCCCATTCCCAATGCTGTCCAGGCTGCTTTATCATATGCATTATCTTGAGTGAGAATGGTAACATTCTGTAAATGTGCAGAATCAACCAGGACTTTACTAAAGCCTTTGGCACTGTATCCCACAGCAATCTCCTGGAAAAACTGGCAGCCCATGGCTTGGCTGGGTGCCCTCATCACTGGGTAAGTAGCAGGCTGTATGACCAGGCCCAGAGCAGTCATAAAGGAAGCTACATCTAGCTGGTGGCCGGTGACGAGTGGTATTCTCCAGGGCTCAGTGTTGGGGCCAGTCCTGTTAAATGTATTTATCAACAACCTGCATGAGGGGATCAAGTGCACTCTCAGATAGATTATAGGTAACGCCAAGTTGGGCAGGTGTTGATCAGTTGAAGGGTCACAGGGCCCTGCAGAGGGATCTGGACAGGCTGGATCACTGGGCTGAGACCAGTGGTATGAGGTTCAACAGGGCCAAGTGCCAGGTCCTGCACTTGGGTCACAGCAACCCCAGACAGTGCCACAGGCTGGGGGAAGAGTGCCTGGAAAGCTGCCCACCAGAAAGGAGTTTTGGCCTAGTGGTTGTACTGGCAGCCAGCTGAACATGAGCCAGTGTGTGCCCAGGCAGCCAAGAAGGCCAATGGTCTGTGCCAGCAATGGTGTGGACAGCAGGACCAGGGCAGTGGCTGTCCCCCTGTACTGCACATATTTGATGCCACACCTCAAGTCCTGTGCTCAGTGTTGGGCCCGAAGAAGGACATTGAGGTCTTGGAGGAAGTCCAGAGAAGGGCAAAAGAGCTGGTGAAGGGTCTGGGGTAGAAGTCCTGTCAGGAGCAGCTGAGATAATTTGGGCTGTTTAGCCTGGAAAAAAAAGGAGTTTCAGGGGAGACTTTATTGCTCTCTATAGCTTCCTGAAAGGTGGTACTAGCTGGGTGGAGCTTGTTCTGCTTTCACAAGTAACAAGCATTAGGACAAGAGGAAATGACTACAAGCTGCACCAGGGAAGATCTAGATTGGTTATTAGGAAAAAGTTCTTTACTGAAAGAATTTCTTAAGCATCTGAACAGGCTGTCCAAGAAAGTGGTTGAGTCATCATCCCTGGAGGTATAAAAAAATGTGTAGATGTGGCACTTACAGACATGGTTTAGTGGTGGACTTGGCAATGCTGGGATAATGGTTAGGCTCAATGACCTTAGTGGTTTTTTTCAAACTAACCCATTCTGTGATTCTAAATTAGTAAGTGAAAAATTTCATCCAGGATAAGTAAAATGCATTTCTGCAACTGTAGGATCCCTCAGTTCTGAGTCATTAAGGAATTTCCATTATCTTCTGAAAGAGCAGCCACATTAATACTTGCATCCAATCATAAAAGATATAAACAAGTCTGTCTGACACCTAAAATTATTTGATAATTCATGTCCGAAAGATCTACAGCTATGTTACTTCACGTGCGCTGTAGCAACTGATCCCGAAGTCTTTACTAAGACAGGAACAGAAAACAAGCAGTGACGACCTTTCTGCAATGGTCAGACTCTGAGTGGTAGTATCTCAGCATGAGGGCAGTAGCAAACAGATGATTACCTTAGTTCACACTCTCACTAGGTCTGTTATCAGTACACACCATGTCACTATTGACAGGGTCCTGTTGAACCTAAGCTGGTCAACATCACATAAATTTCCAAAAGATTCAGCTGACTTTTTTCTAATGCGAGTATCTCTGAATGCCTTTTAGTTCAAAATGAGCTTACAAAAACTCCAAAGCCCTTCTAGGCTTCTTTTAATGAAATACTTTCATTATATGATGTAACATTTGAAGCACTATCAAGTAATCTTATTGGTATAGACAAACCTATACTGACTTTTACAGTCTTAGGAAAATTGGATGACTTAGAAAAATTGGATGACTGAGCAAAGGAAATTGATCACCAATCCAGCAAATTTTCTGAGTTTTCACGAGTATCTAACTCCTATTGCCAAGGAAAATTCTTGATAGGAAATATTCTGGATAGGATACAATTTTTGTATATGCTCACAGTGAACTCTCAGTTAAATAGGTTTTATCTTTACTGTAGCATACTGTGACTCACAAATGGGCTTCAATTCATCCAAAACCTCAGAAAACCAGTAAAACCATATTCATGGAGCCCTGAGATGTGTTCTTCACATTTCCAGTCAGCACTTGTATAAGAATTTGAGATGAGTCACTGACATTGCCTTGTATTCTTTTTACCTCTAAACTTAAATAGCAATACGGAATGGCCTATTTTACTTTTATTTTTTTAATATATATTATCTGCTTTTTTATTTATGGTGGTCCAAAGCTTCACTTGCCTCAGCTAATCACAAGCTCACTGTATTAGACATTGGAAAAGAAATCAGTTAAAAATCCATCAGCTTTTTAATTAGTTAAAAAAAAATTTCTTTATTCCATTTTCTTGGTACTTAGGAAATCTTAAGTCAGATTTAGTCCACAACCACTAGACAATTTTTCCCATTTTCAATGCCGTTGAATATTCACAGATTTCACGAGAAGTGAGAGGCGAACAGTACTTCTGAAAATAAATTATGCCACCTATATTGATACTGTTACTTGTGAAAACACGAGGGTGTGGAAGTGCTAATGGATTGCTTAAAGTATTTTAAACTTTCTTTGAATAAATTAAAGGTTCAAGCTATTTATCTTTTACATTTATGCTTTTCCTGGCATCTTGATTTTTTCGTAAACAAGTATTGAGATGCACTCTACATGAATAGTATACGAATTCAAGATTAAATTACAGTGGCATCCATGAATGACTTCTCTTCAACTGTTGCCAACTGAAAATTCTGCATTCAAAGAAGATGGTGTACATTTACCATATCCATTCCACCATCAACATTTTGGTGCACTTCTGTTGGTATACAGGAAAGAGAGAGAGAAAAATCCAGCCCTATCCAATCTCTTCATCCACTCAGTTTTACAATCTCTATCATACCTCTTGTCAGTTATCTTTAGGGTTTTTCTCCCAGGCTAAAGACAATTTTTTGTACTTAAAAATAGCCTGTTGTCCTTTCCTGAATATGACCCAGTTTTACCATATACTTTTTGAGACAGATATTTGAACTGTGAGAGCACTAGATCTCATAAAGTGGAATAATGTTTTTGGGGGTTACTTCTTCTCTAAAAATTCCCAATTTGCTTCTTCTGAAATTTATTGAGTTTTCAACAAACATTTACATTGGGACTATCTGTCCAGATTCAAAGCTCTCATTGGTGGGAGGAAATGGCCAGCTTAATTTTATGTATGAAGTGAAATTTTAGTTGGTTTTTTTTCATGGCTTCCTATTTACTTCCTTTAAGTTCACCTGCTTTTCTACTTAGTAAATGTTTTCTACAGTTCTTCACACCACTTCTCCCCAATATCATGATATGATATTCATTGGCTAGAGCAATATTCCTGACCCTCAGAGAGGCCAGGCTGGATATTAGGATATGCATCCCCAGGCACAGGAACATTGATATAGAGCTAGTGATGAAGACTGACTAGGACTTTGTTAACTGTAGGGATAAAGAGGAGAATGAAAGGAGAACCACACAATGGAGGAGGTTTCAGAAGTCAGGAGGATATGTGCTACTTCAGAACAACCACCTCTCAACATTGCTTATTTCCTTTATTTTACACTATGATTCAGTACAGGACTTGCTAATTATAGCAATCTTAAAATTGCACAGCAAAAATGATGCCAAAAAAAAAAAAAGCTAGGACTTTACTAGTCACCATCTACATTTCCTTTTAATACAGTCTGTATTTATTCCTATTTTAACAAGTATCTGCCAAAATGACAAGCAACATTTCACAGTCTCAACTCTCACACATCTACATGTTAAAACTAGTCAAATTAGGAGACAGCTTTTTATTTTCTTTAAAGTACTTTTTTGGGGAAGACATTTTTTTCAGTGTATGGCTGTTTGCATAGTGTCTTCAAGATAGTACATGTATATTCAATAGCACTTGTGTGTCAAAATAACTGTACAAACAACCAGAAGAAGCCACAAGCATCTCAGCTTTATCAAGGCTTTCTTGAACTCAAAGTGTTCTATTACTAAACAAAAGAAAACACTCTTCATTATGTAACCTAGCCCTTTTTATTGGCCTCTATTTGGTCTGACAAAACAAAGCCTTAGATGTCTAAGTACCTAACAAGTGGTCTGCTTAATCCACTAGAACATATTTCTGTCATTCAATTCACTTTTGCAAGTGTTTTATGCAGTTATATTACACTCCTGAGGAAAACAATAAGCTATATTCTTTTGGAAGTTCAGGCCCTAATTAAAAGGTGGTTCATTAGCCAAATGGATTTTTGTCACATTAAATTTTTCACTAGCTTGCTAATGAGCCACCTATAAATACCAGTCACTACGCAATCCAGCAACCTCAAGGTTGCCAGTATTATTACGTTTACTTTAAATATAAAATGACAACTTTGCAAGTGTTGGCCATCTAGCATATAATTTTGTTTTGGAAAACATTCCTATTTAAATCAATCATAAGCATATGCTCTCTGTCTTGATTTGAGTTAAGCCTGCATTCAGTGTTGTTCTTGAAAAGGGTGGCTCTCTCTTTCAAGGCACACTGATAACATACGCCATTCTGAAGCACACCACTACAGGAATGTGACAGCAAAATGCCATTGCTCATATTTCTGATTCATACGGAAGATATATTTCCTATTTTAAAATTCTTTCATCTTCAACATGTAGATGCCAAAGGAACCAAATGAAAAGCATAACTTCCTTTTATTTCTGTGCTTATAGTTCTGTTGTAACAGTAAACCTGTTACGCAAATTCTGCACACTAGCCAAAGGCCTCTAAGGTTTGTCCTCCTGAACCCTATACTTGTGTCACCAAAAAGTACAATTAGTTTCACTTCATCAATTTTCCTGCTAGGATTAAAAAAAAGGGGGATGCTGCAACTGTGGACTGAGGACCATAAAATCATTTTCCAGAAAATCCCAACATAGTCTATAAAGTTTTATGGTTAAAAATCAAATGAAGTGCCTTACTGCATTGACACAAAGTATGACACAGAGACAATGACTGGATTATACTTAAGTGGAAATGTAATACAGAAATACAGGTAGTTCCCAGGAGAAAGAATACAGAGTTAAATAGAGTTCAATTTTTAGAACAATGAACAAAGACTATAAAGCACCAAAATGTATGATGAGAGTCTAGACCCAAATTCAAATGCATTTATTTATTTATTTTTTCTCTGAAGGAATAAATCCATTTTTTAATAGTTTGGCTAGATGAAGTTAACAACATTGCTGCAATAAAAAGCTGAAACATCATTTACAATATGATTATTTGGACTCAGTTGCCTAAATGAGTGTTAGATGCCAGAGTTCATTTACTCCAGTCCACGAAGGCGTGGATCATTCCAGGTCAGACTTGCCAGCTCTGTGTCTGTGCCTCAGACACCCCCTAGGGCACCTAAAAACTGTGCTTCTTCCATTCTGCACAATTTTGCATCCATTCCAGAGGTCTTGTGCAATAAGAAGGTAACATTCAGCATTCCTTCCTTTCATTTGTGAAATTATCTTACAGGTAATTGCCCAGCATATTGAAAAGAGTGGCACAGATCATTTTGTGTGAACAAGTAAAGTATGAGCTTGTTTCAAAAGGTGCAGATAGGAGAGTGCAAGTCAGACGAAGGAGAAAAGTAATGGAAATGAAGGAGACATGATGAAGGGGTTGTGGGAGTGTTTTAAGGATGACTGCTGAGTAAGAAAGCAAAGCAGCATGCTACTATACAAGAGGATGGGTGGGAATATTTCCATGACTATTCAAAGTAATGACTATTTAAATATTAGTATCATTAGATGTTGTTTTTAGCAGCCAAAGCTGCTAAAGCAGACCTGAATTCCAAGAAACCTTTCATTTGTTCCGCTGGAACACCCAGCTGTCATCTCCATTTGCACATTTAACATCAATTTCAATGAATTACACATAAGAGAATTCAACCCTCTGATGACAGAGCTGCAACTTACTTTACAAAGTTAATTGAACCTCCTTTTATGCTCTCACTGACCATCCACATTATTAATGCCTCTAGCCCAGGCTATGTCACAGCCTTGCTTGTAGCCTGGAATCCCCTTTGAGCCTACAGTCACACCTAACCCACTTGAATAAAGCTTCATGTCCTTGCTCTGCGCCACAAGAGTGGAGTGACTGCAACTCACTGCTTTGAGAGAAGCTGTGTAACACCAGCCATGCCATAGGGATCTTGATAGATGTGTGTAGTCTGTGCAGACATATCTGAACAACTGCAACTCTGCAACAATTGTTTGGGCTCAGGCTCCTCTTTGAACCACCTGAGCACCCATCCAGTGAGTCCCTTGGACCAAACTGGAAGAGCAGCGGGTGGCTGGTGTGGACCAGACATGCCATGCAAACACACCCTTATGTGACTCCTCTCATAAAAAGCATCTACATTATTATAAATTAAATACAATTGCACAGAGGGGAAAAAAATAGGACTAGAGAGTCAATTCGTATGGTTAGAAATACCATGGTAGATGGGGGGAAAAATTTTCACTTACTTAATTTACTTAAAAAACCCCAGACTTCTGCCTGTTTTTGATAAAAAACATTTCACTTTGGAGGAGTTATAAAAGTCTTCTCACTGTACTTAGCTATCTCAAAGGTATCTCTTTAATAAAAGAGAGATCTTTTGCAAAGTGTCACCCTAGAAATCTGAAATAGTTTCTAAATACAGCTCATTTTCTGCTAGTCTTCAAATAAAGCCTTTAAATTCAAAGTTCTTACAGGAAACCAAAATCTGAATAGAAACTAACTTTTTGTTTTGGTTGCAAGGTGAAATAGTTTAAATGTCATCCGATCACTTTGATGGAAAGGACTTGACAAATATTCAATGCCTGATGAGACGAAAAATAGGGCTCTTTGGACTAATTAGGTACGGCCTCTTTTACTAATCCACAGATTGGAGAAAAACTCTCCATGTGGATTAATACTGACAAACTAAGCAACAAAATTAGGATTTTTTTTCTCATGATATAAGAAAAACATTCAAATGGAAAACTGCTATTCATACTAAATATAAGATGACAGGATAGAACCCTGAAGGCTAAAATATTTTTTTAAAAAGTGAAAACCTAAAAAAGTATGTCCTAACATTTTTCTTCCCATCTTCGGATGACAAAGATCTTTCATTTTTGCCTAACAAAGTATAACTTGCATAAATAAGTATAAAAGTGGAATGCAAATTAATCACAAGAAAAAAGTCATGTAAACAACTCCTGGGAATTTATATAGTGCTATTTATCTTACTTATACTTAAAACTACAGTTTCACTATGTGTCAGATTTAAAGAATGATCTGTTGTAATAAAGTAGTACAAAAATTATTAGGTCCATATCCCATGAAAGAAGCATATGAAAGGAAATTAGGGTACAAAAGAATAATAAGTAAGTGCTCAGATTTTGTACAAGACTTTTCCTTTTGCCTAGGCAAAAAGATGTATTGCCATCTTCTGTTCTTGGTATATTAGCTGGAGTCTATTATTTGCCTGGAAAACAATTTTTAGAAGGCTGCTACTTCTGGAAAAAAAAAATTTGTTTGGGGTTTTCTTTTTTTAAAATTTGATTTCTATGAAAGCAGGCATTTTCCAAAAAGAAGAAAAAATCTGTCTGGCCTGACTTTGCAAAACTATTAAATACATGCTCAAGTTTAAACTGTAATGTCTATTGGAAAATGTACACGTAACTATATCTAAATTATATTACCTTATGTATAACTGGTTATATTTTAATAATTATTTAACTTAACTAATTTAAAACATATAATGTCCAAAACTGGGTCATTTTTATTTTAATATCTTTTTCAATATATTTTTCATACTTGAATAGTTTAATTTCTTAAGACAGAACAAATTGCACTTGGAAAAATAGGAAATTAGTGAACACATGCTCAAGTTTATAATAAGTTGGTAACTACATTACTGACAAAAATATATACTCTAGAAGAAACTTAAAGAAGATAAACTCTAAATTTTAGTTATTGTGAGATGAAATGGCTCAATGCCAACTGCTTTACAGGTCACGTGTTTCAAATAAAATTAACACAGAAAAAACCACCCCAAAATTTTACTTTCTCCAACCAGCTTAACAAAGATTCAGATTTTACTTCTGCAACAATAACTATCAGACTCAAGTACATATTAACAGAAGGTAAGTTGAGGGACTACAAAACCACTGACTTCAGTCTGCATAAAGTAAGTAATTTTTTGAGTAATTGCTCCAAAGATCTTGGAATGACTACTGCTGACTAATTCTCCTAATTTACCATGATATGCTTAAGAAAATTCTGCAGCTTTTAAATATGCCTGCCTTAGCAGCTGCAGTGCTTGGTTTCTCTGGGCATGGAAATCAAGCTATTTGTTCTAAGTACACTGACAATATGAATCAGATCCCATACACAAATTATGTATATGAGGTAAGCATGATTAGCATCTTAGGCCACGGAGAGCACCTGGTATTTTGCAAATAGTAACAATTAAAGCTGCTGGGAGCAGGTTGGAAACTGAGGGTGTGCCCTCCAGCTGGCAGGACCTCCCAGGGCAACTAACCTAGCTGCTGAAAACTGTGAAGTGTTAGGGGGGAAAAGGATGAGTACAACCAGTTTTAGCTCTTCTAAAATGTATGACTCAAAAATAAGTTCATGTACTTATAGAAGTAGTAATTTTTTGTTTGACTGTACTACAGTTTTGTTAGTTTTACTTATGTTTCTGTAATAGAAACACTGAAGCTTAGAGACCAAGAATCAATTTACTTAATTTTGTACACATAATAAGAATTATTTTATATTCAAATATTTGGTGATTTTGGTGACTTAATAGGTCCAGATTTGCAGGGTTAGCTATCAATAAACAGTTCTACTCATGAGATAGGCAAACAAATACTGAAATGACTGTAACTGTTATAGGGTAGAAACTCAGTATACCACTTCCCCTCCTTATTTAAGTCAGATTTCTCTAGAACACATTTTCCCCTCTTAATTTTCCAACAAATTCAAACAAAGTGAAAGCAAACATGGTAGCAGATTAGCTAAACCATTCATCAGTTATACACTTAATCTCAGTAGTTTTGAACTATCCAAGTCAAAAATCATTAAATTGTGTATTGACAGAAAAGAAATGCTAAGTGGCTGCTTAGGACAATTTCAGAGAGGCTCATTGTATTCCGAATGCAAAAATGTCCCATATGCCTCTTCATTGTAAAAGCAAACCTTATGAGAAAAAAACCTAGCAGTTTCCATTTTAACACTTCCAAAATGTAAATGTGAAAAAAAAAAAAATGTAGAAAATCACAAAGCATTGAAATCTTTATCACACAGGACATTACAAGGGCAAGTGTATAGAGACTGTCAATCAGGTGAGGGACTGTGAATTATTTCTATTTCCTTCTTTCCTCACCTTTTCTTCTGGTAGAGATGAATTTCCCATAGACTTTAAAATTCCTCATGTAAAGTACATCCAACAGTTCTCAACATCTCACCTCTATTTTCTCTGTCCTATTTTTACCTCGCTGATCCCAGCAACAAAACAGACAAGTCTGAAGAAATCTTTGAATATGGTCTAGAAAATCAAAAACACTTAGTGCAATTGAGAAGTCACCATAATCTAAATGCAAGGGTACTCATAATCTAAGCCTGAAGAAAATGACTCTGACACACAAATAAATTATTAAACCACTAGGTGCACTATTTTAATGCTATGACTCATAAATAATATTCACTACTTAAAGGTATTATTTAAATGTATTATTATAGACTTATATCACAACTAAAAAATGAAATTGTATTCAAGATTATTTACTGGTATGGGACACCACAAACACATAAATTGCATCTTTATTAATTTTAAGTATTTTAAGTATCTTTTTAGCAAGGAGTATGCAGAATTTTTCACCACTTTTACAAGTTGGATTTGGTGCTATGTCACTTTTTCACAGAAAACATACCAAAGAGTAGCTATTAAAGATTTTAAAAATTCCTAAATACATTATTAAATCATACTTACAGAGATAAATACCTGAATCTGATCTCAGTTTATATATCATCCTGATCCATCAAGAAAATTTCAGCTGAACCATTTCAATCAGCTTGTTTAAAGTGGCCAGCAGAATATATTCAGATTTAAGAAATTACAAGTAACACATTATTCCAGTATTTTACTTCAAGAAATTCTTTTTACACTGATGAGAAAAGAAGTCCATTTCATTACAGTAAGTTTCTCAAACTGAGTGCACAAACTGTAAAAGAGAAGGAATGTTTTAGCCTTTTGTCCCCCCATGAAACAGAAAATTGTTAATCTATGACCTGCATAAAACATTAAGCTGTCTCTGGTTTTCTATTCCAATTTAATTCACTTGGTTTCCCCTCACTGATTGCCTTTGACTGTAGAGTCACATGTTACAAAGAGAGAAGAAAATATAACTGTTGCTTAAGTGTGTCATGCTGAGAAGTCATTCAACTAAAACAGGAGCTATTTGTTCACAGAATCTATCAAGGCCAGTCTTCAGAGGGTCTTTTTAACTCAGAGACCATGTCTTGAACTTACAGTCCTGCCTACATTCATTTCAAACTGCCATGTCTACCTTGCAGTGCAGCATTGCCTTATTTTGTTTATACTGGTATGAAAATATTTTGACTTCACTGGGATGAAACATTAAGGATCTTTTATCATTACCATTTATAATAAGACTCAATAGAGACTACAGGATGATATCCTCAAAGGCAGTCACAATACAGTGTACAATGAGTAACAGCCCTGAATATAACAGGAAAACAAAGATCCATTCAACAGCTGTCTGATGACTGTAATTTTAGTTGGACATACAACTAGCAAATTTTGCAAGATTACATATCTAGAAAGAACGTGAAAACTTAACAGGAAAAATTTGAGATACAGCTTGTGACAGTATCCAGAAGGAGCAAGAGAAATCCTTATCAAAGAGGGTGACAGTCAGGATAGTGGTGTTACTCACTATGATTCTATGAAAGCCAATAGTTGGAAAGATCTTCAGAAATAATTAACTCTGTTTTACCTACACTGGGTCTGCAGGTAACACAATTCCCATAGGATATTAGAGACATGCTGGGCTAAAAGAAACAAGTTTAGAGTAGAAGTTAATGGTATTTATAACACTGAGAAATAAATAGAAAATGGTAAATAGAAAATTTATATAATTCCACCTGAACAAAAGAAAACACTCCTTTACTGTGAGAGTGACCAAACACTAACACAGGTTGCATAGACAGGTTGTTCAGTCATCATTCTTGAAGAAATTAAAAAACCTGCACACAGGCCCAGGCAATTTGCTCTAGATGACCCTGCCTGAGCAGAGGGTTGGACTAGATGATCTCAAGTGGTCCTTTCAGCCTAAATTATTCTGAAATTCTATGATTAATTCTCACTTCTTTTTTATTTTAATTCTTTTCTTACACCAGTCTCTTAATTCTCAACTCCTTTATAGCATCTTCAAAGAACATTTATTCGGAACAAAATGGGTTTTGTGAAGCAACACACTCATGTATATTACTTTCATGTGAATTACCTGTGAGAAACTATGCATCATCTTTCCATGTGATCCATATGCAAACTTACTTCATGAAGTGCATACTTACCGTGGACAGAACGCTATAGTGCTTTTAAAATGCTAATTAGCAATTCTCTGAACCACTTCAATTAGAGAAGATATTTATAAACCTTTCCCTTCCCTATAAAAGGAACATCAAAAACACTATAATATAATCTGTCTCCTGTTATAAGAACCTTCAAAGAGAGTTTTGTTTATGTGAAACTTCATTTTCCAAAACCATGGTTCAGGAACACATCATAAGGTCTTGTTATTATTTCTCTTAAGTGACTCTATTTGTCCCTTTTCAGCTTAAAGTGTTAGTTAAGTTAGGAAAATACAAAATAATATTCAAATAGTACCTTGATATTAATTTTTTTTGCTACCTTCATTACATATCTGGGATGAAATGTTGCCTGTATGTCATTTTTCAATTACAATTCTTCTGGCACTGGCACTGCAATAGATTCATTATCTTGTAGTTAATGGTAATATATCCAACCAAAGCCAAAACTAAAGCTTCTCACATCCTGCTACTTTAATGCTGGAAATTTAAATGGTTGTGTAGAACTACAGACCATGTAACTGCTGTATTTGTAGAATCACAGTGTTCTTCACATGGAAGTAAGCCATTTACACTGCAAACAGAAATGAATGAAGGAAAACTGGGATAACCCAGTTTTAGCAGGCAGTGAAAGACCTAAGGAGTAGGGCAGCTCTTAGAGCACAGATATGAACACTGTTTCTCCAGCCATCAAGGAGTGAACTATCAAACTGAAAGTATCATTTTGTGCTTTTTACTCCCTTCAAGATCTTTGAGGATTAAAATACAATCTTACACCAATTCAATAATAATACTTCTTCAAATATTTATCTATATAGTAAACAGTTCTTTATAGGTTAAAGTTCTTCTATATTTTAAGACTGAAAAATTGACCTGCCAGAGATAGCCATTAGCAATTGGCACATTTCCAAATGGCAGTGCATCATTTTTGACAACCATACAAAACTGCCAGAATGTTCGTTTTCAATTCTTTTTAATGGAAAGTGAACTGCTGCCATAAAATTCTCATTGGCAGAAAGAAGCAAACACAACATTCTCCATCTAGTAATCAGCAGGGACAGGGATAAGTGCATCTACAATTACATGCAGAATATATTGCAAAGAACTCTTGGGTAAACATCTTTAATTAGTCAATTAAAGAAAATAATTTGAGAAATAATCTTAAAAACTTATATTCACCAACATTTTCAAGCAGTTAAGATGCCTTCCCTATAACACAATAAGTGTTAAAATTTTGACAACTTTAAAACCAGAACTACTTCACTTTCCTTTTTCATCCTCCCTTCTCTCCATCTCCAAAATGACATGATTCTGCACATTGACTTCATGAATCATCAGCAAGCCAGATAGATTTATACCCATAATGTACATTCTAATGGTTACAGTTCCTTCTGCAGACTTTCCCAACAAAACAAAAATAAAAATTATCTCATCTCTAATCAGCTGTGTTCTACCTGTTTTGATACTCCATAAATACTCTCTATCACAGCCAAGGTAACACTCTCTACTCAGTCTTGGAGTTCCCCTTTCTCACTTGTTCTCCATCTTGTTCTTGCTTCAGTACTCAGCACTCAAAATATCATAGTCTCTCCATATCTTCATCCAACTTGATTCATCTCATTTCCCACTCCTAACAATTTCTGTTTTAGCCAGTTCCAGCCAGCCTTCTGGCTTCCAGGTTTTGGATGCAACTGAAATTTTTGGGGATCAAACGATTCCCTGCAGGAGGGGTGATCTTGCTTACTTGTCTTTTTGCCACATTTGAACCTCATCCTAGCTGTGGTTTTCCTCAGCCCACTGTAAACTGTTCAGCTCACTAAACCAGCCAAAGCTATTCACCTCTCTCCTTGGTGGCTCAGTTTTCATCTTGCTTCGTGATTTGACCCAGATTACCAAAAAGCAAGAAAAACACCCAAGTTATTACAGAGAAGGGGAGGAAAGGTGAAGAGAGGAGGCCTTCACTGGAAGAAGGAAGAGAGTAAGAAGAAAATGGGCCTGTCTTTTCGGTCCCATAAGTCTCGGTCATTTACCTGACACAAACCTTAACCATTCAGTTCTAGTCCAAGTTTGGTTTAGTTTCTCTACAGTCCTATTAACTTTGAATTTCTGCGTTTTCTGGGTATCTTCTCCCTTCACAACTACTAGATAACAAAAAAGGAGCATTATTCATTGGCTGGGGATAGGATGACATCATCCTGCTCATTTGTTCCTTTTCTTGCTTTCACCATTCCCACTTGGCAGACTTTTATTCTTTTTTCCACATTAGGAGTAAAAGATATAACAGAAAGTGAAGTAAATCACCCTTGTCAAGCTCATCCTGACTTAAAGCGCAGTCACCAGCCACTGTCCTGGAAAATATGTCATAACCAGTGATTTTTATTTTTAAGTTTCTTGCTCTGAATCAAACTCACTTCAATATCTGCTAAAAATATCCCTAATCGTCTTCCTCTTACAGGCAATACTTTGTAAAATAGCATATTGGTGTCATTCAGTACTAAATTGATACAATAGCTCTGAAAATTTTCTCCCTAGTTTTTCTTCTGCTGTGAACAACTTGAGAGAGAAGCAGTGACGGGAATTAAAAGGTCTCAGAAAATCTTTCCCTGAGACAATGTATCTGATATTCATATACATTGAAGATATTTTCAAAGCCTTCTCCAAGACTACAAGAGCATGATGTACTTCATATAAGAGTAGAAAGAATTTCACACAGAAATGCAGGAAGTATATTTCTGAGGATTTAATAAATGTCATTTATTTTTATTTTAGTGTTTGTACTTCTGCTTTTGCTGCTTGTTTATCATGTTTATCATGTGAAAACCTTAAGTTATTCTAAAGTTTTTTCTTAGAATTTTGATAATTCAAATAGAACTATTGCATGCTAATACTGGAATTTTGATTCCCAGTCCCACCTACAGAGAAAATTGCCAAATAATTATAGTTGAACTATAAATTATTCCCAGTTAACTATTAACTTACTAAGATGAAAGCTGTGGTCTATTCCCATGGCCAAGAGTTGCACTACAACAAGAAGATCCAGTAAACTGTACTTTCAAATTAACTACTAATTGAACTTTGTGCAATGAAACTATGATATATGTGCCATATATGTATCTATATATCTATAAAGAAACTGAATTTGAGAAAAAGTGGAAGTACAGACGTAAGGCACTCTGCCTTAGTTGTTTCAGTTTTGACTGAAGGAATATTATGCAATTATTGAGAAAGACTGTTAAGAATCATGATTACAAACAATAAGAAAAGAGAACTAAAATTATGTGTAGAGCCGTATGATGAGTCCAATTCATAATTTAAACTGATAAATAAGTATAGTTAACTAATAATGAAATTTTCCAAATACAAAGTTACAAGGGTAACAAAAGGCTCCAAAACTTTTTCAGGAAGAAGCGGGGCATACTGTGACAGCAACAGAACTTTGAAAAGATATTCAAAAGGGCATAATTTTTCCCATGAAGCATATCCATCAATCAACCTGATTGATAAAAAGTTGAGCATAATTCTCCGTAATTCTTAGAGTCATTGTAGATACTTAGAAAATTTAATAACAGACTGGAATCAAAACATCTCACAATAACACCCCATTGAAGACAAATCTGAAAAATAGTCTTGAGCTCTGCTCTTCACGCATGGCAGGAATCTGACAAGAATCAAACCAGGAATGCCAGTTTATAACTGTAAATCTTAATATCATTTACATTAACTAAAATTGAAGATACATCATTTGTCTCACTGAACTACAGTCAGTTATTATTCATGTATGTTTACAAAAGAGTGGGATTCCAAATGCTCTGTCAATATGAATGATTCCCCCCAAAGTTCAGATGGAAATGGAAAGTCATATTATCCCAGATCCAAAGACATATCTACAGTATTATATATGCCAGCAAAATAGGGAAATTTTCTTTAAAGTCAGGCGTTTTCTGACACTCTAGTAATAATGCTGGCATGCAATCATACTTGAAAATGAAAAAAAAAAAGAACCCAAACAAAAAAACTTGTGAAATTTTCTATCTGTACCAATGTTGCCAGGTAACTGTAAACAAGAATTAAAATTGGGCTTGTCTGCTTTTCTTCTCTTCATAAAGATGTTTCTGCTCAACAGACAGCAGTTCCAGCCAACAGATGCCATTAGTATGTATGTGTGTTGTTTTGTTTCTTGTGAAATCCTTGTGGGTTAACCACACACAGACTCATTCCCTCCCTCCTCCCTTCCCCCAAGTGGCATGGAGCAAGAGGCGTGGAAAAACCCCAACAACTGGGGGTCAAGATAACAAACAAAAATTTGTTTAATGAGTGAAAAATAAGTGGAAAGAGAGGGAAGAAAAAAGGAAACAAGTGATGCTACAGCAATCACTCACCGCCTCCCATGGGTAGACCAATGCCCTGCCAGGTCCCAAGCAAAAGATGGCTAACCCCTCTAAAGCCCCCTCTTCCCGCTTTTATCCCTGAGCATGACGTTATGTGGCAGGGAATTTCTCTTTAGTTAGTCTGGGTCATCTGTCTGGTTGTGTCCCCTCCCAGCCTATTGTGCAGCCCCATGTCTATTCACTGGGGGGATGCAGAGTGAGAAACAGAGAAGGGATTGATGCTGTGCAAACACCGCTCAGCACAAGCTAGAACATCCCTGTGTTACCGAGACAGTTTTCATCACAAATCCAAAACACTGCCCCATACAAGCCACTGTAAAGAAAATTAACCCTATCCCAAGCAAAGACAGTACAAGAGTACAGACCAAATACAGTTCCACAACAATTCCAAATGATAGATTATATAAAAAGTACTAATGTAAAACAGAGACAAAAAGATTAGCTACTTTACTCTTATAAAGGGGTGAAATTCCGGTTTTTGTCAGCTAAACCAGCTCACGGAAAGGTATGATGAGTACAAGATGTAATGAGAGAGGTAGGACAGCACAGCACAACAGAACCAAGAAAGGGATGAAAGAAGAGCATAGCAC
The DNA here is from genome assembly GCF_001522545.3 of Parus major. NCBI lineage: Eukaryota > Metazoa > Chordata > Aves > Passeriformes > Paridae > Parus > Parus major. The sequence continues at coordinate 30,883,680 of NC_031774.1, read as the reverse complement.
CCATCTTTTCAGCCTTGTCAACTCACCAAACACCTTAAATTTGATGTAGTCTTGAGTGGAACTAACACAACTTCAGAAGTAGCAGGCATAAATGCAAACCTCAGGCAGTATTCAGCACCCTCTGGCTAAGGTAATGATTTCACATCCCTACACACCTCCCCGTTTGGAATCCCCCTTTCATGTCACTTTGCACTTCCAGCCCCCGCTGTAAGACAGAGGTACCAGTCTGAGCCACACCTAGACCACTGAAGAACTAGGTCCTTCAGTCTTCCTCTTTCTTAAGTTAAAAATTAAGGGTATAGCTGCGGATGTTCTAGCTAACAAAAATAGCTATTGAGGATGTCATACAATTATGCATTTTTACACAGTAAATCTTTATAAATAATCCCATGCACTGTATTCAAATACATTGTAACATGACTCCTGCATGCAATCATTTTAAAAACAAGCCTTTTCTTATAGAATTTACATCAATCTCTTATAGCTAAATGTGCAAAGCACCAGTCCTATACTTAAGGCACTGTATATCAGCTTGTTCTGAAAATATTCTATCAGTTAAGCCAAAGAAGAAAAAAGAACATTTTGGAGAATAAATGTTACCATAACATTTTAAATGTCTAGAACACAGCCTAGGAAAAGCAGGAAAATAAGTGTGCACACTTTTTTCATTTTATACAGAAAGATTTCTCCTTAACTTTGGCTAAGAGGTAATTCAGTAACAACAGGACTGAAAATAAGCTGACATAAAAATGTATCTTGAAACCTTTTATAGCTGTAATTTTTGTTTAAAAACTTCAACAACTTTTCATCTAATCCATAAGCAGTGAAAAATGGTTTTTTATTTAACATAATATTTATTATTAATACCTAGTACTAAAAAAAACCCAAACCAACCCAACCCAGAAAATACTCCAAGACATTCATGCTTGGTTGATTCTATTAGTTTAAAAATGTATGAAATAGGACTGACCTGGACAGAAATTCTGCTGTGTCTGAATAGTTAATTTTTCTTGCACAGCACACTTTTCAGAATGTCCTGCAGTTGCATTCTGACGTAGGCCCCGTTGTCTGCTGGCAAATCCCAATTCTCCAGGATCAGAAAACTTCCGGTAAAACTGCGGCTCCAAATCACTGAGAGAGAAGTTTATAGCACCGTGTCTTCCATGGCCATAGTCACCAAACTTGGATTCGTCCTCGGTGTTCTGTGTTGGTAACGGCAGGATCCGGTGATGCAGCTGTGGGCTAGGCAGTCTCGAAGATAACGGAGAAGGAATAGGTGACATTTGTTTGTGTGTATTAGATAGCGGATATGAATTACTAAAAACATTACTCACTGCTGCTAATGGGGGTGAATGCAGCCTTTTCTCTTCCAGTTTAAGATTATTATTTGTCTGAGGAATCTCAGGACTTTCATTTACGGGCAGGTTCAAAAATAAATGCTTGCTGTTTCCCCGGGATACCGTGGTCCTTTTCTCATATACTGAGCCTGGCAGGTTTCTGTCCACTCTTGTAATTTGTTGCAGTCTCTTCCATTCTGCAGCTTCATCTAAACTGTCGCTCCGGATAACTTTCAGAAGAGCTTTATTAACTGCTCCCACAAGGTTGCATGACTCATCAGTAATGTGCACTCTCTCTGCTTTGTACTGTAAACCAGAGCTGTCTTCCTCCTTTTCCTGCAGCACACTGTTATTAGAGTCTCCAGCAGCCTCATCCACAGAGTATACATCAGTTCTTGATAAAAACTCGTTATGTGCTGTTGTGAGAACAGGAGAAATGGTTTCATTATCTCTGTGAGAATCAGGTAAAGACTCTGCAGGGGGCTTGGTAACTTTTTTAATACAAGTGTCTAAATCCTGGACTTCAGCAACAACTGTGATTCCTGGTTTCTCCTTGCATACTGGCTCAGCATACTTGCTACTTTTCAAGATTTTAGCAGCTGCAGATTTACTCAATGCCTCGAGTTTGTTAGACAGACTGTACTGAGATGAATTCACCAAACTGGTCCTCTCTTGTACCTTGGTAACTTCAGGAGTGCATTCTCCAATATCCACTGGTTCAACAGCAACAACATCACTGATTTCTTTTGAGCTGGAACTTGGTAAGTCAGCATCCAATTTCACAGCTTTGTTGCTCTTAAGAAAATACCCCTCTTCTGTCCACTTTTCTGGTTGTATTGTATTGTCTACTGGTAAATCATCCTTACCTTTTACTGTTAGCCAGCTGGAGGGAGAAAAGGAGTTGGGATAATTCCTGGTAGGAAGTCTTGTGGAGACCATCTTCTTATTTTTCTGTTGCATGTCTTGTGTACTCAGTAAAAAGAGATGTTCATGTATCTTTTTTCCCTCTTTCCGATGTCTGATCTCCTCAAAGCTCTCTTTCCTTCTGTATTTCCTCATTTTTTTGTGATTCAAATTGTCTCCCTTTGTAGAATCCAGCAATAACTCCGGCTGATGTGTAAGACTGGATGTGTAAACTGTGTAATTATCACCTTTAAGTTTCAGGACTCCGGAAACATCTTGTCGCTTTTCCTCATGATGTCCTGCCTTAAGGTCCGGAATATGATGAGATCTCAAAACACTGGCTAACAGTTTTTCCTTTTCAGCAGCTAGTTTATACAGCTCATTGAGAAGGTCTTTTGTGGTAGTTTGCTTGAAAATAATATCTCCAAAGTTTTCATATGTCTGTTTTCTCAGGTCCATGTCTAACCTCTCGCTTACTTGGTAACAGCTACAGAAACGCTTACTGATTCTATCCAGAGTTACAGAGCCCTTGTACGTAAATCCTCTGACTTTCCCCTCTGGATGATAGAAACTGATGTAACAAAGCTCCATAATGGGTTTGTGCAGTTCAAGGATGGTATGTGTGCCTTCCATTATGCTTGCCAAATTAGTCATTCATTTAAATTATGTTCTAAGTGCTCCAAAGCTTGCATGACATAGCATGTGAGGCAGGGAATGTACGGAAGGCATCTGACTAATCTTCAACAATAATATTGTCTGCTGGAAAAAATAAAGAGAAGCCTGTCAAACTTGATTATGGCAAATTTAATATGACAAATAACAAGCCTGCAGAAGCACAATCTTCTCTCAGTATTTTCTGATACAAATCTTTTACCTTGAAAACATGACACAAAAATAATGGCATTGCTAACACTCATAGTTGGAGTCATAATCTTTCTCTGTCATACATCATCTGTCTCCAGGGTTCTCAGTCAATGCTGTTCCATCAGGTCACAAGTTAGTCACTAAAACACCCATTTCAAAGAGACTTAGCTTTTGAATGGTGAAATCTCTTTCCCTCTCTCTTAAAAGTTAACATGCTGTTGAACATTTAGGTAAAAGAACCATTCAAGCATGCCTATTGCCTTTTTCCTCAGCACAACCACCAGCATAACACCATCACAATGTAATTAGGTCTCACTGCTATATTTACCAAGAAAACATTTAGAAGATAAGAAAGGTGGAATATTTTCTTCTTGTACTATTTTATGGAACTGCCAAGACAACAAGAAAACTTGGAATAACAAAAAAATATAGGTTTTGTTTACTTGGCTAACATACAGGTACTCTACAAATCTATTTTGAATCAACATGCAGTAGTGTAATTGTACTTTTATAGTCAGATTTTTTGAACTTTTTTATTTCTTATTCTTTCATCACATATTTTCTTCCTACAGATTGGATATATTTACATTATTTGGATACATAATGGAAGGTTTTTTCCTCCTTTTGAGAACTAAATTGTTTTTTATCCAGGGGGAACTCTGCTGCCGCAATTAAAGTGGAGAAGTCTGAAGTCACTAGGAAATGCATAAGTATCAGGGAAGACCTAAAGCACAGAAGGACAAAAAAGAGCACTTGCTCCTACGTTGAAAAATGCAGGAATATCCATTTTCAACTGAAAAAGCATAAATACAATGTAACTTTTCATAATTTTAAAAGAGTAAAACTAAGGCAACAGTATTTAAAAGGGATTTTATTTATATAATATACATTTATATAATTTTATTTATATAGTCATATTACTATGTAACATATTTCATAGTATCATAGAACAAGCTGATTTGGAAGGGACCCATCAAGATCATCAAATGCAACTTCTGGCCCTGCGAGGGCATTCCAAGAGTCACACCATGCGCTTGAGAGCATTGTCCAAAAGCTTCTTGAGCTGTCAGGCTGGTGCTGTCACCACTTCCCTGGGGAGTCCGTTCCAGTGTCCAAACACCCTCTGGATGAAGAACCTTTTCCTGATATACAACCTCGATCTCCCCTTACTCAGATTCATGCCATTTCTTCACTTCTTTGACCCTGTTCATGAGAGTGAAGAAATCAGTACCTGCCCCTCTGCTTCCCCTCATGAGGATGTTGAAGGCTGTAATGTGTCCCCTACAAGTGAAACAAAGTGAGTGACCTCTGCTGTTCCTCTTAAGGCTTCCCCTCCAGAGCCTTCACCATCCTCATGGCCATCCTTTGGATGTTCTCTAACACTTTATATCTTTGCTATACTGTGGCTCTCAGAACTGTCCCCAGCACTGGAGGTGAGGCTGCCCCAGTTCAGAGCAGAGGGGACAATCCCCTCCCTTGCCCAGCTGGTGATGCTGGGCCTGATGCCCCCCAGGACAGGGCTGACCCTCCTGGCTGCCAGGGCACTGCTGACACATGTTCAACTTGCCATTGACCAGGTCCCTTTTCCACAGCACTACGCTCATGCCTCTCATTCTTGTCTGTCCATACATCCAGGGTTGCCCATCCCAGGTGCAAAATCCTGCATTGTCCCTTGTTGAACTTCATACAGTTGGTGATTGCCAAGTCCTCTAATTTGTTGAGGTATCCCTGCAGGGCCTCTCTGTGTTTGAAGGAGTCAATAGCTTCTCCCAATTTAGTGACATCAGCAAACTTACCAAGAATTCCTTCCAGTCCTGCATCCAGGTTGTTAATTAAGATGCTGAAGAGCACAGAGCCAAGGATGGAGCTCTGTGAAACCCCACAGGTCACCAGTCTGATGTCACCCCATTCACTACAACCCTTTGCACCTGACCCATGAACCAGTTGTTCACACATCACATGATGTGTTTATCCAGCTGTGTGCTAGACATTTTGTCCAGAAGGATATTGTGAGACACATTATTGAAAGCTTTGCTGAGGTCCAAAATTATACAAGTTTTGTATCAGTTTTTATTATGCAGAGTTAGATACCATTTTATAATGATACCCTTAACTTACTATAAGTAATTAGTGAAGCCCAACTGTAAGAATCAAGCAGCATTTACCCAAAACATCTTATCAACAAGCAGTCATTTATTGCAGTGATTTAATTGCATCTGTTTATAATGTTCTTTATACAGTTTCAGTCTTTCCATTTACTTTGAGTAGTATCATTCTTCATGTCAGCAAAATTCTCAAAATGTACACACAATCCTTAAAGACAGAGGAGACATCCTAAGGAGAGAGACTACAGTAAGAGAAGTGTTCCATTAGAGCCATATGAGCTTCTGAATTCTCTTCACCAACAGTTAAGAGCTGAGTAGCACGATTCAGAACACTGTTCAAGTATAGGAAGTGATAGGAAAGGTGCAAAACCTTTAGTCACCACTTTTTTGAAGACAGGATTGTTGTTTCATAGATCTGTAAGAGCTTCTGAGAAAAATATGCCATTCTGTTTCCTCTTTTATTCTTGTTTTAACTCATTGTATGAGTCTGGAGTTTGAGCTACAGGCAAGGCTGAGGACTACCTAAAAGAGCAGCCTCACTCTTGTCTCACCAGTCTTCCTTGTATCTGGCTGTGCATGCCTGCTGCTCTTCTAGCATAGGGTGATCGTGCATAGGGTGTGTGTGCCACGGGCAGATGCAGTCAAGAGAGATTCTGCATACAGAAATGTTAGGAGCTGTTGTAACCCTACTCATTCTTCAGTCAAGTAGTGAACACCCCTTAGGAAACAGCATCATGGAAACTATAGACCCAGTAGCTAGAGATCCAGACATAATGATCAAATTCAGTGTTCTAAAATGACATCTATGATATCACCAGGTTCAAGGCAGCCCTGTTCTACAGAGCACATTACTTTTGGTAACATGCATGGTTTTGGTTTGGGGTTTTTTTGTGACATAAGATTATATGTGTAAATAAGAGAACTAGCTAGCCCTTGTCTCAGCTGCATAGATTTGCTGAGCTATGCCCCTCCCAAAAACCAAGCAGCTCCCACAATCTAATCTGAGTTCTGAATTATTACATTACTGAAGCAAGACCTACATCTCCTTATATCACATTGCAAAAATAATTAAAATTAAAAGCTCTTTTTCACTTAGAGATATACAAATCTATTGTCTTTTTTCTTTTTTTTTAAGAGGTATTAACTTTGAATAACAAACTCATACCAGTTGGAACCTAGTACAAAGGTTACATCCCATTTGTTTTCTTTTTAGTTACACCAAATAAAACAATGGGTTTGGTACACACAGACTGACACATTAAAATGCAGAATCACTGTGAGTAGAACATAACACCTTAAAATGAAAAAATTTACACAGACTTTGAAATTAACTATTAAAAGTCAGTTATTAGAAAAAAAAACAGTAATAGTAACAAGAGCAATAACAGAAAGGACACTTTGTAAGTATTAGGCCACTGATATATTCTGTATCAAAACATCCATTTAAAAGACAATGTGATTCCATGCACAGCACTGCTTACTGATATTTTGAAGTTATTTCTACTACTAGATGTATTTATGACCAAGAAAACATTTTCACTTCATTGCCTTCAGCATTTTTTATAATCTTCCATTGGAAAACAAAGAAAGAAGTGAACTCCCTGTTCTACAAGCAGAAGCATTATAAGAAACTATCAGGAAAACTATGTCAAGGAAAGAAACTGGTAAAGGACTTTCAAATGTTATTACAACACTCATCCCCAACGTTTTTGTTAACTTTGCAATCTGCTTATAAAACTACTTCCATTGCAAACCTTACTACAGGGAATGAAATACTGTAAAATAAAGTCACATTCAGGCAAAGCATACAAGTTAAATAGAAAACACATTATTCCAAGAAAATTTAAAATTTTAAGTATAGAACATTAAACATGGAGCAATGAAAACCACCTTCAACATCATTGTTAAGTTTCTCTTACACAACTTTCCAAAGCATAATAGAAGAACAGTGGGATTCAGGTTGTGAGAAGTACTGCTTCAAGGAAAAAAACATCTACTTAGAGAAAGCTAATAACTAGAAAGAACAGCTGAAATTGTTAAATAGGCAGCTGAGAAGTAAGTCTGCTCTGCTGATGAATTTTCTTTCAGTTTAACAACAAAAGAATGACACAGTGGTCTTCAAATTCTAATGCCAGCACATCCATTTAATTATGCTGTTCAAAACGTGCTCTTAGAAACCCGGATCTCCATTCCTACAGTTCCTGATGTGCAGGACACATCATTCACTTCTCAGCATGGCAGATGGTCTTCCTCCTTTCTCTTATACTCAAGTAAGCCAGAATTGAAATTCCCTACTTTCCCAGCTCTCCCTAATATCTGATTGTTACTAGGGGACAAACTGTTTCTGAGCACACTATGACTTTCTGAGCTACGTAGCTAATTAACACATCACAACAGAAAAAACATGGTAGAGGAAAGGTAGTAAAAATATGAACAGACCAAGGCTTGACATCACAAGCTCAAAGACAATGAAATGAAATGACCATAATATTTGTTTACTGAGCACAACTGGTTTGATAGAAAAAATAGAGACAAAAACCATCATTTCCTTCTCTTGCCTAAAAGCTCAAGTTTCTCTGCGGTTCTTTCAAGTTTTCATTTGACTTACAAACATTGTCATTAGAAAGATAAAGGTTATAATATCTTCATAAAGACAAAATATTACAGCTCCTTCCAGCAGTCTTGACATAAATAAAGGAATTACATAAATAACTTTCCAATTCTAAGTCTTCATTATGTTTATTGAATTGTACCAAAACCAACAAAAAACCCCAAACCAAAAAACACACACACAAATACCAACCAAATTATTTGTATAGCTTGAACGATACTGTATATTGTTAACAATAGTAGTTTAAAATACTGCTCTTCACCAGCAAAGAGAGCATTAAGGAATACAAGGCAGAGCCTATGCCAAACAGAAAGCTGCTTTATTAAATTTCAGATCTCATCCAATGTCACAGGGAAAGTATTAAAGCATATTAGAGTCTTGCCAACAAATTCAGATGAAACAGAGAAACAGCCCAAAACACAGGGTGTAAAGTCATTAAGTTAATCCACAATGCAGAGGCTTGTGTAGCAAAACCAATTTTTAACCATAAATGCAACCTTTGGCTGTGTCATTGAGTTTAATCTAATCCAACACCAAGAACCAGGAAATCCATGACAGAGTCCATGAAACAAAAAATCTGAAACCCAGATCTCTGAATACATCATCCTTGTGATCTGAAGATGAGGAAATTGAAACTTCTTGAAAACAAAAACCACAATTTAACAAAAAGATAATTTACACAAGGCATGCAAAGTTAATTAAAATGGGGTTTAAAAGTTTCTGGCTAGATTGAATAAGATGATTCCTCACTAGGAACAAATACATTGGTCTGGTCCTTTCTAGATCACTGTCACATTTGACATAGCTGCAAATATGCAAATTATCATCTTAGTGTAAAGAAGATGGAAAAAAGCAACTATGATACTTTGGGGTTAAGAACTAACACTCAACATTTACACAAAAAAATGTATATTATGTTTGACTAGTCAAATATAAAATAATACATGTATTATTTGCACCACCAGGTCTCAAAAAATAGTTCCCAAAAGGAGTCTGACATGAAAGTTCTCATCCCTTTGTAGCCTACTTCAGTTTTGCAAAGCAGTATGTATCTGTTTCAGGCACAACTGCATCAGCAATTTAAAAAAAAATAGAAGTTGTCGCACAAGTCCTCATGAAACTGTTGTTATGAGTCAACCATACCACAAAAATGTCAAAATCTGTTTATCAAAGGTGACTAATTTACAAGAATTAGTTACCAAATGAGATTTTCATCACAAACTCACCCATCTGACTATTTAGGAGGTTGCTAATAAAGAAATCTGCAATGGATATTACAAATATGAAAACTCTTTAATGTAGCAAGTACATTAAGTAGCAAACCAGCAGACATTAAAGCAGAGAATGACCAAAGGCAATCTGAACACATATCCCAAAGAAATAACACAGTAACAGCCTGTTTGAAACAGACTATATCAAAAAGTACAGCATTTAAACAAACAGACAAATTCCTTCTGTATTTCAGTCAGGTTTTTACACTTTCTACCTTGCTCTTATGCATTTGGCAAAGAAAGACACAGGAGAGCAGATGAGTCAATCATCTTGCTTCTAGTTTTTTTTTACTAGAACATTTTTCTGACTGCTAAGAGGCAAACTGAAAGGTAAGTACCACTAAAAACATTCCACATACTCACACCATATGTAAAATCCCAAACTTATGATTCAAAGGGATTCAAAAGATGCTTATAAACAAGCAAACAAACATTACCCCAAACTCTCTTTGATGCTAAGAAAACCTGTAATTAGCTCAGTTGGTTAGAGCATGGCGCTAATAATGATGAAGTTGTGGGTTCTATCCCTGTATATGCCATCCACTTAAGACTTGGACTCAATGATCATTGTGGGTCTCTCATAGTTCAGAAAAGTCTGTGAAAAGTGTATTTTGCCAAATCCAGAAATTAAAATAAATGTTACAACTATTTTATCTATTTTAAAATAAAGACAGGGTTCTTTCCTCAACAACAATCACATGGTTTTCAATCACAATACTGTGCTTTACTAATTTTACATCAATGTAATAATATATATACCTAACTCACACAACTCTCCCCTACAACATCCCTACACACCTAACACCTCCCCTATATCCCTTGTACCTAAGATGAAGACTCACACTGAAATTTTATAACTTAAAATAGAAAACTACTCCTTGATACGTGTACAGGGGATAGTGGCTAATATTCAGCCGAACTCATATAGTGATGTAAAAAGTAATTACTGGCAAGAGGAAAATATCCTTTGCCTCAGGTTACAGATGTCTTAATGAAAAGCTGAACTTATTAATAGTCAGCTGATTTTCAAGCAACAAAGAAACAAACAAACAAACAAAAAGCCATACTAGACCAGAACAGCTACTGAGACAAACTATTCACATTATCTAAAACATAATCTTGACATATTTCAGCACAAAAATACTGTATTATCAGGAAAAGATAAAAAAATACACATTTAAAGTGAACAAAAAGATGCAGACTTGCAATATCATATTTGAACATAATGACTTCAGTCATAAACTGAACACATGACTTTTTAGTATAGGGTATTTCTACAGGAAAACAATGTGAATTAAATAAGTATTTTCTAAATGAAAGGATCATCTTCTCCTTAATCTTTGTCCAAAAGCTTCAATCTTGCTTGTTCAAAGAGCCAACTCTTCAGCAAGAGCTGCATCTTGTTCTGTACCATATTAATAACATCTTTCATTTCCCCAAACCAAGAAAGAACATATTTATTTCATTATTGAATGCCCGTGCTTGTTAGTGTCATGATGATATTTAAATGAGGCATTTAGTATACAGTCATTCAGATCAGAGGTCTTTCACCAAACATCACTTTCAGAGGTACATATGGCCATATATTCTGACCTTTAAACTCAACACAGTATTTAGGGAAAGCAAAGAAAGAAACTAAAAGGCTACATTGCAGCAAATGTTTGAGCTATTTCAAGAGCAAGGGAGGAAAATACAGCTGCAAAAACTTTGGACTAATCATAAAAGGAGGTGCAAATCATAAGGAAACTTCAGTGGTAAAAACAAGAGAGAAATTGAATTTAAAGAATAATAACAGCAATTAAAACCCCTCCCATAACAACATTTTATAACTATAGAAGGACCCCTTCACAAAATACAGCAGGTTTTGAATATATCTTTCTGTAATTAAAGGTCAAACACTCTGTCTCACATTAAGAACTTAAGAATCAAGAACAATTTTGTAAAGCAATGTATTTGGCAAGTTAACAAACCTATTTTTAATAATGCATATTTTTTTCAAAAATTATGCAATGGTTTAGAATAAGCTCAATAATACTTTTAACTTTTCTCCCTTCAAAAAATTTTAGTGGTCTTGAAACTCCTTTACCCTTAAGGAATATTGGGTTGTTTCAAAAATTCTAACAATAATTCAAGTTTTGAAAACCTTGGCTGTACAAGATAAAATGGGATGTAATGACTTGTGATGATAATATTAACACCTCAAAGAAGAAAATATTACATCAGAGAACTGTGGTTGCCTTTTTCTTCTTCATTCCAACTTTTTTCTAGTAGCATTTCATGGTTTCAACATATGACTACAACCAACCAAAAACATATAAACCAAATTGCTAGGAGAAATCATAGGTTTACAAATGGCCTGTTAAAGTAAGCATTGGGTTTTAGATATACATTTAATCTGTTTTATCAGTCCCAAGTGCATATCATTAACATTTTTAAAAGTCCTGAAAATGGTTAATTGCTTATATGTCATTATCATGTTTTTGGTCTGCTCCCTATCATGGAAGATTTAATACAGAATTTCTATTAAATTCAGCAAGTCTGTCAACAGCAAATGCACTTTTACCAATAAAAATATTTTAAAATAATGATAAACTCAAATTAGTTTAAGTTTAAACAGGTTACATAAATCCTCCATGAAGTTCTGACTTCAGCAACAATACAATCCTCATTGAGAAAAGAAGCAGTAAGATTAAAACATGAAGAACACAGTATTTCAATATAATAAGCTTAAAATACAACAGGATCAAGAGAATGAGAAAAATGTCGACTTAAATCTTGATGTAAGAAATGCACATTTTACTTCAAGATTTCAGTAGTGCCATTTAAATGAATCTATAAGACTTGATGACTCTTTAAATGGAGCATAGACGCAATTCAATATTAAGAATTTAAAGGTCTATTGCAATTTTCTAAGGGCCCAACTCAACAAAATGTATATGGTCTTGTAGACATAATCAGCCCTCATTATCGCTCCGTAGAACTGGATTTGAAGTCAAGCTGAATGTCCAAAGTAATGACTGGAGGTTCGATCTTCCATGGAAAGAGAAGAAATGCTAGTACCTGCCTGACTAGGAGACAGTGACTTTCTTTCCAGCTTCTCAGCCAGAATATACATACTGCATAACTAGCTTTTCATACTGTATCTCTAGACTAGCAACACTTAGAGGCAAGAAAAATCACAAATATTACTCTGGAAAGATGTAATGAAATTGCATAAGACTAAATTATCATGGCAAAAAGAACCCTTTCTTTGGGTTTCTCATTACAGGCAGATCTAAGTTCTATAGGCTCCACTGTGTCAGGGGAGGTTTGAACTATCTCTGGCCATTAGACATAAAACTGCATTTACAAAAAAAAAAATCAAGAACCAACTTGAGCTTTGTCATTAAAAAATTATTGCAGTCTTTGCTCCTACTGTCTCCAAGTATGGGGAAATAAACATTAATGGTCACAACTAGAAACTATAAGCCATGACATGATTATTTACTAAAAAAAGAAAGGTTTTCATCAAGGAATAATTCATAAATACATAAAATATGCTGAAACAGTAGAAACAATTTACACTTGGTAAAGGTTTGGATTCCATTGAGTCAATTTGATTATTCCATGCTGACCAAGTTTCCTGCATCTTGGTACTCCTCCTGATACCTAAAACCTAATGGAATATACATTCAGATTATATATATTTTTAAGTCATATGAGATCTAAGCTAAAAGAGGAACTTATTTCATGCCAAAATAGCTAAAGAAAAACTAAAACCTGACTGACTTAGATTCCAGGAAGACTGGGTGGAGAAAGGGATGCAAACCAATTTTTGCAAACAGCAACTCAAAGGCACATAGTAAAGTTGTTTTTTTCTAAGAATAGAACCCATTCAGTTCTTAAATACTATACTATAGGAGCAAAAAGCCATCCAACCCTCGAGCCTTAATGAATGAAGACTTCTGTGATCTTGCTTTTTCTTTCCTACTCTTGACCACTGTCTGGAAAGTATTATTTGTATTTATTTGCAAAGGCTGCTTTTGACTTTTGGCTCCATTTTCAAATATTTTATGAGTACTAGTTAAAGCAGGATCAAAGCTTCACAAAGGATGACCTTGTTAAATGACAGCGTGAAGGGCCTATGTCTTTTCTCAGGTAAACATAAACAAACAAACACAACAACAACTCCAAAACCCCCAGTGAAATATCAAAACCACAAACCCCCTCCCAAGTAGTTCTTCATATCCCAGGCAGAACTGTCTCTTCACCACCTTTTTATATCCTGACAAATGTCAGTATAAAGGTGACATTCATTACCTTGGAATTTATTTTGAAACACAGCGATTTCCCAATTTTCTACTTGGAATTTGCCTTTAGCTTTCACTTTACAGATATGAAAATCTGAAAACAGAAATTGAAAGGAAAAGTTCCAATTTCCTGGAAATACCTGTCTATGTAAGAAAATTTCTACAGAGATAATAATCTTTTACCCATGCTTCTACTTCAATCCTATCTTCTTAATATGAAAAATATTAGAGAAACATCATCCCATTGTTTACTACTTACTACATGATTAAGTCACCTATGCCCATGTAGCTGTACCCCTTACACATACATCCATTAAAAAACAATGCAGGAACATGCATGTCCATGCTACTTGACTTTTAATGAGATAGGTTCAACTCAGGTGAAAAATTATTTCCATTGCTCACATTTTTGATTTCATACCAAACTGCAACTTTTTATCTACAGTGCTTCAAATTAAGTTAATGATGTTATGCGTTGACAGTTTCTTTTTTTATCGTAACACCAAAAAGCAGTTCTTTCTTTCACTCTCCATTTAACCCAGAGTTGCTGAACTGCTTCTGCTGAAATGTACCAAAACAAGCCAATTCACCTGCTGGCACAGTCCAAGCTACCTGAAATACAAAAGTTTCACAACATTATGTGGAAGTGATTTACCTAAACGTCACAGGAATACTACTGATATAACTGTAAAGATATCTTTAAATGTATACATAATAGCTTGATGATAACACCTGCACAAGATATTTCTACAAGTGAAATGATCATTAAGCCATCGTGAATGATTCAAAGGATGGGTGTAAAAAAATAACTAAAATTAGGAACTTATTCAAAATTACTTCCTCTGTAATTTCTCAGCAATTTTTTAAAATTGGTTGATTTTCTGTGAAGCTACAAGAAAAGAACTCATTATGATTCCTGCTACACACTTGAGAAAACAAGTATCACAAGACAAGATTGTGGGACAGCCGGAAGGACTAAATATATACAGTTCTCAGACCAACTCTGTCTGTTGTATGATGATGTGGCTTAATATCGCAGCTCAAGAAAGGACGCTGTGCAAAGCAGCAAGAGAAGGGTTTCTCCAGAATGGCAGTATTTTCCTTTTTCCTACGTGTAAAAGACATTAGCAAATGTCAGCATACAAATGCATTCTAATTCAGGGTAACAGCTCATCAGCCTCATCTGCAATGGTGACCCCTCTAAGCTTCACAACACAGAGTACCAGATTGTCCGAACGCTGTAAATATTAATCACGTGTTTCCCACTCATCTGCCCTCCTGCGTGCCCGACGGTATTTGCACACATCAAACGCTAAGGAACTATAACAATCTGCATTCCCCGCTTCACTATCCCGCACACCAGACTAGAAGAAATCGAGGATAGTTTTAAGAGTCATTTTGGGGGCGGGGGGAAATAATCTAGTTAAATTTACTTTAATAGCGCTGTCATGAAAGGGGGAGGGAGGAAATCTCCGGACTTTCTTCGGACCGCAAGAGAAACTAAGAGATCCCAGCTCTCGTGATCCCACAGAAGCTATTTATAAATAAGCAGCCAGAGAGAAGACGAGATGCTAATGACAACCAAATAGATCCAATCCCTGCAGTCTTGAGTTAGTGGCTTTATTTTGTAATCCACTCGACTGCGACAGAGCCACTGCGGGGAACCGAGCAGATGGGCAGAGCGCTGGGGGCAAGCGAACGAAAGAATATTACCTTGCGAGAAGCAGCGCGCGAGGTGGCGACGCTCCTGCTGCAGTTCCAGGTGCCGGCGAGGACACGGGATGCCGGGGGCTGCGGGGCTGCGGCCACCCCGCGCTATTCCCGGCGCCCCGCGCTATTCCCGGCCGCCCCCGCCTCCTCCCCCGGCGGCCGCCGCTGCCGTTGCCGCCTCACGGATCGCTCCCGTTGCGGGGCGCGCACCGCTCCCTCCCGCAGGGCGGGACTGACGGCCCGACCGGCCAATGGGCGGGCTGCGCGGCTGAGCACTGACCAATAGGCGGGCTGCGCGGCTGGCGCGCGCCGGCTCCGCGCGCGATCCGGCGGCGGTCCCGGGCCGGTCTCCGCGCGGGAGCGCAGCGGGAGCGCCGCTCCCGGGGCCGGGATTCCTGCCCCTCGAGGTGTCAGAAACAGACCCTCCGGCAAAGCGTGGGGCTGAGGGAGCCTAAGGCAGCAGGGCGGCAGCAGCCTGCTTATTTTCGTCAATTGCCGTTGCATAATCCGTCAAATCTGTTCTCCTCCTGGATGAGCATCGCTGCCAATCATGTCGTACCGCTCACCACCGTAATTGCAATACAGCCCTCGAGCAAGCCAGACATAACTCTGAACGGCGACATTAGAGGACAAGAAATCCTCTCCAGTACACCTAACGCTGCTAGAAGAGGAAAATCAGAATACAAGCTGCAGTCCTAAACCACCTCGTAAAATACCTTGCTATTTCAAGGGACACAATTTTAGGAGCAAGGTCCTAGTTCATTGGTCTGAACCTCACTTTACTGCAAGTAATCTTCCTGCCACTCTTCCCTGAAAGTTCTCCGTTCAGAAAGGCACCATAAGGGAAGAAAAAAAGCTTTTGTAATAACTGACTCAGGTAAAAACAATAGTGACAATTATGAATGAACAGTTAAGGTTAAAATATTTCTAGTAACACACACAACTTGTAATTTCCAAAGGCATGTAAGACCCTTGTCTGTGTATTCAAATATTGCAACAAAATACCTTTTCTCACTGTAACTTGTAGCCTCCCAAAAATGTCCCATTTCATTCTGCTTCATGAATTAGTTTATTAAATTTTTTACTATCTCAATATGTAGATCTTTCATAAATAATTATGATCTTACTGAACTCAAACAGAAAACTTCCATCTCTGTTTGAAATACTATAGACTACCAGATTCTTATCACTTTAGATTACTCACGTGTTCCTTTCCTTTTGAAAACTTAACAAAATGAGTATTTTTAGTTTTTACCTGAAATTTTTGACCATCAGCTGGTCACCTATACAAGTACTAGCTCATACTCTGCATACTGAGACATGTCTGCAGACAAGGGAATGGAAAAAATCCTGGCTGAAAGTCTTGCTCTTCTGATGTTTAGTACTTTCAGACAAAGATTAACAATTACTTTCTTAGTAACTTTATTTTGCAAGCACATGATTTATGTGGAAACAAGAGTTCACAGAAAGCAACCAACATGAAATGATTATGTCAGGCTGGGCTGCAATGTAGGGCACAGTGAGAGCGAAACCTAATCTCTGAGAGGTTTCCACTTCATCTGCACTCATCTGCGTAATCAGCTTTTCATCTTGTCATAGGATAAATACAACCTGCCTTCTGCTTCATTTACCCCATATAGAACACTAGTATAGATTTGTATGAAGCAACCTGCATGAGCTTGTGTAGAAATGTATTCGGAAAGGAACTTGAAATCATTCAATTTTTAAAGGAAATTAAAGGTTGGAAGTCATCTATTTGCTAAGTTAATACACTGATTAGAACTGAAAACTATTCACTACATCTAGTATGCAAACTGACCCTGCTCCCTGCTTTGAATGGAACAACCTTTGCTTTCAGCTACCTTTTCATTTCTTAATCTGTGACTTTGTGTATGGTAATAAACAATAGCTTTTGTTTAAACCTTTCAGGAGCTTTCATAAACTGCTGGATTCTAGTGAATAACCCAAGCTGTTGAGTGGAACTAGTGTCAATATCACTTATTTTAGTCTCAGTTCATCTGAGTGTGGAAGGTTCATACCAGTGAAGACCTTAATGGAGCAAAGCAATGAGTAACAGCCTCCTGTTCAGGCTGCTCCTTTATTTGGAAAGGCTGGAAAATCACCAGAAATCATAGATAACAATCAATCAATGAAACACTTTACCAACAATGTTCTCAGAAGTAATGTCTGTCTGATTGGCTTTGATGTCTGACAACCTAACTCTAAACTAAGTTCTAAGGACTGACAATGAGGATACAGGCTGACCAACTACATATTTGTATTTCTTTCTGCTCTTCTCTCAAAGGATGAATATTTTTCTGTAGTGTTGTCAGAAACATGTTCATGAAGATGTATGGGTCACCTACAGGTACATGAGGAGAACTTGAACTGTATAATGCAAAAAGTGGGGGAGGAAATACATTACAGCTTGCTGCTGAAGCAATTCTTACCAGTACATTTGCACTTGAAAAACTAAAAAGCAAAGAGCTATCATGCATAAGACAACTTTATTTTCCCTTTATTTCCCCCATACCTGCAGAAAAATTCTCATCCCTGAACAGGTATTTCAGTCTTTTAATAAGTTTATTTTCTTGTCTTAAAATTGCACATCAGAGCTGACACTACCATATAACAGGGATATAAGATTTAATATTTTTGTCTTAAAATTATTGCTTTGCATTAATTTTTGCATTAATTTGAAATAAATGCAGTTCCGTAGTGCAACAATTTACTTAAATTTACATGCCCACTTTTGCACCAAAAAGATTTAAATCTATTCCTGACTTGTTTAGAAACATGAATTGAGTATATTTATGGCATAACAAATACACCCAGAGCTCTTTATGCTTCAGTTCCTCCTCCTGCACCCTCTTAAATCTCCCTAGTGTCATCATCCCATATTCTTCAATCCATAGCATCCCATGCCTTGGAACAGCAGCATGAGCCATCATTCCAGGAATACCATGTACTAACTAGTACTTCAGATTCTAATCCCTTCTCTCCTGGCTGCCTGCTTTATTCTGATATCTAAAACTCAGTAGAGACTCTGCTCAATAATAATGAGAACAAATGGTGAAATTTTATTGAATTCTTAACAGGACAAATTACAATTCAAGTATTATTGTCTGACATAATGGATGGGGAAAGAAAAAAAAACAAACACAAAACCCCCCATCTACTAAAGTGTAAGAAACCATCTGTTTTCTTAAAAATTATTAGAATAAGTAGAATTGGAATTCTAGGACCTTGTTTATTTTGTATCTTCATACTGAAAAAAACCAATAATGTGGTTTATATGAACAACGTAAGTGCAAATATATTGAAATGCATGTTCAATATGGATTGGATGAAGGGGTTTTGAGCAGTGCTCTTTTTATGCCTCTGCAACATATACTGCATTGTGTTAATTTGGTTTATTCATAAATTCTTGACCTCTGTCTGTCTAATACAGAAATATTATAGTGTACATTATTAATTCATTACATACATCAATATCAAAGATTTTATCCTAATGAGAAATACAGATTTTGCCTGTTTCAAGTTATACCAAATCACTGAAATGATTAAGTAACTTTGGCCAAAATGGCTTTTTCTCTGATTAATAAAATGGAACTTCAAAAGACAGCAGCGGAGAATCTTTGTAATTTTCAAAATCCTGGATGTATGACTTTGAAGTGCTGCCAGCTCTTGTTATTAAATGACCTGATTTTGGACAGGGACAAAGCCAATCTTACAACAAAATACAAGTATGTGTATGTGAAATTCTTAGAGCAGGGTGAAAAATTACTTTTTTTTTTTAATAGGAAAACAACATAATCAGGATTGTTACAGAAAGCAGACAGAATGTTTCAGAAAATGATGTGGAAGTTCTCTCTGGAAATGAGTATGCATTTAAGTGGCTAAAACAGTGCTAAAGGTGAAATAGTAGGATCAATTTCATCAGCACAGTGAAACTGTGACATTTTCTGACAGGCTTAAGTACAAGAAGAAATTTAGGGGAAGTGGTGACAATTAAAATATAAAAATAAAATTATACCAAAAAGCTCTCCTTACATGTATACTGTATTCTGTAAAAAAATACATGGAAATATCAAACATTCTCTAATGATTATGAATACCAGCTACTTGTCTGTTATTTGAAAAAGGAGGAGTTTACTATTTGGCATATACTACATACCAACAGATTTACGTGAAACTATTACACCATGAAATCCATATAAAAATAATAATATTGGCATGACTTCTCATGCAAACTAAACACTAAGATTATGAAAAAAGTATGTGTGTGTGTGTGTGTGTGTGTGTGTGTGTGTATAGCATTAAATACCTTTTGGGAAAGATTAACAGCAATGGTAGATACAGCCATTTATTTATGTCAGTTGTGAAATTCTGTGTCAAAAAAAAAATTGTAAAAGGAAAAAAAAGATAATTGATAAAAAGATAAAAAAAGATAAATAAAAAAAAGATAACGACCAGATATATTCATCAGTTGTACTGGTTGAAAGATTGCGGAGACAAACTGCCCTCAGAAATGGTCTTAAGGATAAAGGCTCTTGGGATAGCAGAAAATCATTATCACTCCTCTCTCTTTCCCTCTCTCTCTCTTTCTCTGGTACATCTCCTATTTTCCAGTCACTAGAGAATCTAGAATCAAGCGTAATACCACAGGTACATTTCCTCAAGCAGAATGGATTCCATTTGTGTAGAGATGTTAAAAGCTGTAACTAAGAGCCCAGTTTCAGTATGTTGAAATGTTACATTCAAAATACAGGGTTCGTGGAAAACTGTGCAGAGCATGAGTGGAGAACCTCTTGGTTCCCGTGTCAGTTTCAGCACACTAATCTATATACTAATAAAAGCAATTCAGACTTCTGTCTCTAGTATTCACTTTTTTATGCTTGATGTATATGCTACCTTTTAATATTTAGAAAGTCAGGAGAGAAAATAAAGAGACCAAAGTACTAAAAAAAGCTTACTTAACAGATACAGCATATATTAAAAATGCTTACTTAAGGAAAAAACACACTAACATTCAGTGATCCAATGTTTTTAATACGAAACGTCTCACAGTTCTACACAATAAATAGAAACAATAGTAGGAAAACAATCAATGTTTTTCTATCTGTATCAGAGGTTTTATACATATTTCAAACAGATGCAGTCAAGCAACAGTAGAATTAATTAGATGCAAAATTGTAATTCCTCAGGCCTAGCAGTCTGAAGGGAAAGGTAGAGGAGGAGAAGAAAAGCAATCTATGTACAGAAAAGAGTCGCACCTTTTCTAAAACATGAATGTTCAGCATCATTGTGTGAAAATATTTGCAAAATAAGTTCAGAAATATACAATGGTTCTTGCAATTTCTCTGAAGGTAACTGAACTTACTTCAACTGATTTTTGAAATGTGAAAGTGCTTTGCAAAATTTAATTAAAGTATTACCTTGGGAGAATCCCAGTTTCACATTTTGATGAGTCAAAGAACATTCCAAGGGAAAATTGCATGTATAAGATCACCACAAATAAGGAACTGAGATGAAAAATGCCATTCTCCACATATTTTTCAAAGATGGACTATTACTTCTTCCTATATAATGCAGAAAAATATCTGTTAATCCAAACAGTGACAGGAGTAGACCATGATGAACTACTGTTAGAGCACAATTAGCTACAAAGCTTAGATACAGTCTTTATGAAAAAACCTTTATTTCAAACAATTTTCTCTTTATATCTGTGGGGTTTTTTTCTCAATTTATTCAGAATAAAAGAGAAAAAATCACACATTCAGCTGCTGTGCCACTTCATAAATCGATCATGTGAGTTTGACATTCCCATAAGAATATTTAGCTTAGGACAGAAGTAGCTTTTCTTGCTGAACATTACTAAGAAATAATTTATTTACAGCCATCATTTACATAATCTCACCAAAATAAATCCCGAAGTTCAAATGCTTCAGACATTTAATGACTGCACTTCTTGAAATTATGTCTCTAATTTGAACTTTTTGTAGCTGTCTGATGCTGACCAGACTTGGCATGCACACTGTCTACAAAAAAATCAGAGCATGCCAAGTCTAAGGCAGCAGAGGGCAACACAATTTATACTCGACATTATTCCAGGAAGAGGACTCACATGTAGCAGTGGTAGCTGGTCTTTCAAATGTTGCTTAATTTACCTTCAGATTCTGAGCAGTTGGAAGCTTTGCAATCCTAACAGATTTGAACACAGTGGTTACAATGTTAAATAGGATAATCAGCTGACAGTCATCAGTCTGACTGTGTTAACAATTCTAGTTTAGCATAATATTTCCATGGCCTTGAATGCCATGGAATTCCTCATTCCCTCAGCTATACACTTGGATAAATTCTGTATCTTTCTGAAGTAATATTGATCTTTGGATTTAGAAGGCATGAAAATGTATAGTTCTAGTGATTTAAGTAAAATTCTTATTTTAAAAATGCTTCTGCATTTTTTACATTTAAAATATAGGCTTGTAAGCAATATGACATTTATGTATTTCAACGTACAATATAAAAAAGATACTGATATATCTTGAAATAGGCTCAGTGACCTACAGATTAAAAAGAATAAATGAAAAAGCTGAAAAGTCTATTTACATAGTATTTGCATGGGAGGGGGGAAAGCAAACTAAGAAACCTTGCTTTGATGATTGGGGAAAGACAGTAAGTGTAGAATTCAGCGTCTGCAGTAGGATTTAATCATTGAGCTTTGAAGTAAGCTAAGTCTGTGTATGGCTGGTACATAGTCTATGAGCAGGTAAAATGAAAGAATAAACTGGAAGTGCCTGAAATTAATTGTCATAGGTAAATGGTCTCTCACTCAGAAACATTCCTGATAGCTGCTCTTTTTTAAGGATTTGAATATATCACAATGGATCATATTGATAAAAGGCACACTCTGAAAGGGAAAAAAATAACCTATTCTACTTGTACAAGCCAGTTATTTCCTCAAAGTTCATGGTGTAATATTTATGTACTCAAAAGCAGATGACAGTGATGGACTGGCCATTAGGTATATCTACTCAGCAGACGTTTAATCATGTAAAAATATTAGAATAGTAAAATTTTGGGCAAAGACATTCAACTTAATGGTCCTAATATCCAACTTGGCCCCTGAATATAGGATTTTAAACCAGTATGTGTAATAAGAGCAATCTAACTTCTTATCCAGAGTCACTTTCCAGCATAAAGCACAAACACGTCAAAACTATATATGTCATAAAATCACTGCAAGACAGTAGTAGTTACAAAGATACAAAACTCATCTTTTATTAAAAACTGCCACATAGTACTTGTTTTCTCTAAAGTCTACTTGACAGGAAATGCAAGGGTTAGCTATGTGCAAGATTCCTAGATTAATAAACAAATTGAAATATGCCCCTTGCCTCTAAAAGTGCAAGAAATACAATAAGCTATTGAAGTTTTGAACATATTTTTCTTCTTTTGCATGAACAAAAAACTTCTTCATGCATTTTTCAAAATATTTTCATATATTGATTTCATAGTTGCAGTTTGAAACTCTTAAAAAATTTTGCAAGTTTGCCTCTGGGACAAAATATTCAAATACTCATAGCAGAAGCAGGATACCAAAAGTGGTCATTTCTGTAAGCACATTATACAGATGTAGGATACCACAGTATTTGAAAGAAAGATCTTTTTTACAAGGAAGTTCTGCATGGAATTAGACTGTCTGGATAAATAAGACCCTTACACCTTACTGTGAGAATGGCACATGGCAGAGGAGCAGGCAAGAAAGATTGCCGAAATGCCATTCACTGCTTTTATATTCTAGGGAGAGTAAGACTTCCCCTGAAAGCTAGTCAGGCATCAGCCAAAGAAAGCAGTTACCAATGTAGCTGTAAAGTATTTTAAAATTAATTACACCTTGCAGACTCAGATCAGTGCAGTAAACCAACCACCCAGAAAGCGAGCTACTGCTTGGAGTAGACAAATGACCTTCAAGAAATTCTGTCTAGCTGCTTAAAGACAGTGTCAGGAGAAGAAGCACAACAGATTTTAAATTTGTGGTGCTCAGTTGCTCTAATTACTGTTGAAAACCCTTTCAGTTGAAGTACCAATACAAATAATGATCTCCAAATTTAAACATACACTGAAATAGAGATAGCAGATTGATAAAACTAAGGATTGTGAAAATGCGGTTTCCCCACACACTTTCAGGAGACAGTAAGGTAATTCAAGTTTGGGTTATATACTTGATCAGAAGAACAGCTAAGACAATGTAAGAAGTAAAAGAATCCAAAATGAAAGTTTTCATTGTCACAGAACAAGTTCTCAACAGGGAATTGTATTACCTTCAGATTTACTGTGGAAGACCTGTAATAGAACTACTCAAACAAGAATACACCTGCTTCAAAGAGATGTATGCAAAACTGATAAATATTTGTAACTAAAAAAATCTGGAGCAAAAGATGAGCCTGAACATGCAAAGCTGAATTGGGGCTTAAGGAAGCACATTTGAAGGTTGAATTGACACACAGTTCTGGAAATGATGCTAAGCAATGGTATTTAGATTCAGGAAAGAAAAAAGAAAAATACACTTTATAGCTGCTTTGTGACATGATGTTTTCCTAGTTATGAAGCTTCAGATCAAGTTATTTTGTAGTTTCACTGAACTACAAATTATTGTTAGATTTTAACTTCATAAATTACCAAGCCACTTTCAAACCACAAAGAATGTATCTACACTTTTCCACATCAGATGTTACACTGACCCTATTTCTGACAGTGTTTTAATTTCATATTCATCCTAATTCAGTATGTTCATTAATATTAATATGAAATTTAATCTCATTTTCCAAATTTATTATAAATGTTAAATAAATGTGCATTTTTTATATTTTCCCATTAGAAACCACTTCCAGCCTGCTTGATATTTTACCAAAACTTTTAAAAGAAAACCGCTGAAAGATCTATAATGTCAGTATAAAATTAATTCCCTAGTGTCAGATTTCTGGGAGTGGTGGTAAAGGGAAAATAATATTTTTAATGTGACATTTTGCCCAGAAAAATATTGTTAAGATAACTTAATTGCAGTTTTGATAGTACCTATATGTATTAAGAAAGAGAAATAGGTCCAGGAAAAAAAGGAAAAAAAATAAACCAAACGTGTATTTTATGACAAACCAGGTTAAAGCCATCAATCAAATTATTTATAGAAGAAATGTAAATTAAAACAAATTAAGAAAATGTAAGATATCAAAAAAAGTTATTTAAATGGCTGCAATAGTAACTTCTATGTAATTCAAGATTTTCATATGCTTATTCAAATTCAAGTATAATTGCTTTATTATGTTAATTTCAAATGAGAAGTATAACTTCATCTGCAATGTCTTTTAATAATTTTTAATGCAGCAGTATATTCTAATCTGTGTTTTTTACCTTTTTTATACTTCTCCTATAATTAAAAAGAAAAGTTATACCAGTAAATTATGCAAAGTGAAAGAACCTTCCAATAGGCATCTAATATATAAAATATGATGGATATAATTCTAGTAGCACCAAGCAAGAGGTGACCACAAATACCTAGGACTTAGTAATTTAGGATTTATGGATTAAATCTAACTGCATAAGCTCAACCATAGCCCAAGCAGGAAACAAGTGCAGATGGTGTGCTGCTCAGCCCATAAACCTGTTAGAAAGATGGTATTCTAACAGCATCTCTTACTCAAGTGATCTATTGGACAGGGTATGTGACACAACTAAAGCTAGAGAGATGTAAATATCATTGAATCCCTTCATTCATTGTCAGAAAGGTTTGTTAATGAATTTTCTACTGTTGGTAGAAATTAGGTATCTTATTCTTTTAAATATTCTAATGATTCATGACCTTGGAAGAACTTAGACATGTGACAAAAGCAGTACTAGGCAGGTGGTGTTATCTCTGTCTGGACAGAATAATAGCAGGCAGTGTCTGTCTTCTGCAATGTCTAGAAGCTAAAGAGAAGCAATTCTGCTTGAATAATGCTCTGTCAACTACTGCTACAAATCAGCATTCTGAGCTCAAAGTTGACAACTACCATAAATTAAGGTGGGTAAGAAATTTGAGAGAAAGCAAAACAGAGAAACAACCATATATAGAGTCAGATACGGTGACACACAACTAGCTACATTTCCTTAATTTGTTAGGGTAAAATGGAATTTCTTAACAGGTAGGATGAAGTTATGTTAAAGTAATAATACTCGTCTTTTGAAAAACTTACTCAGCACGTCTCTAAGCTATGAAAGTTTCAGTGCAACTGGCCACGGAGCTACAAATCCTACAAATTGATATGCACTTGTATTTTTAACACAATTCTAAAAGACAGAATGGTAACCGAGAAAGAAGTATTTTTAAAAAACACTTGTTCAAGTATCTTTTGGAAAAACCTAGGATGTCAACCTAAGAATGCTAAAATAACTGATAATATATTTAAAATATTTTAGTCCAAAAAAGGAATTTAATGGTGATACAGCAGATTTTTTTGAGTTGTTTTTAGACTGGGAGGAAGGATATTTCTGCTGTAAAAAGGGAAAAAACTTTAATCTTCTATAAAAATAAGTTTGAAATTCTCAAAAAATATAAATATTGGTCTAGAAATGGGGAAATGAAAGAGAAATTAATCTTTGCCCCTTGACTAAAAAAACATGATCATGCTAAGACTTAAATAGGTATAAATCTAGCATCAGGTCAATCAAAAATGCCAGCAAATACTATCTATTAAAAAAAAAGACAAAATGTCACAGGGATCTTAATGCTCAAATTCACAGGGTCAGATATACATGACCTCACACGTTTAACTATAAGAATGTGCCAAAAATTCCATGATGTTTGTAAATGTAAAGATATATGTATATTCAGGTCAAGAAGCAATGAAATAGTGTCCACATTTGTGTGAATACAACTCTTTTGAACATACACTTTTGAAAATGGAAAAATTAAAAACATTAGGACCAATATTGTGTGGCACTTTCTTTGACAGCAAGTTGAAGTAAATCCAACATGACAGTTTACAGTATTTAGCCATGACTTTCATTAACTCAAGAACAATTACTATGTAACATCTATGCAAAGCATTATCCTTATTTATTGTTAGTTTTATTTTTGCTCATGAAGAAAACTGTTGATTGTCCTTTCTCAACTCTTATTGTCCTTTCACAGCAAGTTTTTAAACACTGATCATACTTTAAATGGTAACCCAAAATAATTAGTTTTATTTTGTTTTTTAAGACTTTGCTAGGACAGCTGGACACACACAATAGGGGTTGTTCTTTTTTTGAAAAGGCACTAATAACATTAATCAAAGGTTTTGTGAATTTCATTGTAACTCCCTTCCTTTGTGAAGTCATATTTAGTTTACACTTGGGATACTTTTTTAGAAATTATTTTTAGCTGAAGTATTTGTTGGAAACACTCTCTAGGGCAAAAAAGATACTTATTTTAACATTCTTCCCACACTATACAGCATAACGACTCACTCATAATTGAAGAAAATCACCAAATTAACTCCATAATGGTTTTCAGAACCACATGAAACTTCAGTACCTGCTAGCTAAAGTACTGAGGAGCTGTAAAGGTAAGCACAAAGCTACAAAATTAGTTCCTCAACCAAGTCACTCAGTTACACTCCTACTACATGAAAATATGGTAAGGCTTATTATAATTTGAATTGAGGGGTGAGAAGATGATTCTATATTTTGATTCTATATTTTAGAGCTGTTTGGACAGATCTCCTTCAAACTTAATAACTTTCCACTGGCATACCCAGTGTGCTAAAAGAAAAGAATACATACAATTAATTGCTGAGGGGAGATAAAGGCAAGTCCTGCACCCATAGTATGTGATCAGCTTTACCTTTGCAGTCTCTTGCAGTTACAAATTGCAGCAGCTGCCTTTATTTCATCCACAAAAGCCATAACTTTGTTTGGCTGCAGAGTTGATTCATTAGAGACTAGGTAAAATTTTGTGCCATTTTGAAAGCTAAATCTTATTTTCCACCAATTTCTTATTTCAGTATGCCGTGTTTTCGAACCTGTCTGTGCACGGCTCAGGAGACAGAAGCAAATGTGAGGTAAGTGTGGCAGTACAGTGTCAACTACTTCACATTTGCTTCCCTCTGTTCCCTGAGGCAACAAATGGGGCAGGTGGCATTTAACTATGCTTACAAAAGTTAAGTAACAAGGAACTGGTTGGTTTTTTTGGTTATTTCAGTTATTAGACAGCTGTAGATGGCAGGTCAGGCTCCCTCCTGTGAAGCCGCGGTGCACGGCACCCCCGGCGCTGCTGCTGCGCCTCCGACTTCTCCGTGCCTCTAGGACTGGCCAGGCCGGGAGCAGCGCTGTAACAGCACAGACACATGGCGAACCTAAGCACATCTATTGAGGCATATTCTTCTCAAGCACTTTTTTGGGGACCCATCTGCACCTGCTCCTGGCAGTGTTGGCCTTCCGAGCGCTCCTGGGCCGACTCCTGCCGGTGGCGGCGAAGCCCGGAGGGAGAGGCCCTCACCCCAGACACTCGGGCCCTCATCCCAGACACTGCAGGCCCTCATACCAGCCGCTGCGGGCCCTCACCCCAGACACTGCAGGCCCTCATACCAGCCGCTGCGGGCCCTCATCATCCCCGGGAAAGGGCTGCGCTCCCGCTCCGAGTCCGGCCGTGGAACCTGACTGCTTCGGGGAGCAGAAGTGACCGCCACATGCTCGATCTAGAAGCTGAGATGATTTCCTGGGAGGAAGACAGGACTACCCGAGTCTCGCTGCTTTTCAGTCAGCAGGACTACCAGCGTCCCGTCCGCATGAGCTCTGCAAGACCAGTTGGGATAGCCAGTCACTCAGCACAGCATGCACCGACGGGGAGAGGACCATTAAAAACACATCCTGTGGTCAAGTTGAGGTACTCTGAACCCAAGCAATTTACTGGACTTGGCAGAATAGTGCACTAGTTGAAATAGCATTGAACAACATGCCATTGCCCTATTTTTTAATTTTAATTCTTTATTAAACCACTTAACGCAATTTTTGAACAGTTTTCTTTGTTAAAGCTGGTTAGACCATCTAATAGTCTGAGTGATCACAATCTTCTCTATCTCTGCCTGGGCTAATACCTGCTCTTAATCGAGCTTGGGCTTCTAGGACTGCTTTATCTAGAGAGCAATATCTCTTTGTAATTGATTAAAGTAAATATATTCCTTTTCTCATATCCAGTAGATGAATGCAAATAATTAAACTGCACATTTCTAGAAGAGCTCTTGAACCTAAATTAATCAAAAGTAGATGATGAAAGTAGATTTTTTAAATTGCATTTTTATTGATTTTTTTTTCTGATTTAGACTCCTTTATCTTGGGAATATTTGGAAGACTTAGTCCCATAATTGGTTTCTACATTTTCTCAAGAGATCATGTCTAATATTTTCGGAATCTTGTTACAAAAGTTAATTAAAGCATCTCCAGCACATTTTCATTCGCTGCAACATGAGTAAGATTAATACATGCACAGTGTCTATGCTCCAGTTGAGAAAAAGCATTTGATTAACAACTTGTGACAAAAGTCTTACATTTGGATGTTAAATTGCCTATTTAAAACTGCATGAAATTGACAACAAAGCTTGGAAGTAAAACCAAGTAAACAAAGAGGTGAATAAATAGGAATATGCATAAAAGTAGAAGTGAGAATGGCTACTTCCTCTAAAGCACACAGCAATACATATCTAAATTTGTATTACACCAAGGAGCATTCAATACAGCACAGATCATTTTATGACAAAAAATTTTAGGCTTCTTGGTTTTCAGTCATTGAGAAGTGAGGAAAAAGATGTGTTTTTTAAAAAACATTGTCCTAAAAAATAGAAGTTGGAATTCTTTATTGATTGAAATTCTGTTCACTTTTTACTTTTTTTGCATCTTTATCTTCTTAGTTATCCAAATTAATTTTTATAAAATGCTGTTTTCTACAACTGATTTGTAGTTACTACATTCAACTGTTCTAATACAATGGGATTTTAAAATCCCATATTTGTTGTTTTGCAGAAAGTGAAAGATTTTGTGAGACTATTACAGCAGATTTGCTCTATTCTATTACTTTCTTTTTCTGAATTATTCACAAATGGGCAATGTCAGAAATGGGCTGAAATGCTTTATTTTGACTTAGCAGTCCTTATATAACTTTCTAATTATATTTGAAAATCTAATGTAAATGCTTATATAAATTTTGAATTAATATGGCTGTTCAATTTAACTTAGACCTAACTTGAACTGATAAGATGAAGATCCTTATGGCTTGAATAGGTATGGTTGTGTACTTGGTATCCCTAGAAATGGCACCTGTTTATATGAGAAACAGTCTAATTACCACATGTGTAATAAGCTAATTTTATGGACATTTATACTCTGTAAGACTTAATATCAGCATGATATATAGGGCAATTTTAATTGTGTAGTAATATTCAGAAATTCAATATTTTCAATAAATGACCATAAGTAATTTTCTCTAAGGCAGAGTGTGTATTGATATGCTTTTAATTCTCTTTAGAAGAGGAATGATTATTGTAATAGTCCATGGAGTTTAAAAATGTGGGTTATACTTGTATAACAAGTTAATATAAAGTAATTAAATATTTATGTATGAAAGTTCTGAGATAAGAAAGGTAAATCATAAACCAAAGTAAATTTAATGAAAAGTGCTTGAACAATATTCTTAGAGGCAGTCCAAATACAGTGTTGGGAGACTTATTTTACCAATCACAACTGAACAACATAGCTGAATACAAAACACTGTAAATATGCAATCTGTTAATATTCAGCTGTTGGGATTAGAAAAGCTGTAGTAATTTTATTGACAATTACAATAGTCTTGAAGGAAGTTAGCATTTAAAAAGCTTTGAGATTTTTTACAGAAATTAAGACTATTTTTATAGTTGCAGCTCTGTAATTAGCTGAAATGGTCATGGCATTTTCTGGTGGTAATTCTTGAATTACATAGTAGATGCAAGAGAAACACTAGCTACATAATAAGTCTTAATTCTGTTATGTTATAGTTTGAGAATTTATCACTTGGCTTATGTCAGTACTCTGTATCACATTAGGGGAGGCAGCTACTTGGCATTGCTAGTGCAGAATTTTTTCCATCTCAGTCCTTTGAAAATGTTTGGTCATGCTTTTATTGAATTCAGACTGAATTAGTGCAGTTCTCTGTTGGCAGATTGGCTGAGATTTTCTTTGCACAAACTCCAGGTCCTTCATAATGTATTGCCATAGGCACTTCCCTAAATTATGATTTTGTTTCAGTGAACTTTGTTCAAAACCTTGAAAATCACTCATTAAAATTTCCTAATTGGTCATAAAAACAATCTATGCTCATATGCTTATAGAAAATTATGCTGAAATGGTCATGCTTCATCTATGAGAGACAGATAAGATTTGGGAATATATGACATATGCCAAGAATAAAGCAAGTTTAAAAATTCAAGTTTGTCCATATCATATATAATAGTATGAAGCAGAAACATAAAATTTGATATTGGTGTTGAGACCGGGAATGATTTTGGTTTCCCAGAGGTAATCTGCCTATATCATGCAACTGTTACAGGACACAAAGCCAGCATTTCTAAATACTCTAATTAGTTCAATTCTTACTCTGCTTAACCAAAATGCTTAACCTCACTCAGAATGAGGAGGTGGATGAGGCAGGCAGCAGGCAGCCAGAAGCAGTCTCGAAGTCACAACCACTGATACTTTTAGGGGCTTTAACTAGTCTTGTATATGCTGGAGAAGCAACACCACTAAGCACAGTCCAGGAGGTTTGTGAGAAGCACTGATGACAGCTTCCTGTCCCAGGTTGGGGAGGATCCCACAAGGAATGGTGTGCTGCTTGACCTTATGCTAACAACATAAGAAGGCCTCCTTGGAGATGGGAAGGTGGAGGACAGTCTTGGCTGAAGTGGCTATGAGACTGGGGAGTTCAGTATTGGGTGAGGATGAAGCAGGGCAACAGGTAAAGTTGCAACCATGGATTTTAGGACAGCTGACTTTAACGCCTCTTCAGGGACCTTGCTGGGAGAATCCTGTGAGAACAGGTGATGCAGGGAAGAGGGGTCCAAGAGAGCTGATTGATAATTGAGGATCACTTCTTCCAGGCTCAAGAATGATGCACACTAATGAGCAAGAAATTGGGTAAAGGGAGCAAAAGACCTGCAAGGATAAATAAAGAATGAAGTAATGACATTACTCAAGTGAAGCAGGGTCAGGCTGCTTGGAATGAATGCAGATAGGTTGTCAGAGCAAGCAAAAATGA
Source organism: Parus major (assembly GCF_001522545.3). Lineage (NCBI taxonomy): Eukaryota > Metazoa > Chordata > Aves > Passeriformes > Paridae > Parus > Parus major. The sequence continues at coordinate 30,852,287 of NC_031774.1, read as the reverse complement.
CAAAGAAAAAGGGCCATCTGGAATTAAATCTGGTCAAGGATATCAAGGACAACAAGAAGAAACTTCAGTAACAGACAGAAAACTAAGGGTAATGTGGAGAATGCTGATAACAGAACAGAGAGTTACTGAACACCTTCTTTGTGTTGGGCTTTACTAACAAGACCAACCCTCAGAAATCTCTGACCCAGAAGAGCAGAGTAAAGGAATGCTGGAAGGAAGACACCCTTGGTCAAGAAAGATTGGATTAGAGAACACTTAGACATAATTGACATTCACAAATCCTGATGGGATGTATTCACAAGTGCTGAGAGAGCTTGCAGATGCAATAGCTAGGCTGCTCATGATCATCTTTGAAAGGTTGTATTGATTAGTAGAAGTTCCTGAGGATTGTAAGAAAGCAAATTTCACCCCTGTCTTCAGAAAGGCAAGAAGGAGGATCCAGGGAATTATTGGACAGTCAGCCTCACATTGCTCCCTGGAAGATGATGGAGCACCTGATCCTGGAGGCCATCTCTATCCACATGCATGACAAATAAGTGGTCAGAACTATTCAGCATGGATTCACTGAAGGTTCATGCTTGACCAGCCTGACTGCCTTCAATGATGAAACAACTGTCTGGATAGATGAGGGAAGAGCAGTGGATGTTGTCTACCTTGACTTCAGCAAGGCTTTTGAGACTTTTCCTCACAGCATCCTCATAGGAAAACTCAGGAAGCGTGGACTGGACACACAGTGAAGTGGATTGATAACTAGCTGAACAGCAGGTCCCAGAGGGTTATAATCAGTGGCACAGGGTGTATTTGTGAGCTTGTTACTAGTGGCATTCCCCAAGGTTCACAATTAGGTCCATAATTCTTTATCTTAATTCACATTCTTGGATGAAGGGGAGATGCCTCCTCAGCAAGTTCACTGGGGACACAAAGTTGGGAGAAGTGACTGACACCCCAGAGGGCTGTGCAGCCCTGCAGAAGGACCTCAGCAGGCTGGAGAGATGAGCAGAGAAGAACTGTCTGAAATCAACAGCATCAAGTGCAGGGTCCTGCCCCTGGCAGGAATAACCCCAGGCACCAGCACAGGCTGGGGCTGAGCTGCTGGGAAGCAGCTGTGTGGAGAAGGACCTGGGGGTGCTGGTGGACACCAAACTGTCCCTGAGCCAGCAGTGCCCTGGTGGCCAAGAAGGCCAATGGGATCCTGGGCTGCCTTAGGAAGAGCATTGGCAGCAGGTCAAGGGAGGGGATCCTGCCCCTCTGCTCAGCCCTGTGAGGCCTGACCTGGAGTGCTATGTCCAGTTCTGGGCTCCTCAGGACAAGAGAGACAGGGAGCTGCTGGAGCTGGTCCAGTGGAGGACTCTGAAGATGATGAGGGGACTGGAGCATCTCTCTTAGGAGGAAAGGCTGAGGGAGCTGGGCCTGTTCAGCCTCAAGAAGAGATGGCTGAGAGGGGACCCTCATCAAGGTCTGTCAGTATCTGAAGGGAGGGTGTCAGAGGAGGGATCCAGGCTCTTCTTGGTGGTGCCAAGCTATAGGACAAGAGGCAATGGGCAGAAAGTGATGCACAGGCAGTTCCACCAGAACATGAGGAAGAACTTCTTTATTGTGCGGGTGATTGAGCACTGGAACAGATAGTTCAGAGAGGCTGTGGAGTCTCCCTCACTGGAGATATTCAAGAACTGTCTGGACACAATCCTGTACCATGTTCTCTAGGGTGAGCTCGCTTGACCAGGGAGATTTGTCCATTGTGGAAAAATGTACTGCATAATCTAATGTAAAATTTGATATAAGACTCCCAATACCTTAGGCTAAAATAATATTAATGGTTATGCTTACCCACTCACAGAACCTTTTTTAAACTTTACCACCAGATGGCAATCTAACATAAAGGTTTGATCATTGGTGAATGAAGTTTTGAGGTACTGTTCTTTCCTCGTTTTGCTTTAAGTAGTGCTGAATTTGCTCAGAAAGCCATTGAATTAGGCCTTACAAGCGATATTGATACTGTTATGAATTCTAAAACACTATAATACACTTTATGCTTTCATATAGAAATGGCATCAAAGGTTTTATTTTGTTTTTAAAAACGGAGGAAATCTGTGACCAAGATCTTACATTTTCCACATGAAAATTTAAATCTAAATTTAAATCTAGACTAAGTTTAAAAGAACCCCCCCACCCCAAAAAAAAAACAAAACCAGAAAAAATCCAAGTAACAAGACAAAATGACAACATAAAAAACCCTGGAAACAAACGAAGAACATTTTTATTGGATATTCACAGAAGTAATTTCCTACTTGGTGAACTAAATGTTCACTTGTTTAAGTGACTAACATTAGTGAACAAGGAGCTGACTGCTGAAGATAGTCAACATAATGAATTTGAATGCTTTTATGAAGTTTTTGTAAAGAAAACAATTTTTTTCTTTTAATGGCATTTCAAAACCTGTATTTATGCATATTTTCTGTGTTTAAGAGGCAAATAAAGAATGCAGCGATATGACAGTCTTTTAAGCAGCACCTAACTTTTAACACTAAAGCCTGTAATTATCAGTGGAGAATATAATTTTAATTCCTCACCCAACTGACTCTTTAGTAACTGTTATTACCTGTACTTTTTAAAATGTCAGCATGCATGTATAACCATTGCAGATTTTGTAAATATCTTCTGCTTGGTATTTGATTCATCTTTGATTTGGCATGTTAAGTCAATCTTCATCAAGGTAAAATACACACAACAAAAGTTATTTACAGATTGTTCAGATATTCAATTTTTACAGAGTGATGATTGTTTATTTTGTTTTGTAATATCTATTTTATTGTCAGGCTACTGCTACTATAAAAATTCTATTCTACAATCAAGGACAAGTGAAGAGACAATCAGTCTGAACCCTCGGTGAGAGGGGAGACCTTATATTGAAGGATAACCTAGCTGCATGTTTATAATAAAAACTGAAAGGAAGATTTCCTTCAATTTGGTTGGTGGACAAGTCCTTCTGATATCTTTAAAGTACCATGAACTCTGTCCAGAGTGTGTTTAGGAGAAAAAGTGCTAAATTACAGATTGGAGATTGATTGGTTATGAATAGAGTATTGTAAAATACACAAGTGGTCATTATTCAGATTATTGGACCTGTGTGGCTTTCACAGTGGAATGCTGCACTTTACAATCATATCCAGTAAAGCAGAGCAACTGTGTATGTGTGTATGTGTGCGTATATATATATATATATATGTGGAATGCTGCACTTTACAATCATATCCAGTAAAGCAGAGCAACTGTGTATGTGTGTATGTGTGCGTATATATATATATATATATATGCACACACATCTACACATAGATAGATATACATATATACGCTGTGTGCGATATGTGACCATCACAGCCAAATCTCAGTCTTGTCTCAATGGGGAACTCCTAGATAGAAAACTTGAGGAGATGTGGGTCACATTATGCTGTAGTAGGTGAATAATTTTCTCCTTAAACATACAGCAGAAATAAAATCTAGGGAGTAGAAGTGCTATGCAATGGTTTTGCATGACAGTTGACAATTTTAAAAAGAGGAAATTTAACAAAAATATTTTGTTTATTATGGCAGGATATTGTTTGCCAAAACAATGCATGGGATACTTGATAAAGATGAGTATCAAACAATAGAGGAACTTACAAACAAAACACCAAACCTACCGGTTTGATATGAATCAGAATTTTACCTATCTGTTATAGTGCTGAAGGTATTCCTAGTATTCATTTTTTTCATATTCTTCGTCTGTTGTTTAAAAAAATTCAAAGAAATATCCTAACAGATTGATGTCTGCTTAAAAGAAAAAAATTGGTATCCTCTCTACCTGCCTTACTAGGAGTTGCAGATATAGATATCTATAGTTACTTATGCTAACTGATATCAATATATTATTTTACTCAAAATTTTCTCCATTTCATAGGAAGCATTTTAATGGAATACTCAAACATATGAGGAAAGCACTTGAGAAGATATATATTTTCCCCCTTTTCATTCACTTCAGGTGGATTAATCTCAGCTTTGCATGTTCAGAACTTACTATCTGGAAATCTAATTGCATAACTGAAATAAAATTTGGCCAGCACATATGCTAAATGACATCAGTTTGTATTTGTGAAGGAAATTCAATTGTGCTTATTTTCTCGGGTTTTTAGTTATTTCTTGCTTATAATCTTTCAAAGTAAAGTAGTACACTTGAAAGGTTGTTTCATTTAAGATGTTACAGAAAAGCTGTTCTTGTATGTGTATGTTTTGTCATGCAATATCTGTATCAATTCCATTGTGGATATAATGGAATCATTGAATGGTTTGGGTTGGAAGGGTCCTTAGAAATCATTTATTTCCAACATCCCTGTCTTCACCTACTCTGGTCAAGGAAACCTTCTACTAGAATGCAAAATAGAAAAGAATATAAATGTATGGATAAGCATGTGTCATAGTAGGCCTCACTTCCTGTTCTTTTTAGTAAAACCACTGAGTGGCACACTTTGTTTTTGGGCAAATTTTTCCCACTTCTCAGATTTTTTTTTTTTTTTCTGGAATAACAGTATTCCAGATCTGGAAGATAAGGAAGATCTGTTATGGTATGCTCTTTTTGTTGAGGAGGAATGAGATAAAACATTGATTCAAAGATGGCTGGAGTTCAAACAAACACCACAAAAAAGCCCCAAACACAAAAATGGATGTTTAGATGCCAACCATATCAGTTTTCTGGTGCTTCAGAGAAGCATTTTTCTGCCACATTGCCTTTGCCTCATACAAAGATCTTTTTCTTCCTCACAGCAACCAGCAAAAACTGTGGTGTGAGGAAAAGGGAGTGGATGGACAGGCAGGGAGAACCTGTATGACTATATCAATTAAAGGCTTCTGAGTTGCTTTTGACCTGAAATTGCCTGTTGCTGGGTAATGTAAATGTCATTATTTTTTGGGTGGATTTTCTCAGGGTAATAAGAAAGAGTGAAATAAAACATCTTTCAAAGAGTTCTGCCCATCAAGGGGAAAAAATTTTGGGCAACTCATTTTCTGGCTTTTGACTCCGCTTATTTGAATTAGAGCAAAATCAGAATACTATTCATTTTGCAGGGTGGCAGGACAGTGTGCATTGGGTGCCACATCCAGAGGACAGTTGTCCATAAATTATTAGCTTGCAGGCACAGAGAATGTAGTTTCAGTTTTCAGTGTGCTACACTCGTCCTTGTGACCCCAGGAAAGATATTGTTCCCTTATTGTACCTGTGTACTCCTTTGTAAACTATAAATATGTTTTTATTGAGAAAAGGGCTGTATGCATATGGTGGTCTGTGAGGGAATGAATCAAGTTAAATGGGGATGGCAAAAAGTTTGGGTAATTCTTCCCAGGGGTTGAATGTAGGGGTAAGCTGTGGTTGCAATCTTGTCACAAGATTCAAGATCACACAGTGAATTGGCTGGGTAGAGCCTCCTTAGTGTTTTCTGCTGTTTCCTTGTGTCCTTTTCGTTTTCCTTCCTTCACTTAATTAAATTTTGTTCTAGTGTTGATCTATTTTTTCCCTTCATTATATGCTCATATTGAAGTAGTGAATAGTAATTTTCATGAATTACAAATTCATTATTGAACTAGAATTTAAAGTTATTTTAAGTTTTATTTTAACATAACTGTGTTTTATGGATTCTGAGGTAATATGTGCCATCTTTGAGAAATATTCATTTGTAGTTCTGAAAAGGTACAGATAAAGCCCTTGAAGTCCTTAGGATATAGGTATAAATACCATATAAAGGGATAGCACAAATAACTACACATAGTTGGTTCAGATCATGAAGTCATCTTGGAAATCAGATTTGCAGCTGCTTATGCAGAGAATCAAGAAATGGAAATTATTGTAAGCAAGCTGAAAATACCTGCTGTCAAAATCAGCTTGTCCTGTGATCATCGGGATTACATCCTTCTGCTGCATAATCAGTAGGTTCAGAATTGCTGAATTTGACACATTTCAGTGCAAAATTTGCTATCCTGATCTGTAAAAATGGAAGCTCAAGCTCTGCTTTTATTAACACTTCACCATTATTGTTCTTCCCAGACAGTATCTGGAGGGAAAAAAATCAACACCTAGTGATGCATAGAATGCTTCCTGCAACACCTTAACAGTAGGGGGGTTTGCCTCCAGGGTAGAGAGAAAAGGGAGCGAATTGCTTGCTCTGAGCTGGAAAAGCAGCGCAGTTGGCTCTGGCAGTGAGGGGGTTGACTGACAGTCTGCAGTGCAGTGGAGTTAGCTGAGCTCCCTATATGGCTGTGGATTAGCTATATGCTAATACTGATAGGAGAGGAGCGCTACAGAGCGCAGGGAGCTGACGGTGGAGGCGATCAGCCTCAGCAGAGCTGACTCCTCAAGAGCCATGGCTGAAGGGGGTGAAGGAGGGGAAGATGAAATACAGTTCCTACGAACTGTAAGTATCTGCTTTTTATAGGTCATGTAGTACATGATTTTGTGCCTCATGTCTATTTCTTTTCTGTTGTATCGAAAATAAAGTGTTATTTCTGTGCTGAGCTTTGCCAAATGGCAGAATTGATTTAGTCAGTGGATAAAATAAAGCAAGAATAAAAGCTTTAATAGCATCATGCAGTCTCAGGGTGTTCTTCCCTGAATCTGCTCAATAGCCAGTTTGGTATAAGGAGACCTATTTCCGCTGTAATCCCCTGTGTTTGAAGCGTCCTCGTCAACTTTGTACTTGGGTTTCTAAATGTAGCATGCCAAATATGTGACCTCTGAAACTTCTGTCTGGGTTAGATTTCACTGACATTAACAGAAGCTTTGCAAATAGGAGTGCCTTAAAATGATGAATAAACCAAGCAAGCCCCCGATGACCTCTTCTGATAAACATGCACACAGAAGCACACTTGTGTGTGGAGAATACCAACAGATGTTGAAGTCAGGGCTCTGCAAACGTTTGGGGTCTTTTCTCTACTTAAAGGAAGCTTATCTTTAAAGGACACAAGCATTTCTTTGCGAAGGGGTGTTAATTAGTGAAATATCCTCCACTTGGTGTAATTTTCTATAAAGAGCCCTCACACCATTCTTTCCTAAAGCTGTACACAAATCTAGTATGACAAGTAATTTGGACTTTTAAGCAAGTAGTGTACATGCATCAAATTTTGGGAATAGGATAACATCCTTTTTGTGTCTCATCTTGTGTCTCCTTATTTTTACCCTGCATGACTAAGAGTGTGTTGTTGTGTAACTAGGATGGAAAAACTGCTATTAAATGTGTGTATTCCCTCCTCTTTCCATGCTATCATTACTTTGAATTTATCACAAATAATGTTCCAGAAACAGGTTCCTCTAGAATTAACTTTAAAAGGATAAGTCACTAAAATAAAACATGCTAAGTTCCCAAAGTAAGAAATTACAAGATTGATTTGTGAGGGGCTGGGGTAAGTTATTTTAAGGAAATAAAGGTTGGAGTGAGGTGATGGCTGCTGCTGTAAGTTGTTAAGGTGTGATGAAGTGTCATTAGCACTTTGAAGCCTCAGAGAATTTCGTGGAGGGGGGGATGAATAATGACAATGAAGAATCTTTTCCAACATTCCTCCCATTCACTACACTTTTTAGAGGTACATATTTTAGCAGATTTCTCCAGCCTTTAATCTGAGACTGGAGTTTTAAATGTGTCCTTCATCCTTTCACTTTCTAGGATGTTGCCTTGGCTGAACAGCCATCCTCAGTGATGGAGTGAGAAGCTTTGCCCTTTCATAGGTAGCCTGTGTGTGCTACATGAGATGGCAATTTCTGCTGCTGTGATACATTCTCACACTAGAGTAACTCTATTGGACTTCTTTCCAATGGTTGAAATAAAGTGCTAAATAGAGGTGTGGGCCAAAAATGGAAATAGCAAAAGGGATGCTATGCTGAAGTGTTTCATATAGTGCAAGAAAATCTTCTACAGGGGAGAGAATGGACTAGATTTCTGTCTTGGAAGTTCTAGCTAGTTCTTGCTCTAAAGAAGAACTAGTCATATCAGTTACTGCTGCCTCCTCTCCATTATAAAACTTCTTTCACCTTTGTGGGGAAAGAATAAATTTTTGTTTCTTATTATACTGAGAAAAGAAACATACATTAGATACTGAGTGCTACAGTGAGATACACCTTCAGTACTGATTTCTTACAGCTTTTACTGCTGCCTAAACAGTTGTCTGTGCTTACAAACATAAAGTACAGTAGTCCTTAAGAATTCTTCCAATGAAATTGTTAATCAATTAGGATCTTCTCCAAATCAAAATATTTTCTGGGAATTTGGATTGCTACTGAATGTTTCCCAGGCTTATGCAGCTGAATCTTCCTTTGAAAATGCTGATATCCCTATTTTAATTTTTGAGTCTTTAGAGAGAAATTATCTAGGCTATTTTAGGGTGTTGGGGATAGCTCTTTCTTGATTAGGTATAAAATAAGATTAAATATCTTTTGATTCAAAGATACCCTACAGCATTTTTTGAAAAAGCAAGAGAATCGACTCTTAAAAATCTGCTTAAATTATTGTTTGCCATCTTAAAGACAAAGGACCTTTTGTCCTCAATTTTTTGTTGGTTATGACATTTTTGTCTTCCAAATCTAAGTTGTTTAGTTTTGTGCCTCACTTTTATGTTCTCTTCTCATATAAAAGGTCAAGAAGCTTGTTAATGCATGAAAATAAAATCTGTATTTCTATGGAGCAGCAACTTGTGGGCACATTTATAAGATTTGATGGAAAGCTTTTTACTGTCACTTTCTGTTCCAAAACATTCCTTATATTTGATTAGTTTGGCAGCAATGGGAAGGAGAAACACCTAAAGAACAAATTCCAGAGAGGATAACAACATTATCATTATTCTAGTAGTAGTATGTCTTCAGTACTCATTTCAAGTATGTCCCAATGCTTGTGTAAAGCCTTTACATGCAATGACAGCATCTCAAGGAAGGTGTTATTTATACTGCGTAATTTCTTTTCTGAATTTTTCCTTGACTTGTAAGTTCGGCATGAACATAAATAAATATATAAGCACACATACTTTTTTCCTACACTGCTACCCTGTTGTTGTGTCTTTGTTATGAAATCTTTGGTGTTTTCTTTCTTGTAATAATGCTTGGAATTGTTTATCTATTTTTCTAGCTGATGTCTTCCTTCTGGTTTTGAGTCTGGATACTCAGTGTGTCATGTATGGAAGGGAGAAGCAAAGCACTTGTTGCATGTGTGTAAAATGCAGTACTGATGTGTTTTAGTTTCTCAATTGTTTAGATGATTTTCCCATATTGTTTATTTGTTACCCCCTCCTAAGGTGTGAATACATGAGAAATCAATGTCACTGACATCATGCAACGTTAGGTGAGAATACATACGATAACCTGTGCTGTTTTGAGATAACATACTGAGGGATATCTGAAGAACCTTGTTGCCCTTAATGTGAATGAGTGAGTGTAAAGTATTCTCATTTTAGCCTTTCCTAGCTACTGGGAATTTACTGCTATAATAAATTGAAAAAGTCCTCTCCTCTCTGGAAATTATTCACAAGTTCCCACTGCTGTTGAATTAGTCAAATAGGAGGTGGTCTCTGTCTTGGAGCAAAGAGCTTTTGCCTTCTTCCATTAGAAGCACCTGAATAGTAGCTTGCTAACAGTAACTGAGAACATGGTTGAGGATAGAGGGGAAGTCCCACCCCTGCTCAAAGCACTTTAAATGCAATGAAGCATATCAAAGTCATTCGACATCTTAGAGTCCAAATTGTGGTGGTAACACACTAGGTAATAGGTCTGTTGCTTTGCTATTTTTCCCGAAATTCATGCTATTCAGGAAAGAGTTTCTCCTTATTTTAATAGAAATAATTTTTTTTTCGGATGGTTCATTAGTCAAAAAATTTTCTGTAAATATAAACATATTTTGCGCTGGTGTGTCTGTGCCTAAGTGTACATATGCCTTTGTGCATGTGTCTGCGTACATGTGATTCTTCCCCAGCTGGTGACTAGTCCTTCATTTCTGTGAGGGACAAAGGCCTTACCAATTGATTCTTCTTTAACTTATGTTCTTTTAACAGCTTCTTTCAAAGTGTTCTGTTAAACCTCTCCAATCACTATCTAAAAGTTTACAACAGGAATGGGAAACAGGTTTCTTCCCTAGACTGAGTGTAGTTATCTGATATACTTAAATAGAAAAATACTCTTGTTACAAAGACCCAGAAAAGAATATTTGGAATTTTATATCAAGATCTAGTCCATGTAAGTAAATTTACACAATGAGTTTACAGATAGTTTTAGGATCATTTGTGCATTGAATTGCTGCTCAGAATCAAGTCAATTGAGTGGCTCATTCACATATTTATTTGTGGATGCATATTCCTATCAGTAATTCTTGCAAATGAGGTCTTCTACTGTTCAGATTTGCAATGTTACAATTTACAAAGAGATGGGAAGTAATCTCAGTTTTACAATATGAACTCTCAGGTAGAGTGTGAATTAGATTTCCTTTTTCCTCCATCATTTACACTGCTGCCAAATATAAATAGAAAAAGTGATTATATCATGCTTCTTAAAAACTCTTGAAAGAGTTGTACTAAATCATTTCAGTTTATCAGGGATTAGTGTGGCATAAAACTAGATATTTTTAGATGGTGCTACTACATGTTGTTTCATCAAATCTGTGTTCCCAGTGGTGTATCTCTGGTGACATAACAAAGAGCATATGAAGTGGAGATATGAAAATAAGTTTTCCTTAATAGACCAACTTTATATCTAATAGTTATGCTACTAACTGCATGCTGATAATCTGTAGCACAGATCTCTGTGGCCTGATTCACTAAAGTTCAGATACCTCCTATAAAATACCCACCAGACCAATACTTGTAAACAAATACATTGGGCAAATGTTCAAATACCAAGCAATAATGGAAGATATTTTCTAGGGAGAAGTCTTTAGCAGTGTTTAATTAAAAACGGGGAAAATATGGAAACTGATTACAGTGAGTGGTGCATGAATTTATAGAAAAATACAGAAAGGATAAGAAATTACTTGAGATCAAATCAGTGGATTCTTCCTGATGCCCTTTTTAAGGGAGCTGGCACAAATTCTGTGTGCTTTTTGAACATCTGTGTGTATTCCACTGTATTGTTTTCAAATTAATTAGAACATTTTGTCTATTGTCACTGAAATGTGCTGCAATTCATGACGCAGCAGGTCATTAGTCAGTTAAAAAACCCCTTTCAAAAAAGTGGTAAAAATAAAGAGTGTTATGTAAAACTTGAATTGCTTCTGAGAGCTGCTGTGTGCTAGAAGTTCAGTTATTTTTGAGTTAAATATTTCTTTATCTCTTTATTTATCTCTGTGCATTAAATCTCCTCCTTCTGATCCTATTGCTGTAGTTTTACAGTTGTGTAGCAGTCCATACTTCTAAAGCTTTTAAGTAGTACAACAAAAATTATGCGACAAAACAAAGGGTACATCATGATTCTTCCTCTCTTTTTAAAGAGTCTTTCAAATAGACTTGTTTTTTGCTTCTTAAAGTTCAGGCTATGAGCAATACAAGTATTTACAATCACTTTTATTTCCTTAATTTTCTACCATGGATATCATATTTAATATTGTAAATTTATCCTCAGTTATGTTTATAAGAACTTGTAGTGTCCTTCATTGTAAATAATGCTGCTCAGTTTATTTTCACTTATTTAACTGCCTCTTTTACTTCCTGCATGTTTTCTCAACTTTATGAATATTTTTGCCCAGTTTGTCACTATGGGCAAAACTACTCATGGTCATTCTGTGCTTAGGACTATTTCCCTGCTGAAAGTAGGATCATATCAAGGACAGATTTAGAAGATGACAAAATTTCCAGTGCATCATGTGCTGTGATATGCTGTGTTTATTTTTTATAAAATAAAGAATAAATCTTATGCAATTAATTGCAACTTCTTTTCAAGGCAGAATTTTAAGTGAATGGTCTACCATAGTTTAAAGACAACAGTCGTTGCTTCAGGCTGTAGTGTGTCTTTTTTTTTTAACCTCCAAACATGTTGGAGCAGTTGTTTGATATCTATATCAGCCTTTAAATTAATTTGTAGTAATTTCTCTTTTGAAGCACAATAAACGTAAATGTGTATTTTAGGCTCCTGGCATTAAATAGTTCTTTGCACCATGTTTAGATGGAAAGGGAAACACTTCAGTAATTTGGTATATTTAGTTTAATAAAAGTTGTTTGAAGTTTATAAAAACCCCAGCTGTAATAAATAATCTGGGAAAAATGCATTTTTTGGGTGATGGTATATTGGAAGACTGCATCAGGTAAAGGGGAGCAGAAAGAGTAAAAGACAAGTAGAGTTTTTGCAGATAAAATGGTGAACAATGAAGACTGGCGCCGTGATTAATGAGAGGTGAAGGAGGATTTCTTTCTATCAGATTGAAGGTAGTTGAGGTAGGAATACACTTCCAAAACATCCTGACATAACTCTTGAGATGGTACATTGGTTGGTTGGTTTCCTTGAGACATTTATTTTGTTTTATTTAGCATGTTTTATTTTATTCTATTCTATAGAATAGGCAGAAATTCTGCTTTTTTCTACAAGCATGTAGATCAGCAAAGTTCAGATTTTTAAAACAACATATAATCATAGTACATGTATGTATATGTATGGATGTATCATATAGCATATCATATCAATGGATATGTATAATTATATGTAACAACTTGCACTTTAACAAGTTGCTTCATATTAGACCAGTCTACATCAGTTAAAGCAACATTATACTACATGAACGCAGAATCATGCTTTTCCACTGCTTCTTTCTACAGCATAAATTTTAAAGACGCTATTTCAAAAAGAAATCTGTGTATATACTGCAATGTTACAAATCCAGTGTATTGTTAGAATACTTGTGACATTGAATATATTTGTGATTGATTTAACTTCTAGGATAGATCTAACTAACTCCTTGTTAGTTTATTTTCCTTTTTTTTCCCCCCTGTTGTATTTCTGCAGGTATTTGATGTTGATGCAGTTCTGTGGAAATAGCATCAAATTTGTTACAGTCAAGCAAAACTCTTCAATATTGTCTTAGAATATCAGTGAGTGAAAAGCCTTTTGATAAGATTTGTGACCATGCAATAATCCTAAATTAATACCCGAGCATATATTTCCCTATTTCCTCCTAGCCACACTGGTGGTTGTTGCAGGGATTTGTTTTCTGCTCATGCTCTGTTTTTTGCTGTCTAAATAGGAATTAATATCTTCATCAAAATAAACAGTGAATTTGTTAGTGATGTTATGCATTTTGATAGAATACAGCAAGTAGGTTTTCTGATCTCTAGTCCCATGCTGTACTAACTGGGTATGATTCATATTGAAATCCAGCAGTGAATATTGCCTCTTCTCAGTTCCCATGGCAGTGCTGTGACCACACAGCCAAATGCTGCCAGGTGCATTAGCTACACATTCCAAAAATTAAAACAGAGTTGCAGACATGGAGGAGATGAAAAATAAAACTGGCATGCAGTTATTTTGAAGATATTGAATTCAATGAGGACACTAGCTAAAAGTTCTATGTCTCTTGACTTCATACACAAAATGCACATTTTCCTAAAGGACATATAATAGCAGTGCAGCTATATAATAAGCACATACATCTATGGACAGTAAAATTAACATCTCAATTAAAAAAAATAGTAACATAAATACACTTTAAAAGATTCAGAAGGAAAACATGAGGTATTAGTGTATGCCTTAATGAGTGTTTCAGTATAGAAGTTTTAAATTTATATTCTGTCTTTAATGACAGGACAATATCACCAGACCATTTCCTCTGTCTATAACTTAGTAGGATATAGTGGTTTTGGTGCTGGAAGATCTAAGATTGAGTATCAGATATTACTTTAAGAGAATGTATGCTCTAATTTCAGCAGATATTTTCTACCTAAATACTTCATGTGCTTGGGTAACTTTTGGAAACGTGTTTTCTGAAAATTACAGTGGTGCTCTGAAGTGCAAATGGCAAGTATGTGACACCTCAGAGTGTGTCTAAAGTAGTTCAAGATTGGATATGCATTGGAATTACAAAAGCCTATAGGGAAATTGAGACCTGCTCGATCTGCTTTTGGTAGTGTCTGAGTATGAGGCTCAGGGAGCTGTTGATTGTCAGTCACTGCACACCTGCTGTCAGTCAGCTCTCAGTCTCCGCAGACGGGGCTCGGCTGTAAGTAGGAGCTGATGACCAATCTGCAACCACCCTTTTCCAGTTCCCTCTTCTGGCACATCGCATCTCTGGGGAGGAGCGTCAGCCACAGTCAGCAGAAGTAACAGTAGCGACATCAGCAACATAAGGTGAAAGATTCAGTAGTAACATCAAGTTTGTTCCTTCTACTGGGCTTTTATCCAAGTAAGCAAGTGCTGGTTCCTCTGTGAGCTGAGTAGTCAGCTCCCGCCTGAGCTGTTTTTAGTCCACAGCAAACATCCCTGTCAGTCTTCCGTATTTCAGCTACTTCAGCACTCAACCATGTTCTCTAATACCTTGTGCCAGAAAAACAACTTCTCTTGACACAATTGCAATAATTTGAAATCTCTTTCAAAGTAACAAAGTAAGAAAGTAATACAGAAGAAATGCAACTTAAATAAAATGTTTTAAATTTACTCGTACAAAAAATAGAATTTCAGCTTCCAAGTTGAAACACCTTTTGAACAGAAGATGTGGAATTAATTTACAGCACTGGAAGTTTAACATGCTTTTGAACTACATCAGCAGTACCACGTACAAATGGGAGTACAAGGATCATCAAGCTTAGAATATATACTAGTGTTAATGGCACAGATGATTCACTAGAATGCTTTAGGCCAAATGACTCCCATTTCCCAAGACTCCATCTGATGTTCCTTGACTGTACTGCCTCATCTTTTCTGAATATGGAAAATTCTCAGAGGACTTATACACCTGATACATATTAAAGATGATTAATGTCAGGAGTTTGTATAATTCAGAAGCTGATGAAGAATGTACAGAAATATTGATACAGTGAGTTAACATTTTGACTAAAACAAAATTAACCCCACCTGTCAGTATTAAGCTCCAAGTTACCAGCCTAACTGCCTTCTCAAATGCATATCCATTTCTGTTGCACATTTCAAGAGATCAAAATCAATAGACATTATTGTTTCTATGTGGCCAAAGCTGGGGAAAGTGGTGTTTAGAATTTGGAAGACCTCGTTCTGATCTTATGCATGTTGCATTTGTAATTACAAGGTAACAATTTTGTGAAGAACATTCAGGGGACAAAAGATTCTTGGCTGCTCTCATATTGACTATTACAGGACTAAATGCTAATAGGGATTGATAAGATCTGATTTACTGATTTATCTGTGGAAAGTTAAAAATTACTGGGTGCCAAACCTTTGTTAAAATCTTTACATTTTTCCTTTATTTCATTAACTACTTTGATACACTAGAATTAATAAAGAGTGAGATTTTTTAAAATGCATAGGAATACATTAACATTTTTAATTTTCAGACACTAAACCTCCTCTCTAAGAGTTGTATGTTGCTCATTACTTGCTTTCCTACTAAAGTTTTGCAGATGTATTGGAAATCTTTATTTTAATTACTTTTTTACCATGTCTCGAAGTAGTTGCAGGTAATCTGGTGTAGATGCAGTTATAGGTGGCTGAGGGCAACTAACACTTTTGTTGGCTGAATCACCCATGGGTCAACTGGGATGATAGATTATTTAAGAAGTTCTTAAGTTTTTTTGTTTGTTCATTTTCAATTTTCGTTTTACACAGTGTAACAAAAAAATAAAATAATTTCTAGCTCAAATATTTCAAAAACTACTCCAAAAAAATTTCTCTGTGTACTACACTGAATCCTTGGTGTATGTCTTAGATAATGTCAGACTGGCCCCGTCTTTAACGTAGCTCTGTTGTGTGAGTGAATAAAAGAACTGAGTGCTTGAATACTGAGCAGTACCTCAATAACTCTTCAAGCAACTCTTGATTATAAAGGATAGGTATTCTCACTGGATCACTAATCGTTGATTATTATTTCAAAAGTTTCAATTAAGCCTTATTAAATCTATCAGTTTTAGTTAACTTTCTGCTGTTACAGCTCTTTAAAGTAATTCTGTCAATCAACGCCTCTTCCTTCAGTCATTGTGAATGGTGATAATCCATATTTGCTTTAGGTATTTGCTTTTATTCAAGATGTATTTACTGTGTTTATTGTAGTTTTGCTCAAGATATCCCTAAATTTTTAAGAATTTCTTCCATGAAATGGAGTGAGGTAAAATTCTGGATCTTGCACAGGTCCAAAATATTTCCACGTGTACAGTTAGGTGCTATTGCATCTCCTATTGTGCCAGGTAATATAAATGTAGAATATTTGGATTCTATTATTATCTTTGATTATGTTTCTAATTAGACTCATAATATTTTCTTGTCATGTTTCTCTTAATAAAGATGTTGATATATCTTTTTGTAAAACAATCATGACGTGCTTCTTGCACAGTTTGAAGCTTTTTTCTAATATTTTGATTTCTATAAAGATGGAAAAAAGTTGCTTTGTACATACATGGTAAAAACAACTACAATAGCATTTTTAAAAAAAAGCTTCAATAGTAGTATATTAATATAATTTTTTAAAAATAAATTTTTGTTTTATAAGAAAAGAAAAAATCAGCAACTATTATGACTGTTTTTCAAGACTAATGTTTTTCTAATAATGGTTTTAAGCTGTTCTGCAAAAAACAATTTTACTGGACAAAGTTTCACAGAAAGAAATACAACAGTGTTATTTGATAGTACATGGAATTATGTCCTTCACCAGTGATGGGAACATTTTCCCATTGTTGCTTCAGTTTCATGTATGAAATAGTAAAAGCTTAGTATATCAAAGCTGGCCTGGAGGAGAATCACTTTGCTTTACTCACACAAATCAGCCTGAGTTTCAGAATTCTTTCATTTACACATTTTGCATCAGATCTCCTTTAGGCATGAAATGAACAGTGCTGTGTGGTATGCTTGTATCACTGTGAAAGTTAAGAGAAGTTAGGAACTACTAAATCAGTTAGGCTTTAATAAATGGTAAGGTCCAAAAGAATGTGCTACAATATTTGTCATATCTTGTAAATATTGTTTAAACAGCAAGGTTGCTCTTCCAGTAGAGAAGATGCACTAATTGCTAAGTTAGATAGTAAAGAGTTTCCCCAAAGAGGAAAGAAAGGATATCACATGCATTTAAAATACACTAACATAAATAAATGAGAATATATTGATAATATTCAAAAAAGATTTTTATTAAGGAAGAGGACTTTATCAGAATTGAGAATGTTTTTCTTACTAACATTTTTGTTTAGTTTTTGATTTGAAAAGCCACAATTTGATGACTCATTGTGCATGGCCTAGCTAACCTAACTTCAGATAAGTTACAGAAGCTTTTGTTAATGACCTTTTACTGCTTACCAGCATATTGTTCCTATTTCTTGTCATAGTTGATATTTACTTGTCACAAGCAATAAGCTGTAATGGTGTATCCACTGGTGCATTGCTACTGAAAACCACCAACTTTGAGTTGGAAGTTTCTGTGATTTATTTGAAATTCAGGAAGCTTGGTGGTATGTGGAACATTCTAGATTCATTCAGAGCATGTTAATTGAATTTCATGACAGAAGTTTGTTTTTGTTAGAAACACACATTTTTTTCTGCCAGGGATCTTCACAAGCCAGCTTCCCTCAAGGTTGACCTTAGGCTTAAATAACATCACTGACGAAATAAGGGCCTGTTTGTGACGCTTAACTTGCCAATTAGAGTGGTAATATGACCTTTCTTACCTTTGCCAATATGAAGACCATTTAGAATCATAAATCACAACATTCTAAAGGGTGAAATGTCTTCACCACAATGTAAAAAAAGGAGGGGAAGTGGGACAAGAAATCTTCAAGACAAAAAAAAGATGAAGAATGGTGATATTCTGCTACAGACAGTCCATGACATCTGTAGAATATTTCTAGTGCTATTTAGAAAATTAATCACATATTATATAGTTCTATCATGTATTCATACAATTTAACTGCATCCTGATTACTTTACTACTTTTATATTTTCACATCTGTGTCTCTTTTCCTTATTTTTCTAAAACAAACTAGACAGGGAGCCAGTGATAACATGGGAGTCAATGGAAGATCATCCTCACTTCAGACTACTTCCAGGCAACTGCTTGCAGTTGTTACAATAGGAGTCACAGAGCTATTGCTCTTAAATGCAGCTGCAGAGGACATAGGCAAAGACACAGTTATTTTCTGGAAACTAGGAATAAGACATTAGGAAGAAGTTCTTCACATAGAGGGTGTTTAGGCATGAGAATAGGCTGCCCAGGGAGGTGGTGGAGTCACCATCCCTGGAGGTGTTTAAGGATAAAGACTGGATGTGTACTTGGTGCCAGGGTCTACTTGACAAGGCGGTGTTTGGTCATAGGCTGGACACGATGATCTCAACCTAGTTAATTCTGTAATCCTGTAATATTGTACAAACCTGGCAAAAGTAGTGAGCTTTTAGCAGTGCTGACTTAGTTCCCATCTGACCAAGTCACCATGCAAGTGCAGTTTTCTTTGATTGAGATGGCATCCCAAAAATAACTTCTGTTCAAGAAGAGGTTTACGTAGTCAGGATTCTCAGTACACATGACAGTTGTTTGAGTTTTTTAAAGATGGTGGTTTGATTATAGGATAATTACACTTTGATTTTTAAGCATTTGGGGGATGGGATGGGGATATGCAAGGTGAAGAGCTACAATATTTGCAGAAATGCTGTCTTAGACAATGTTGGGCAATGTGCTTCTGTCCTAAAATAGAGGTCTGAACACCTGCTTCTTCCCAAGTATTTCTTCTCCTGTTACAATATTCTATATGCATATTCACTCTGGTTACTTTCTGTCTAGTACATATATAGTTTTCATGGCTCTTGTGACTATTAGCTGTGCTTGAATCATTGGCTGCAGGTCCTCAGCTATTTACAAGTTAGTGTAATGCTTATATGCGGAACTTGATAAAATGTTACAGGTTTGTGTAAGAGTCAGTCATTGGTAGTTATATATGATGAGAGTGTACTGCTCTTAAATAGTAATTAGAAAGTATGTTCTAAATGCTCTAAATGTGAGAATGTAGATGCAGAAAGGGAGACCTTCTGCATCTGTAGCTCAATTAAAAAAAACCCAATTGGATATTTAATTTCTATGCCTTTTATATTAAGATTTGACTCAGCATTAAAGAAGTAGAACAACCACTCCTTATGTTGCAATAAGTAGTAATTTCAGTCCAGTTATTGAATGATGGCTAAATTTGAAAGAATTATCTTAAACCATCTCAAGTGAACCATGATTAAAACCCATGTTTTAGCCTAATTAATATGCTTTAAAGGAGTCTCTTAATGTTTGTAGCTGTTATGCAAACTGTGTTTTTAATCTAAATAAACACAGTAGTATCTGTGTTATAACACAAATACTAAGACTATCAGGGCAATAAACTGTTTTGCTTCTTTTTGGGTATTTGACCAGGTTTGATTTTTATTCTGTTGCACTCAGATAAAGGCTAGGATCTACCTGTGTAGAAATGCAAGAAAACAGTGCATTCCCTGACATAAAGTGGATGTGAGGGTGGACAGGCTGCAGACGAGTGCACAAGGAATGGTCAGTATGAAGAGGGATCATCACACATTTTAAATATTACACTGCAAAATGAAGGTGTCAATTAAAAGTTAAATGAAGCAGGTGAAACCACAAGAGCAAACAAACAGTCTAACAACTCAGAAAATGCTAGTGGGTTACCTCTGCAGGGAATTACCATCTGTGGGAGATTATAGATGATTCCCCAACCAAAAATCTAAAACTAAATCCTAACCTGAATGTTTTCTAAGTGGGCATTTGTGATTAGTACCACAAACTTAACGGAAATGAAATTTGCTTGACTGAAGGGATGGCATCTAAAGAAAGTGTTGCAAAATGTGGACTATCCCCTTAAGAAGGGATGTTCTTTGATGTTTGATCTTTGTGGGCTTTCAAGCCTGATGAACAAGAAAGGAGATTTAATCCATGAAACAGAGCAGCTAACATGCAAGCTCCTAGTGATGTCCATGAGCTAGAAACACAAATTACTTGTTGGTAGAATTGCCTTGTTAAGGTACAGAGCTGGACATGCTTCAGCAATCTCAGACCTAGGGGGAGGTTAACATGGCTTGGGAAGTAGGATGCCCACTGAAAGTGGACACAAAGAATGCAGAATTTATGGACCACCTGGCAGAGCTCCCAAGGAAGAAACCAATAAACCCAGCCCAGCAAGTGTGCTGAAATTGGCTCCAACTGCCTAAAAGGTAATCCCAGCAGGGGGAGATTGGGACCACTGGAGCAATACACCCACCAACCCAAAAAAAGAGAAAGCCTGAGCATGTGGAGTAATCATTGTGGGAAATGAGAGAACCATTAACCAATAGAAAATAGAATACAAATAAATAAGAGACTTATGCAACTTGTAGCCAATGAATGCTAATTCCTTAGTTTGCGAAAATGTACAAATAGTAAAAATTTTTTGATAGATGCTGTGCTTGTTTTGTGGAATACCACCAGACACCCAGGCTTGCACAGTTCTGAAATAAATAATCAGTGTCTCTCTAACTGCGTAAATATTGGCTTGTTGCATGTCATAAAATGAATCCGATTTTTGCGGACAACAGAAGGATGAGTTGTAAAACATATAATTATTTAATAGGATAGGAAGGAAAACACTAAGGTACAATTATCTCACAGAGATGTTTTTGTTTTTTTTCTTTGACAAGAAGGTTAGCAATATCACAGTGATGAAAAAATGGAAGTATGGGGATAGAATTGACTAGAGTGACCAATAATTTTTATATTCAGTCACTGTGAATACACATTAGTAGTGAAAATTCTCAAGGAGAGACTGACACACCAGTTCATACCCACTTCCCCTTTAGCTCTACCTGAGGGTGTAAAAAACAGAGTGACAACTGTCTTTCTCTCTCTTGATGTTTGGCATCATAAGAAATATCAAGGAATTATAGGAAATTGCAGGCTTTTTATTAATTTTGATATGCATGACTTGTCAAAATTGTGGGTCTTACCAGGAGTTTGCTTGCTCTTAGTGGAAAATTACAAATAGTTTGGTACTTTTCTTGTTCAGCTTCAAAGTGGAATCTAATTTAGTAATAAGCATGGCCACATTTTCTTAAATATGGAATAAATACAGCAAACAATAAAGATACTTAGCTGATAATGCTGAAATTTCTCTGTCATTACTCCTCAAAGACCATCTTCACAGGCTCTTCTTCAGACTTGTTAAGTCACTGAGACTTTCCAGTCTTTTTGTTTGCCTCATTTTTACCACATAGCATCCATCTGAATTATCTTTTCTCAGATAAGTCTTGCATTTGCTTTACGTTAATGTGGAAACATTTATTTATGCATCACAAGAACAGAGGACTGGGAAGAACATTTTGAGTAATTGAATCCATTTTGAACTGAAATTCAGTTTTATAGCTAATTATAACTTTTCTCCTGCTGCTTTTATCAAGGTACCAACCCAGTAATCTAGTAAACTTCCTTCATTTTAAAATTTGAAATATTTTAATATATTTATAGATCTTTTTTATGTGTAAATTTTTCAACTGTAATTTATCAAAATATTTATAAAGAAAAAATATATTCCCTCTCAAATTTTCGTCTTTTCTGGAAGAAGTAAACTGAGTTTGTTTAGCTTACTTTTATGTGACTGGATGTTTGGTTTCCTTAAAATTTTGTTTTCTCTTGTTTATACTGCTGCTGTCTCACTCTCCTTTAAACATTGGTGACAACCACTTCTTGGACAGTGACACAGTAAATTCCTCTTTTTTGGTCAGAACTTGCTCACCTTTCATAGCAAGGCCATATTGACATATATTAAAGAATATAAATTCAACCTAGACACCAACCTAAAAAAAGCAGACAGGTTATGTACCTAAACCTCCTCTAAAGGCTATAAAATCACTAACTATGTTAATAAATGAAATAGCCACAGTCAATTCTCTAGCCTTGAGATAAAGTGGAGGTATACACCCTACATGCATACAGTTAAACAAATTGCCAGGATACTAGCTGTACTGCCTATTGGGAACAGTCCCTGGCCTGCCAAGGTATTTCGGGCAAGATTCTGGTAGGTACAGGGCAGTAAATTTCCTAGATTCATGTTGGGTGTGGTCAGCACAATCTTTCTGTATTGTCTAAGAGAAACTGGTGAAATGTCAAGTGCTCAGGTAGTCACAAGTCTTTATTTACATTGGCATCAGTCAGATAAGTTTGTCTCTTAAGAGTGTTTTCTTTCCAGTATCACATTTCAATTTTGAATAAAATTTAACTTTAATTCAGAAAGAAGTAGTTCCAGAAATATGATTTCTCCTTACAGCACCATAGGAAAGAATCATAGAATCATGAAGGCTGGGAAAGACCCTTAAGATTGAGTCTGGATGTTAAGCTAGAAAATCTGTGTTCATCACTAAACCATGTTCCATCTATGAATCTTTTAAATACATCCAGTTATGTTGTCACAACCACTTCTATGGATAGCATCTTTCAATACTTGACAAACATTACGGTGAAAAAATTCTTCCTAATATCCAATCTAAACCTGTACTTGTGCATCTTGCTGCTTGGGAAAAGACACTGATTCCCACCTCAGTCTCTTTCAAGGAGCTGCAGAAGGTAGTAAGTTCTCCCCTGAAACTCCTTTTCTCCAGGCTAAACAATCCCAGTTTCCTCAGCCACACCTCTAGTCCTTTCACCACCCTTTTGCCCTTCTCTGGACATGCTCCAGCACCTCAGTGTCTGTCTTGTAGTGAGAGGCTCAAAAGTGAACACAGGATTCAAGGTGCAGCCTCACCAGTGCCAAGTACAGGGGGATGATCCTGCTGGCCACATTACTTCTCATACAAGTCAGGATACCATTGACTGTCTTGGCTCTCTGAGCACACTCTTGGATCATGTTCAGGCAGCTGTTGACCAACTCCCCCAGGTCCTTTTTCACAGGCAGCTTTCCAGACACTCTTCCCCAAGCAGTTTGTTAACAGATTATGTGTTCCCACTGAATGACTTTGTTCTTCTAACAGTATTTACTCACCCAGCTTAATATTTTATAAGGCACAGGACTTTATCAGAAGTGTGCCCTCTGAGACAGAATCAGCCAGAGAAAGAATCCTTCATGCTGAGTCAGAAGGAAAAATTTAGGAATAGCACTGTAGCTGTCTATAAGCCAAAACTCTCTAAAGCAGGCTTACAGTCATAGCTGGATTTCTGTTCACTGAGAGAACTATCCTCAAGGAGTAGGAATGACATTCCTGATCATTGAGTTTATGAAGAATAAAATGTGATAGCCCTAATGTTACTTGAATTGTGCTCAGGAAGCCCATGGTGAAAACATGGTGTATCTGAGAACATGCAATCAGTGTGCATTAGAGTAGAACTAGAACTGTTACACTTCAACAGATAATAGAAATAGTTTATTTTAAAAATTCCTTAAAATCTTGACTATGTCCTTGTTACCATGGCTTTAGAGTTGGAAAGTACGCTTTTCTTGTAGTATGCATTAATTAGGTCTGAGACAAAGCACAAACATATTCACAAAAGTCAGTGTCATGCCCAGCTACTGAGAAGGTATAAAAATAGCTACTACTTTAAATTTTTTATACTACTGGTATAAAAATTACCAGTAATCTTCTCAGACATGGGATGCCTTTTACATAATCAAATTCATGAGTTGAGATGAAGTTCCTACAAAGAAGGGGAAAGATTGAAGTCAGCATTCTTTTGTATTTTTTATTGTTTGGCTGTTGTGGTTTTTTTACATTCACAATTAAACCAAACCCCTCAGTTCATTTGGAGCCATTGTTGATAATAAGGAAGTGTGTTAATATGGTGAAGTCTTCCATTGCCCAAGAAACTTACCTGCAGTTCTCACCAAAGATTTCTAAATTAGAAAGGCTATGGCTGAAATAGTCAGTAAAAGCCTATAAAAATTTTTCCCTTCATCTTCCACCTGCAGGTAGAATTTAGGTGACCTAATAAAGACTGAAAGTGATGCAGTGTCATTTATTTGTCTGCCTGTGTGCTTCCAACAAATGTTTCAAAATGCTGTAATTTTTTTCTGTGGGAGTCTTAGCTCCATGGTAACCATATTCAGTTTAACTCTTTAGGAATCTTGTCAATGTAGAGAAATCTTCTTATTTGATGTTAAATTTATTCCAGTCTTCTTTTAACTGTCTGCTTTTCCTTCCTAACTTCCTTCAAGCAAGGTTTTGTTAAGTGTGGATGCAGCTGATCCTCTAGTGTAGGGTGACATCACTTCATGTTTTCTTCATGAGCAAGAAGAGAAATACAGGGTTAGGACAAAGTAATACTAAGATGATGAGTCAGACTGTAGTCTCACAATTTGCAGGAACAGTGCCATTGCCACATTTGAAGTTCAGGACGTGGGAAACAAAGTATTATGAGTATGGAAATATTCTTGCATGAATTGATGATGAAATAATTGTGACCTTTAGAAAAGGAACAGTGCTGTGACAGAGATACTCTGTAAGTTACATAGGAATGTCTGTTCTTTCTTAGCATAAGATAAATTTTGAAGGGAAAAGGTGACAAATTCTTACGAATCATATTGAATAAAAGTCTCACATTCAGAAAGAATAAAATACACTAGAGAATATAGGTTTTCTAATGAGAAATGTACAAGGGTTTTGGAAGGTGGTCTGCACTCCACCCTAGTGTAAGAGGTATAAAGTAACCTCTGTATTGAAGATGATGAGGAAGTTTCCAGAACAGTTTTAAGATAACTGACTTAGATTTGTATGGTAACTTGTGGAGTGTAGAAGGAGGAATGTTGTTTGTGAATACTTACCACTTTCCTCAAAGTAATGGTGATCATTTTAAACCACAGTGACATATCAGAAGCTATACCACTGATTCGACTGCTTCTGAAATAATTTTACCCAAAACCTAACAATTTATATTTTTTGTGGATTTCAGTAATTTGCTGTCTCAGTAATCAGCTGTCTGTGTATAACCAGGGAGAGAAAGTTCTATCTCATGTTGAAGTCTAATGTCTGGTGCATACTAAATGTAGATTTTATTGTTTTTCTTTCTATATATCTGTTCTCTCTTAAGCAGAAATCTAGTGTTGGCAGTCTAAGAGGACATAAAATTAATCTCATATTGATCCTTCTGGTTACACTTCCACTTTGACTTTCGCTGTATTATGACTTAGTCATTATAATGAAGCCATACTGAAATCCTGGAAACTTTCCTGAGACCTTCATATCCTTCTGTGTTGAAATAAACTGTATGCTGCTATTCTGATCGGAGTCACAATAGATGGTATACTATTTTTTTGTTGAATTTGTTATTCAGAATTAATTATTTCTTGTTAGTCAAAGACATAGCTATAACAAACCAGCACAACTTGAAAACTGCACACATTTTATTGTAGTTGAAATCGTTTTGTTGCTTGCTTGCATCACCAATCTTTAATGGTACTACATGTAGTATTCTGGATACCGCGTCTTTAAAATATGTCCCACTTCTGTTTACCCACTTCTGTCTTACTAAACACACAAAAAATTGTTTCTTAGAATTATTCATTGTCTTTGCCTCATGTTGCTTAGAAAATACTCAGAGAGCATGAATTGCCCTCCTAGCTGAAACTCTAGGTTAGGAAAACATAAGATTTGATGCCCCCTAGAAATGTGTCACCCCTGGAACTGTGGCACCAACCATTTCCTAGTGAAGGGAAATTGATTACCAGTCCTATCAGACAAGCTGCACAAACTGATGGGCAGAATAGGAGTCTCCACTCTCTTCTGTTTGGCAGAAATAGCACATTTGAGGGAAGTTGCAGTTGCAGGACCAGGACCAAGGATATATATATATTTATATTATATATATATTTATATAAAAGAAAAAGTATATTAACATGTAAATAAAGTGTATATTATACTCTCTGTGGCCATCACTGACCATAAAAGTACAAGTTAATTTCACAGAATCAAGCCATGCTTCTGTTTTTTTCAGGATCTTGCTTTGCTAAATTAACTAAAATATTTTTGTGCTGAGTACTCAGAGTAGGCTTTCCTTTCTGAAATGATGATATACACATTTGAATTTGATTTTTAAATTTCCTTTTGTATTTTTAGTATAAAAAAATATTTTTGCTAAGCAGATCTTGTTGGCTAAAAAATTAACATAATCAGAAATTGCTTCTTCTCCACTGTGTTTAATCTTTATCCAGGCTTTTAACAGTATGAGAAGTTCATGTCTTTATATGTGTGAAAACAGGTAACTTACTCTTCAGTGGGGCAAAATGTATTTTGTAAATATTTTCAGGCATACAGGGAGGAAATTTGTACCAGCAGTTTTGTAACTCCATTTTTTGCAGTACTATCAAGTTGATTTGTTCTTTGTATCCTCAAATTTGATATTGCTTACACTGGCATATTAGAATTAAAGATAATTGAACATGTGATTTATTGCAGTATTTTTAAAGTTTGCTGAGCAAAGAATTTTATTTAAAATTGAGGTTATTGGAACCTCAAGGAACAAGAGGGAAGAACAGTAGAATATGAAGTCTTCTGTGTATTAATTTTGGAATTGCCTTTAAAAAAACCCAAAACATCTTTAAGAGATTCTGCCTAAGTAAGATAATTTTGATTTTTTTTAACACAATTGAAGCACAAAGTTTATATTCAATTTAGCTACATTTCTATTTCTCCTATCTCAGATAACACATAATCTGCAATAGATTTGCAACTCATATAATTTCCTGTCTCCAATTCACTGACTTCCTAATTTAGAACAGAAAATTCAGTACACTTATCCATATGTATTTTGTCAGCTGCTTTTTTTTTGTCGGCAGTGGTGATGGTGTTTGGATTTTGTTTTTATTTGTAATTACATCAAAGAGTTACAACCTCAGAACATTTGTTTATGTTTGGTGTGCTTGAATCTCAGACTACAGACGGTCTTAATTCAAAAACTCAGTCTTTCACATCTGTCTGGTAAATAGCTCTTGTGCCATTAATCAAACTTTATATGATAAAATTTAATATAATGCAAATACCATCATTATCTTGTTTATTAAATTCACTGTCTGGAATATTTATCATCAGTTTATTTATTTATTTATTTGTCTGGGTTTTTTTCCAAAATTATCTGTGAAAGCCAAGAGGAGACTGATGTCTGAAATACATTACCTGGAAGATAGGAAACAGAAAAGAGAATATTAGCATGCTTGACCAATTCCAATACAGAAAAGAGATTTAGTAATAAAAAACATTGACTAAATGTTTACATTTACACAGACAAAAGCACTGTCACTAAAACATGAGATTAGCCCTTAAACTCTGGAGACATCAAGTTATGTACATTTGATATAAAAAGCAGAAAAATGCCAATCAAGCTGCTGAATTTGTGCTCTTAGGCAAATAAATCTAAGGAAGATGTATTGTGAAATCTCTGCAAGGGAGACAGAGAAACAGAGAAGAGGAGAAACAGGGAACTTACAGGAACAAGAAAGGCAGGAATCTCTTCAAATGCAAAGCAGTACAGACCTCTACAATTGCCAAGTTGCTTCATCATATTGAGAACAGCCGGTTCAGTTCTGTGATGCTAAGGTTGAAATGTTCAATAAAAACTCTTAGGGAAGCACTTTTTTCAGAAGATGGGATTTACTTTAAGTTCTCAGTATATGTTATCCATTGCAGAGTGAAATCTAGATTGAGACAAACTGTATTATACATTTATTTTTAAATTATATTAGCAAGAAGGCTATCCCATGAAGGCTGCTGAAGTCACAAATGACTGCTTGCTCTGAATGTGTTAAGGTTTGTGGAATATAAGTTTTCTCCCAGATGTGAGGTTTACAATAGGCTTATGTGAAAAAATTATCTGTGAATGTTTATTGTAAAAATCATATAATGTTCAGACATGTAGAATAATGGAATTTTACTAATGGTCTCTCTAAAGAATGCTTCACTAAAAATATCGTAAGGTATTTTAAGTACCTTCAGGCTTAGAAACCTAAATGCCAACTTTTCATGATGTCCTAATGATTTCCAGTTAATGCAATACATTTAAAAATAAGCACTATTTTAGAAATTTGAGTCAGTTAATTCTATAACTGACATATAATCACCATGAGATTATAGTGCTAGCTGTAGGAGATGACTCTGTAGTTACCTAAATATTTTGCCTTTTGTTATTGAAGAGTGTTATTCCTTCAATATAAAATTAGTTTTGTTTGGAGTTGTTAAATAATTCTCAAATTATTATATTCAGAAAATTTTCTCTTGCAATTCCTCTAGCATGCACTAGAATCATCAAAGACTTTTTTTATACTTGATTTCAAGCCAGTGACAAAACAGTCATGCAAAAAGAAATCTGATGTCCCAACTACTGTGAGACAGAATTGGAAAGTAAGGGTGTCTCTGTTAGCAAGTTATACCAGGCTTGCATTACAAGATTAGTTCATATCTTTCCAACATTCACAGCTCCACTTTGTTTATGTTGATTTTACATATAAATGTCCAATCTTCCTAGAACTTACAGAAATATTCATTGTCTCTGTGACTATGCATACCTTTTTGATTTTTTCTGTATATAAAACACAGCTTCTCTCATTCACTCAGTAAAAGCTGCAAAGCTTTGGCAACAATTTTATGATAACGCTTATTTTCTGCAGGAAAAATCTCTTTCTTTCATGTTTTACCATATAAATTACTGTATAATTTGGAGCCTTATACACAAAACTACTGCTTTCTCAGCTTTATTCTGATTTCTCAT
Source organism: Parus major (assembly GCF_001522545.3). Taxonomy (NCBI): domain Eukaryota; kingdom Metazoa; phylum Chordata; class Aves; order Passeriformes; family Paridae; genus Parus; species Parus major. Next base: position 30,823,437 of record NC_031774.1, on the reverse strand, counting down.
ATAGAAAACTGTTGCTAATGAAATTCATTTTATATGAGAATAATGTAACTGTGTATTGGCTAGTGGCTATACCAGGTATTCTTGCAGTACAACCAGAAATGCTTAGAGGTTTTTGCATATATATGCTGCATAGAGTTTCACTACAGTCAGGGAAAAGGCTCAGTTTTGCACCACATGATAATCATCAAGCTTGTGATTGGTTTCACTATGAGTCAGCAAAACCTGTCCTTCATCATATGATGAAGATATTTGATGTCATGTCATCACACACCATGGTGCTTCATAGTGTCTCAACTCAGTTGTTGAGAAAATATTAAGAACTAGGAAGTTATAACAGCCTCTTAGAAGTATTCCTAATTACTTTTTGTATCTGCAAATCAACTCTGTTTTTTTGAGAGCTGTATTTATAATTTATTTGATATAATGTTTTTATTCCAGTGCAGGCTATTTGTTCACTTGTGTATAATCTAAAGTATTATAATACTATGTATAGCAAACTCCCTCATTTTTTTTTTAAATTAATTTTTAAATGAGTTACTCATAAGAAGCAGAAAACACTAATACCTTACCAGACATTTAGAGAATCTCAGAATATTCTGGTTAGAAGGGACCCACAAGGATCACCAAAGTCCAACTTCTGGCCATGTACAGAACACTCCAAGGATCACATCATGCTCCTGAGAGTGTTAATGAATCATTTCTTGAATTCTGTCAGGCAGGTGCTGTGACCACTTCCCTGGGGAACCTGTTTCAGTGCCCAAACACCCTCTGGGTGAAGAATCTGTTCTTAATATCCAACTTAAACTTCCCATGACACAATTTCAGGCCACTGCCTTGGATCCTGTCTCTCCCACCACAGAGAAGAGACCAGTGCCTGGCCCTCCTCTTCAGTCATGAGGAAGGTGCAGACTGCAATGAGGTCTCCTGTCAGTCTTCTACTCTCCAGGCTGAACAGACCAAGTGACCTCAGACATTCCCCATATAGATGCTCCTCCAGAGCCTTCACCATCCTCATGGCCATCCTTTGCACACTCTCTAACACTTTATATCTTTGCTATACTGTGGCTCTCAGAACTGTCCCCAGCACTGGAGGTGAGGCTGCCCCAGCTCAGAGCAGAGGGGACAATCCCCTCCCTTGCCCAGCTGGTGATGCTGGGCCTGATGCCCCCCAGGACAGGGCTGACCCTCCTGGCTGCCAGGGCACTGCTGGCACATGTTCAACTTGCCATTGACCAGGAACCCCAGGTCCTTTTCTGGGGCACTACTCTTCAACATCTCATCCCCCAGTCTACAAACATAACCAGGGGTGCCCTGTTCCAGCTCAGAATCCAGCACCTGCCCTTGTTAAGCTTCATACACTTGCCTGTTTCTCAGCCCTGTATGTAAGCTCCTCCCTTCACTCTCCAATGGCATTTGAGGGTTTTATTTGGGTTTTTAATTCAGATTATTCAATAAGTTCATCTGATCGTTTTTGAAACAGATTTTTGATACTACCCCTATGTTGCCCTGAAAACTCAGCTTTTCTATCTTGTTGACATAGTTTCTAAGAACTTTCCTAGGACAGTGACTGTAAACGTAGATATGTATACATTCTTTCTGATACACGTCTTTTGATGGATGTCTCGCATGACCAGTGTGATTGGAAAGGTGGTAACCTATCAACCCTGGTCAATGCTGAAAATCTATAAATACTGAAGTTGTAAGAATAAAACCAGTTTTTTCCCTGCTATACGGGAGCCGTGTCTGTGTGAGTCATTGCGTGTCCTACAGCGACACCCCTATAACAATTTTCTTTCATATATCAATAGCTAATTCAGTTAGCAAAATACTGCACATAGTACTCTGGAAGAATTTTGTACTCAGTGGACAAGATATTAGGAAGGGATAGTACTTATCTTACTTCTGTAATTAATGTGCAGTATCTCAAAAATAGTTAGAAGCTTTCTCAAACTTCAGATTTCACATATTAAGAAAATAAAGCAGCCTATGTGGCTTCTTGTCTAGGTGCTGTGAGCGCTTACTTTTTCCTGAAGTACTTAGACTCAATTATTTCTGTGCTGGAAATGCATGGAGTGAAAGAGTTTGGTGATAGAAGTCCTTAAAATTTAATTGAACTCATGGCTTGTGCTATATACTTACTGAAATAATTGCTTATGAACTTTTTTTTTTTTTGTCTCGTTCTGCTTGTTTTGTCTTGTCCTGCCTGCCAGGTTCTGTTACTTGATTTTCTGCTTCTATTTTTTTTCTGATAAATTGAAATAGAATTTCACATTTTTCTTCAATTTTCTTTAGATGGGAAAAAAATTAAAATCACAGAATTGAGTCAGAATCCTCAATCTGAAGGTCTTGGTAAAGAAGGAGAGAGAGGATAGAAAGTTCCAGTGTGGCAAATGTCTTGATGAAGGAGATAGATATGTATCTTTTGAGATTAAAAAAAAGATGTTGCTCTTTTGAAAATGCATCATATTTACCCATTTATGTTTCCCATGCAAAATAAGAGATAAAAGAGATGAGGTGAAAACAAAGACCCTTCTAAGAATTAAGAATAAGGTAAAAGAAGGCACAGTGGCAGAGAAGTAGAGAAATCTGGAACATTTTTTCCCTTTTGACATTTAGGCTGGGGAAGGAGGCAGAGAAGAGGTGGTAGAAGTCATCATTCCTGACATTCTTTGTCACTGGTGACCGTGGCACAGGCTGTTTTGGCTTGGATGTGTTTGTATGCCATGGAGGACTTCTACTGGTGTCTGCCTCTTAGACTCCTGTAGACAAGTTGATATCAACTTGTGGGAGACAAGTCTCTAGCTTGCTACATTTCTACATCTTGCTGATCCTGACAACCCATCATCAAGCCAGTACATTAACATATGTGAAATGAGTTCTGAATGGAATACATGTGATGGCATACCTTGAAGAACAGACCTAATGTAAGGGTAAAGGGATCTTTGTTTTACATTTTGATTACAAACAAGGAACAGATTATTTGAACTGATGGAGCCCTGTTAGCACCTACCTGGTACAAAATATAGTTATATTTTTTTAATGGAGACTCAGTTTAGTAACAGACCAACATTTTGTCATGCTTAAAAAAAAGTGTTTATAGCTCTATTGTATATTAAATCTTGCACATTTGTTTATGCAGCACTAGGTTGGCAGGGATATTTGACAACTATCAAACCACAAAACTGACACTGATTTAAAGTCTAGATTGGCTTTTTTCATTGCATTCTTTTTTAAAAAAATGTTTACAGTCATATGTTTTTAGCTGGGTATAAAATTTTCACGCAAGATGTGTTTCCATAAAGAAAGAGCGTTTACATATTAAAAACAGTATCTGGGCATTTGGCATGCCCATACATATCAGAAGTAACCAGAAGTCTCCTTCAACTGAAATAGACACACTAGGTGTGGGATGTAGAAGGCAGATAGAATATACAAGCAGAGAGAAATGGTTATAAGATTGATGTGCTAAATGAAGAGTGAAGAAAATCAATATATGACAAAGACTGCAGTGAGAAAGGATGCAAGGAATGGATGTGAAAGATGTGAAAAATTGAAAAAGTGGAACTGATAGCTGGTCAAGGTCGGTTCAACTTTTTGAAAGTGTTCTTTTAGGAATTTCATGTCTAAGTAAAACTGGGAAAAACACATTTTATTCATTAAGATTTTGCTGATTTTATAAAGGAATTCTGTCAGGCAGGTTTCAGTGAATCTTCAGGGACACCTTTTGAATTCCCATTAAAAATTCCCATCAAAATTATTGGTATAGGGTTAATGTTGATGTTCTGTGAACTTTGCATGTAGTGATGCAATCTTTTGAAAGAGATAAAAATGACTGATGCAGAAGTGCATCTGTCAGTAGTGAATCACTTAGTAGTGATGCAGAAAACTTCATCTAGAAATAGAAGGATCCTTCAGGAGTGTTACTGTTCACATAAGAATACTTTCCTTTAGTGGACATGGGTCAAAATACAAAAGGAAAATGGTTATGTAGGCGCTTCAGATGTCTTTGAGCCCTGTACTAATGAATACAGATTAGATACAGAAGGTACAGAAGGAAGATTGTAGAATTGAGGCTTTTTCTAACTTTGGGTGTAGAAGGCTGTAAATTTCCTGTTATTCTAGCCAGTTTTAGTTTGAACTAAGATACCTGCTCTGTTAAAGATGGAGGAGAGAATGTGAGACACTTGAATGTGGCAGAGAGCCCTATTAAACTCTTAACAGTATAAAACACTTGGTAGTTAACATCATTATTCTCATACCTGCCTTTCACTAAGTATATAACTCTTCTCAAACATCAGCATATAACCTTTTTAGGTGACTAAAACAATTGAGATGCAAAGAGGTCTGAAATATTTGAAATAGCTTTTTCTCTCCTGTTGCAATTAAAATAATGTCAGCATTCTCATCTGAACATTTTAAAAAAGGAAAATGAATGGTGCCTTGGCAGTTCAATTGCCCTTTCTGCAGTATAAGAGTATGTAATTTGTTTGCAGTACATGTAAAAATAATATATTATCTGACTGCATTAGTAAACCATAGATGCCCATGAAGTATGAAATCTGCCTCACTGTAAAATGTGGTTCTGTAGGTAACAATATTTAAAAATAATTAAAAAGTATTTAATAATGATTATCAATAAAGTTTTAAGAGCTCTTTTTTGAGTTCCCCTATAGAGTACAGAGAAGTAATCATTAAGGATGATCAGTATCTTCACAATCTTTTTTGATTGCACAAAAGTGCACAAATGTTTCTAATAGGTTTCATTCACTTAATTGTCAAAAGTGTCTGTATTCTAATTAGGGGTTTCATGATTTTAACATTCAGCCTGAAATAGTTATTATGCATTTGTCTGCTGTGTTTATGATTTAATTATTTGGCTCTTATCTCTGTGAAGGAAATGTTATTCCTAGCAATTAACTCAATAACTTTATCCTTAGGGTTTTATCACAACAACCACTCTCCAAAGATATCATGCTGCTGAAGGTTACTAAAGATACTATGTAGCCTACTTTCAGTTTAATTGGTAGCTTTTTCTCATTTGAAATGTACCAGCTGATAGCATGAACAGTCAGCATTTAGTAAAAAAACTGAAAAGTGAAAAGGCTCTTTGTTTTTGTATGTCAAAACATAGTTAAGCACTCTACACTTTCTTAGGCAACCTGAGGAAAGGTGTGTACGTGAGGGGTAAACTGCCCTAAGTACACCTGTAATTTTCTTAGTGCATTTAATTATCTTGGTGTTATCATTTAAAGAGCACATGTCCCTGCATGCTCATTTAGTAAGCAGTCTCAAGCAAGGGTGGAAGTTTTTCTGTGTTAGATATTCTACTGATCTCTGTTTCTGCCTAAAAATCTTGTCTGGGGAGAAGGAGATGTTCCAAAAGATCTCCAATATGCAGCCAGTTTTTATCACCATGTATACAGATATACATGTAAAATTTTATTAGAATTTACATGATGACAAAGAAGTTCAATTCTATCCTTTTATTGTGGCTCTGTGAGAGTTTCTTGCAGATGTTGAAAAGTATTTTGTAAGGCAGAGTGCATTATTAACTACAGAGAATGAAGGATAATGTAAGGGTAATGGGGCTTGCTGACATAACAAATAATTTTTATCTGTTTAATACCACAGTAATAACTTCTGTGACTCTAGACAGAATATGCTGTTGCATAATTTTGGAGTGTGTATGAGGTTTGGGTTTTCTGTGCTTTTGGTTTTCTTTTTTAGCATTTTAATACACATTCATTGTTGTGTCACTGTTTTAATTTTGGCTGCCGATAATGAATACTTTGTATTCATGTTAGATTGACATATCAATGTTAACCAGCTAACATGACATTCTGAATCTGGTTCAAGATCATTTCAGAGCCCCCTGGGTCCCAAAATAATTTGAAGTAAAATAGTCAACCAATCTCATCCTCAGATTAAAAAGTACTTTACAGATTTCATTACGTGAACAGGACTTTACACAAAACTATGTTTTCTGTCCAGAAGATTTCCCACCCATTCCCCAAATAAAAGGAGTAGACAGTAGCATGGCTCCCATTTTTCCCACAAATAGGTTAGAGACAGGAAATTAAGATCCAGGTTCAGATTTTCAGGAGCTTTATGTAAGGGATCCAAGTTCAGTGGACCTAAACAAGAGTGTTCAGGCAAAAATCTATCTTTGCTTCCTAATATTTGTGTCTGATACACAGTGTTTACATTCAAGTCTTCATTTTTGACACTTGAATAAATGAAATCAAGTTCAGTAAACAGTTTGTTTATGTAATATCTGAATTTTCAAAAAATGGATATGACAGTTTAATGAGTGATACTTTTCTGAAAGTTTCTCTGACTTCCAGATCAAACCTCTTGTAATTTTTAGAGAAAAGTCACCAAGACGACAGTGTTAGAGAATGTGTCAGTAGTAACTGCAGGAGCATCTCATTATTATCTTACTTAAGAACTCAAATTTCTGTGCCTTACCACCAAATAAAAAGAAGTAGTAAACTTATTTGATTTTGAGATCATGTGGGATTTGAAATTAATAATTAAATTGGCCTATATTGTTTATTAAATCTTTAATGAGCATCTAAAAACCTCAAAAAACTCCATGAGTGCAAAAATTTGGTGGTGGTAAAGTCTAGGTTAGGATGGGAATGGTAGAAATGATAGAAGAATTTGGGTGTACAGAACTTACTAGGAAAAAAAAAGGAACAAATCTGATAAACTAACTTGAAAGATCTATGCTTTGGACTTCATCTTAATGATTAGTGAACTTTTACAGAAATTACAGGTGTCCTTTTCTACTGTATTCTGTGATACAGTTTATAGTAATCATCAATGTCCTGGCTTTTTTATGGATCCAAGGTGATAATTAGAGATGATGTTTATATGGAGACAATAAGAAGTTGCAGCAGAGAAAGAATATTTATTAATCCAGGATAAGCTACAAAGGAAGCAAGTGCAGGAGGTGGTGGCAGGTGCATTAGTTTGAAGATATTTTTCTGCATGCTTATGTTTCATAACTGTGTCTTCATTATTTAATACCTGCACTAATTGCTAATTTCCAAGTTTTTGGTCTTGTCTGGGCACAGCTATGCAAAATCTCATCCATTCTCTTGCTTCAGACACATGATTTGTCACTCAATTAATTTTTACTCTGGTCTCTTAAAATTATTCTCTTAAAATCTGAACATTTAATTATCTTTCCGTATTTTGTTTTAAAGTGTTTTTTTTTTCTTGTGTAACTCATGATGAAGAGAAGGTCTAGCAGATGCACTCTAAATCTCTGCCTATCTCACTGATACTTCTATTTGAAGTATGAGTGGAATTGATGTAACTTAGATCATTTATCTATCCAGTGGTAATAAAAATAGAATGAGAGGTTTTGCTCTTTATACTTTGCAGGTTTCAATTAACAGAAAATTAGAAGTTTTGTGTGAAGAAAAATGTGATTCTTGATTTGAAAGAAAAAAAGAAAAAAAAGAAAAAAACAGAGTCACAGAATACTTGACTCTTCATATCTCTAGTAATTTTCTTTCCCCAGATGAGTTTTGTAGACATGAACATTTTGAAATAATGGATGTCAGGCAGTAATTTCTGTGGCAGAAACTCACAGTGGGAATATAACAGTTTCCCTGTAAGACACTTTGAAGTGGTGATAGATTTTGTAACTTTGTAATTTCCTTTTCTTCATATGTCAAGAGAGAAATGAATCCAGCTTAGCATATGTGCAAGCATAAAATCGGTCTCAGTATTCATGATAAGAAAATCTAATTTAGCTCTTAGGAATAACTAAGGTTTCATGGAAGCAGGCAGTATGATCATGAATTTTGAAAGTTTAGGCGCACGGTAACTTGTAAACTTGAGGAAGAAAGTTTGTTAATCTGCAAGAGTGTCTGCATTTGAAGTAGGATATCAGAAATAAGAATTTGTTCTGTTTCCATGCTCACATCTGTGTGCTGAATTTGCATTGGCATTCAATTGAACTACGAGTTTATGGTGGTGTAGCATTAAAAAAACCCACGAGTGTTCTACACATCTTGGGACATATGCCAACCTAATATACTATGGAGCCTTTACCTTCTCCTGCTGTATAAAGTGCTCAACAAGCAGTGCACTTGCTACTGGTTTTAAAGTTACAAAGTTCAAGAATTTTATAGGTTCTTCTCCCCAATAATTTCCTTGAACAAGCAGCACTAAAATATTTGCTGAATGTTTTTTCTTTTATCCTCAAAACAAGGTGTAAGTGGAGAAGGATGAAGTGGGGGGCATTGCTAGATAAACAAAACCACACAGAGATACAAATATAACAGACACAGGAAAATGGAGACAATGGCTAAGACCAGGGCTCTTCAGCTGTTTATTGATGGCCCATTAAGAACACACAGGCAGCATTTAGAGAGGACCCATCTGGACTTTGTAACTGATAAGGCAGCAAATATAAAGGTTTTTAAAATATTTGAAGGTAATCTGTAAGACTGCAAAATTTAGGAAGAGCTGTTTAGTGGGAGTGGGGAAGATGAAGGTGACGCTAGTGGGTTGACAGGTGGAGCTATAGAAAGGGCTGGTTTTGCATAAACAGTGCCCAGTGAGTGTGCTTGCCTGATCACAGCAGTTTATCTTCATATTTAATGCTCCCTATTCTCCCTGTGCATGAGCACTGTAAGGAGCAATGCCAACAACCGGGGAAACCAGAAGTGAATTTGGAGCCAGCTACAGGAATCAGACCTCAGGTGAAGCAGTCCCTGTGTATGTGGTGCCAGCAAATGGAGCAAGTAACAGCATCTTCATCAGTGGCTCTGGGCTCCATGGATCTTAGAAGGATTGACAGCTACCAAGTGAACTGGGGATTGAATTTGAGGCAGGAACTGGAATCAGACTTTGGGTAAGGGCCACGCATTTTCTGTATCCAGAGCAAGCAAGAGTTTCAGCTGCTGCTGAAGGATCGCGGGTCATCGGTCCTAGGTACAAGCTGTAGGGTTTTGGGTGAAATGAAGTGAGGGTCTTAGTGTGAGTAGCTGGAGTGGGAACTACAGTTCATAGGGCCCACAGGCCTAAGCACCAGCTGCTGGGGGTGACACTGGAGTTTGCATCGTCCCATAACCTGGAGTGTGAGGGCCATGTGTGTGTAATTTGCAAAGCAAACCTCAAGTTGGCAAGTAGGAGGACAAAATATTAGGCAGAGGGCCTGGGCTGATAATTGAGGGAACTGGAAATTTTTGTGTGCTTTTGAGTCCAGAGAGTTTCACTGACAAACTTCAGTCCTGGTCCTGAAAATAAATTATTTTTTGGGGATATCAAACAGGTAGTCCAGAAAGGCTCAGAAGTCTCTGTCTCAGGAACTGTTTAAAACTAGATATGGTTCTGAGCACCTCATTGACGTTGACTCTAACTTGGGCATAAGGGTAGAACTAGACAGTCTCTAAAGATCACTTTCAACTCAAGATAGAAACAGAATTTTTGAGGTTGGAAGAAAGCTCTAAGATCACTGAGTTCAACTGTTAACCTAGTACCACATTGTTCACCACTAAATCATGTCCCAAAGTGCCACATTGAATCCAGAGATGTTGATTCCACCACTTCCCTGGGTAGCATATTCCAATGCCTGACTACCCTTTCAGTGAAGATTTTCCTAAGATCCAGTCTAAACCTCTGTTGCAGTTCAGACCATTTCCTCTCATCCTGTCCCTTGTTATCTGTGAGAAGATGCTGACACCCACCAGGCTGTAATCTCCTTTCAGGTAGTTGTAGAAAGTGATGAAGTCCCTGATAAGTCCCCTGGGCTTATCTCTAGCAAGCCTGGTTTTATCCCTTTCCCCCTTCAAATCTAATTTAAAGCTCTTTCAGTGAGGCCTGCTAAAGCTGTAAAGATCTTTTTTCTGCTTTGGGACAGGTGTGCCCCAACTGTTGTCAGCAGGCTTGGTGTTTTGTAAACTGATCTGTGATGAAAAACCACAAAATCCTGCTGGTAACGCCAGGCTCAGAGCAGTTATTCATCTGTGTAATTTTCCTACTCCCACCTTCCCCTGCAACTGCCAGAATAGAGAACACTACTTGTGCTCCAGATCTCTCAACGAGTTATCCCAAAGTGGTGAGGTCCCTCTTGATATTCCTCAGGCTTCTTGGGACTTCATTGCTGCCCACCTGAAAAACCAGTAATGGACTGTAATCAGAGGGCTGTACCAGACTGGAGAGTTTCTTGGTTACGTCTCTAACCTGTACCCCAGGGAGGCAGCAAACTTCTCAATGGTTTGGGTCTGGTCAGCATATTGATCCCAATGTGTCTCTCAGAAGGGAGCCATGGATGGCTTTCTTTCATAACTGAGGCAGGCATGATGTGTCAGCTGGACTAATTCACCCTGGACAATTCCCCAACCTGTGAACCTTAGTCCATGTTGCTGCTTGCCTGATCCTCACTTCCAGAGCCTCATTCCTGTTGCACAAGGGCACTTGGGAAAGTGAGGTAGGCTGGGAGGGTATTCACCTCTTGCCTTGAGCAGAGACCTAGCTCCATTCCCCTCATCTCTTAGGTCCCCTCCTGCTGCCTGGTGACAAGACAGTTGGGTATCCTTTGCTTCTTGTGATGTGGCTGGCTGGTGAACATAATTTGATGTGAATATATGTGTAAATGATTATTAAACATTTAAATGTTATGAACTTGTCTGCTGAAAACATATCAAGGTTTGCCTCTAATTTGCTAGTGAATGTGTTGGCTGTTTTTTGGTAGAGCAGGTGTTACAGATTCTTAAGTGAGCCTTATCAAGTCATTTGCAAGTAAGCAAGCACTACTAACATCTTATCTGGGACAGGAGCAGTGGGGAATGCAGTGATACTGAATCTTCTATAAAAATCATCTTAATTGCAAAATTAAGTGCACTTTCCTTTGGCACCATCTAATTTATGAAAACACACAAAGCAAACTAGTATGTCTTCATTATGCTTGTAACATCAATTAGTAGACACTGAGAAATAGCTTTCCTAATTTTATAGAACTCATTCTATTTCCAGTAATTGTGCTTGCCCTCAATTATAGGTCCAGTGTAAAGACATCAGTGACTGAACATGTAGTTAGCTCACATATTCCCACTCAGTTTGCTAGAGGATAGTGACTGATATGTCACTTTTTAAGAACCTTTCTACCGCTTGCAGATTTGTAGGTATGTCCTATTGGAGTAGCAGTAATTGAAGGACTTAAACCACTATGCAGGGAAAACTGCCATGCAGCTGCTTGTTGGTGGTTTGCACATTTTATTTTGGAGGGTATAGTTGATGGATATGATTCATTTATGCTCTTTCAATATCCTGTCCCTGCCAGTTCTTGTCTAAACCTCGAGTATTTCACTTTCTATAGCCCAGCTTTTTTAATATGTGTGAATGCTTGACATGGAATGGATGGTAGTTGAATGTACTTAAATTTTCAGATTTTATTTCTGTGATAGCTCTTCTACTTTATTTAGTAGTTTTTGGTTGTTTTTTTTAATGTATTTTGCATGAAGGCTGTTAAAGGAGCTGCTGTGTTTTTCAAATCCTGTCTGAAAAATTTCTGTTGTAATTTTCCCTGCATCTGATGCCTTTTCTCTTTTCAACTGTAACAGATGTGGATGATTACCAAGTATTAGTGAGGTTTTTGTTAAAAAGAATTTCCAAAAATATCAGAGAGTTCACTTCTGAAATAAATTTCAGAAGTCATAATTCAGGATTGTAATGGATAGTTAAGGTCAAATACACATGACAGTAATTTATAGTTTTCAAAATTTTTGGTTGTAATAGGAATTTATTTAATGTTAGCAGACTTCTTTAAAAAGTTTTACTGATAGAAAAACCACAACAAATGAACAGGTGTGTGCATATACATAGTGCAGTATCAGCATAATGGAGTATGGATTAAGAAATGGAAGCTGGATTTCAAAGGCTTTATATCTTCATATTAAGCATATTTTAAAATGATTTGTAGGCACTATAGCTCTATAAACTATAAAGTTTCTTTAATTATGTGGTTTAACATTGGGGAAGTAATTGTGGTTGATGTTGAATTGGGTGTATATATATGCACCCAATATATATTGGGTATCCAATATATATATATATATATATATATATATGTGTGTGTGTGTGTGTGTGTGTGTCCACAGAATGGAATTTGCCATTGAAATGTATCAATTTTCTAGTAAATTTTAAAAACGATACCCAGAATTCTTTTTGTCTAGGTTATATATGCCACCACATATGTGACGGCACACTGTTCTGACACTCTGTCAATAAGGATATTATCAGAGAAGTTTAATCAATTGTTGGAGGAAGAGCACTGCATGTAAAAGCTCCTCAATGTGCTCTACAGCCTGTGGGAACTGACAGTGATCAAATAAGAGATTTTTGGGCTTCAGGCACTAGCCTGAGCCTGTGGGAAAGTCAAGTACACAACTTCCTCACTCAGGCCTGAGAAATCATAAGGAGGAATCCAAACAGTCCTTAGAGAAGGAAAACAACCTTTGCATGTGTTGTTTGGATCCTTGTTGTTTACTTGTAGGAAACAGTCAAGGGGTGTTCCTAACTGTCCAATGATGGTGATGTGTTGGTTTGATGACCAATGAGAAGTTTATCTTTTCCTTCTTGGAACTGTCTATAAAAGAAGATCTGGAACAATAAAAAGTGCTCTCTTTTGCACTAAGGCTAGAGAGTCTCTGTCATCACTTTCACCGTTAGCACTAATACAGTGCTACAATAGCCCTTAATATGTTTGTATATTGACAGAATGCAAAAATATACATTGTTGTATCTGTATATTTGGTAGTACAGGTACTGCACTTCCTTTAGAATTCTTTCTCGATATAATTTGTGATCCCCCATCTACACACATAAATTTGAACCAGTTTCATAGCTCTCCCATTCTTACAAATCCATGTTTGCCTGACAGCTCCTCAGCTATATGTTCACAGTCATATTTATTTCTTGTCTATATAAGGTTTGGGGAAGAAGCCCCAGATTTAATCTAAACCTCTGCTTTCTTGATAAAATCGCTTTAAAATCTGTCATTGTCTTCCCCAATATATAAAATAGTTACAAAGAGGCATTTAACAGTTCTAGACCCTGCGGTACCTTGCAATTCTGCTTTAGACCTATCATCTCATAACTGATGTCATATCATCTTTGGGTCATTGGCAAAAAGATATCTATACTGCAACATTCCAGCTCTCACATATTTTTATTTTTTTCCTTTCTCCTAAAATCTGGATAAGCACAGAAATATTTATTATCTATTCAAAGGCTCACTCTGGTTCTGAGACCTGGTGCAAAGTCCTGGATCTTGCAAACTCTCTGTCTATGTTTAAATGCCACTGTCTGTTTATCTGTGGTTTTGCTGCCTACACCTGACAAAGACTTTAATTCAGGTCACTGTGACTTTGTAAAATCTCCTCTGAGAATACTATTTTTTTAAAAAGGTATCTTAACAGGTTCCTTCTATCTTCATGTAGGAAACAGCTAGCCTACAACTTCATATAGTGACTGAGCAAATCCTGCGTTGTTTAATCTTTTTTTAGGACCTTTTCCAATTTGTTTTGAGTTCCTAAAATTTAAGGTAGATAATTTTTTGTCTCATTGTATGTCCCTAATTTTCAAAGCTGTATGCTAAGTATCCTTTTTGTCAACAGTTGATATAGACCATGTTTAAAATCCTGAATGGTATTGGGTTCTGTAAAAAAAATCCATACAATTTCTGCCTTAAAGTCAGCATTTAAGTTTCCTAGTAAAAACTGTTAGTCCAGAAGGGAAATCTTACATCTTTAATAAGATGTGGTATTAAATAAATATCTGAAATATTTATGGTTGAGAGATTAGTTGTATACAGAATACATGATTTAAAGAATATGCTAAATGCAGTGCACACTCATTCTCATTTTGAAATAGATATGATCTAAATGTTTGTTGCTGTTGGTATCTTTACTAATCTGGTAGTGGTCATGCACTAAGATTCCAAAAGGCTGACAGCTTCTATTTGGATTCCTTCTTGATGTCAGGTGTCAAGTTTTTTAAATTGGTTCATCTGTAATTGAGACAAGACACTGGCTATTCCATTAATATTTATGGTCATCTTTCAAACAGTAAAAATTTCTAAGCTAAACCCTACAGGTTGAGTTTATTACACCAAAATCTCTTACATTTATGAACTTCAGTTACCAGTTAACTTCTAAAATGAAAAGAAATTTGTCATAATGGGTGTCCTATGTTATATCTTCATGTTGCTAACTGGTTAGCCTGCTTCACTTGCACCAAATATAAAAGAAATGGGTAAAACAAACAAAATCTCTACAACTATGTATATACACAATAATGTATTACATTCATTTCTCTCTCCAAAAGGATGCTCCAATACACTGAACTATAACTGTGTCCTTTCCTAATAGATATAGTATATTTCTTCATTTGCTTATATAACCTTTGCCAGAGGTTATGAATGTGAGAGTTGCAAAGCATGCCAGTACTGACACAACTCATAGAATCATAGAATGGTTTGGGTCAGAAGGGAACTTTAAAGATCATCTAGTCCAGCCTCTGCCATGGGCAGGGACATTTTTCACTGGATCAGGTTGCTCAGAGACCTGTTCCAATGATGGGACATCCAGAGCTTTTCTGGACAACGTGTTCTGGTGTCTTATCACCCTCATTCTAAAATAGTTCTTTCTTGAGTCCAATCTGAATCTACGCTCCTTTAGTTTAAAACTGTTGTCCCTTATTCTGTCCTTACAAGCCCTGGTGAAAAGTGTCTCTTCATCTTAAAAATCTCCTTAAGTATTGAAAGGCTTCATTGAGATCTCCCTGAAGCCTGCTCTTCAAGATGAACAACCCCAGATCTCTCACCCTTCTTGATGAGACAATTGTTCCCACCCTTTCAGCCTTTCTTGATGAGAGAGCTGCTCCAAACCTCTGACTCTTTCACAGCCCTCCTTGGGACCTGCTCTACGATGTCCATCCAGTAGGTAATGATAAGGTATTTAGGCAGGGTACACCTTTCTCAGATAATTCCACTTCCTTGGTCAGGAAGTGTGGCACTTATCTTGATGCTTTTAGTCAATCTGCTATTCTGTTAATTAATGTATATACCTAATGTCACTTCCTTTCTGTCATGGTTTAACCTCAGCCAGCAGCCAAGCCCCATGCAGCCTCTCACTCACTCCCCCACCAGTGTTAACAGGGAGAGAATCAGAAAGAATACTTCTGGATTGAGATAAAGAGAGTTTAATAATGAAAGCAAAAGCTGTGCAGACCAGCAAAGCAAAACAAGGAATGAATTCAGTGCTTCCCATGGGCAGGCAGGTGTTCAGCCATCCCCAGGAGAGCAGGGCCCCCTCACCTGTAATGGTGAATGGGGAGACAAACACCTTCACTTCAAATTCTCCCCCTTCTTCCTTTTTCCCCTCACTGTATATACTGAGCATGATGTCACATGGTCTGGAATGTTCCTTTGGTCAGCTGGGGTCACCTGCCCTGGCTGTGTCACCTCCCAGCCTCCCAGTCACCCTCAGCTTCCTCACCGGTGCGGCTGTAGGAAAACCAGAAAAGGTCTTGGCTTTGTGCAAGCCCTGCTCAGCAATAACAAAAACATCTCTGTGTTTTTAATCCTGTGTTCAGCACAAATCCAAAACACAGTCCTGTACCAGCCGCTGTGAAGAAGACTAACTCTACCCCTGCTGAAACCAGAACATTTCCTTAAAGAAAGACAGAGCTCTGACTGATAGAAGAAGACATATTTAACTTGCCTGAGGTGCACCAACCTGGTCTGCACAGCTAGTTTACCTCAGCTCTATAAAAAAGTCTTCTTTTTATCATGCACTACAGTTTGAAATCAAAGGAGTGATTTTTAAAGAATATTTAGTACTCAGATTTAGTGATAGATGATAGATAAATATTTTTGATATTATTCTTGGTCTTGATATTTGGATATCCCTTTGTGGTCACTCTCTAATGCTATCTCATTTCCACAAAGAACTGCATAAAGGGAGAGGTGAAGAAAGCTGTGATACAAAGAACAGCAAACTATCTAAATGCTTCAATGGCAACTATACCACCTGGATTTGGATTGAAGAAAAAAAAACCAAAATGGTCAATATTACACTACTTGACCTTCTGAAGCAATTTTTCTATTAAAATAGGGTTTTTTTTGGTGAGTGTTGTTTTGGGTTTTTTGTTTGTTTTTGTTTAGTTTTGCATTTTTTTGTGGTTTATTGCTGTATATTTGCTTATTCTGCCATGCTGATGGCTTGATATAAGATATGGGACTATGATCCAGAGTTATGATTAGGCTTTGGTCCAACCACTGTTGAAGGAGTAGACTGACAACGGAAACCCCAACTCTATTTTTAAAATCTTCTGAGAACTGTCAGAGGGTGCTGTGTGAATTTCCATTAAAGAACTCTGCTGTCATCATAAGGATCCATTTGCAGTGAACAGGCTGTGGTTACTGGGAGAAATTTGTATGCTTGCTGGGGGAAGACAGGCCCCGACAGCCCCCCACCTTGGTATGTTACTACAAAGAAATAAAAGATTTTAATTTATAAAAATATGTTAAAAACAACCAATAACAAGTCCTGGAAGTAAAGCTAAATCTCCTGAGAATGCACCTCCCCATGAGCATCTCTGGGATAAGATCTGCTCTGGATATTGGTTTCCTTCACTTTTTTGTGGGTTTTATGGTGAATTGTAATATGAGGTGTCTAAGCACACCTTTGTTTTAGATGTTAACACATACTGCTTACCAGAAGATTTATTTATAGACAATTGAAGCAAAGGGAAGCCTAAGATGATATACTCATGTGACCTCTTCCTGATTCAATTACATGACTGTGATATCTGTATTTTGGGACCAAAATATTCATGCAGTGTGCACTTCTGTGTGGAGGTCCTAATGAATTTTATCATATTGCAGCAGATATGTATAGGCTTTTCTAATTACGGAAGTGAAAAATATAACTTGAATCTTTTATGAACCTTTTTTGGGTCATAAGCTGACTCTGATATTAAACCTTGCTCTGGGTATTACTTGGGTACATCCTCTAGTAAACAATATTTCTAGTATTAATTTATGGAGCAAGTATGTCTGTATTTACTGAAAAATTTTATCTTCATTGTTATAAGTGGATAGTGTGGGAAAAAGAAGTGGTCTCAAGAGATACACAGAAGATTCATATCTCTTTGGCAGAACGGCAGAATGTAACTCCTCTGAGACAAGATTGGTAGTTCTGTAAACAGGAAACCTTTGTTTTGCTGGCATGTATGTAAGAAAAAAAACCAATAAAAATGGTTTAATGACTGGAAATGTCATTTGAGTCTTTTTTTAAAAAAAGTTATAATTAAATTTTTCTTGATAAATTACCTTTCTTAGCAGTTTACAGTTTTCTTTAATTTTTTTTCCCAGTATTATAATTGTGATGTATTTTTTGATGAGGAGGCACAGGTTTTTTTTATTCTACTGCCTGACAATACGATAGAAACTCTTAAACATGGAAATACTGAATAGAATATGGCAATGTGAGTACCTGTTACACAGCCTTTTAAGTTGAACAGAAGTATAAAGTTACTATGAGAGCATTTGAATTAGGACAAATATTATGTCCCAACATAAGTTTGAAAATAATTATTTAAATTCCAGAACTTTCTAAATGTTCACACAGCTTCAACATGGATTATATGCATTGTGTATTGCCTCTTTGTTCTGTTTGTTTCTAATTTTATGAAGAAGCACAGGATTAAAGTTCATATTACTCAAATTCATGTAAAAAGAGAGATTTGAGTTGTTGAAGAACTGGGTGACTTGTCATTGTTTTGATCTGAAGAAGAAAAGAAAATAAAAGAATACACAACAAAACTATCCTGGAGGACAAAATACACTTTCTTTCCCTATGTACATTCTTAGTTTATGTCCAAAGAGGAGGTCCACAAGCTGTCCTCCCTTTCAAAGTTCACAGACTGAGGCTGATTGTGCCTGCTCCTTCACATAAGCATGTCTGTAGCATACCTTTCCCCATGTGCTTGGTAAGGCAAAGCTGCTTCTGACAGTACCCACTACACAGTGAGTCTCGGGATTCCACAGACACCTGTAGGAATGTTTGGGGGCTGCTGATGGATGTGGAGTCACCAGTAAAGTCCTGCTAGGTTGCATACGGGTAAGTATGTAAGCCTGGTAGTGTGCAGTTAATTTTTGTTTTATTTCTTTGTTTCTACTTGGTTTGGGTTTGGGTCTTTTGGGACTTAAAAGTGTTTTTTGAAGTTTTACTTGGTTTCCTGTTTCTTTTTTCTCATGACTAGTCAAAGAAAGAAAGAAGTTGCTTTTTATCTTGACAAAGATTAGGCAAAATGAAAAGTCCATGTCATACATTAGTTTTGTAACTGTAATAAAATTTATTTTTCAAGTGAGAATATCTTCCAACAAAAACAAAATCCAAAATATTCAAAACTTCAATTAGTTAAATCTATACTGCCTACTATACGTGAGTGTCAGTCATCATGCAACAATGAATAATTATTTTCTTTATTAAGAATGGAATTCCCTTAGCAAGTAAATTAAGGTTAATACAGTGGAGCTCTTGGAAATTTACCCCAATGAATTCTTTTGTTGAGGGTTATACCTCAGTTGGCAGAAGAAAAGTGATATGACCATGAGGCAAGACTTCTGATGTAGTTATGTACTTTGCTCTGATTCTGATGTCTGCATGGACATGTGATGCACAACTGTTCTTAATTGCAAGAAAATTACTCTATTTTTGCAGTACAGGAACCTAAGCAAACTGAATTGTTCTAGCTAGATGGCAAATGAATACATTAAGTTATTTTTCTGGATCATAGCCTCAAACCCAAAACAACCCAAGTAAGATTTAATCAAAGAAGCTTTTAATTTTTATGAACTTAATTAGGAAGTCTAAATAGTTAAGACTGTGTTGCCTTGGTAAATAATAAATTCATCAGCCAGAATTTTTCCACATCCTTCATCTGAAGTAGCAGAGCAGTAGCAGAAATAATAAGCCATACCAGAACCAGAACCATACCAGTTTTCTGTGTCAGTTTTATGAAATTAATTTTTCACAATGTGAAAGGGAGAAAAAATACAAATTTGCCAAATGTTGCGGGAACAATAACTGAAGCAATAAATCCCAATAATAGAGTATGAGTTTATATGTTTGAAAAGTTCTTCCACATTTCAAATGTGGAAGTAGTGGAACCTTTAAAATGTTGTTTTATCAAGCTTCTGCTTTAGAATTAGTGTTATAATTGACTATATCTACTAAGAAGTAGGAAACTAGGTAAATTATGTTTTTATGTTTTTACTTGTTTTTAATGGATCATTTAAATGGATTTATACAACAGAAACACATAGTTAACTCACTGTATTTTTATACTAGTATTTAGGAACTCTTATATGTAATTTTTTTGAGAAAACTCCTTCTTCGTGTAGTATAATAACAATTATCTAGATTAATTATCTAGAACTGATTTATTTTCAATGTCATGCCAATTTTACTGTATCAGTTTATTTTCAGCATTGAATATTATTGAGATTAGGTAGATTTTGACTCAATAGGTAATAAACTAAATCTAGGGTATAATTTTCCAGCAACATTTGCATGTATATGTTTAGTGTATTCATGGTTCTGTGCTTGATAATATAAAATATATTGAAGTGTGTCTATATTTGGATACAAACCCTATACAGATTTATGTGTACTATATAAATCACTACAACTCTAAACTATTGAATATATATATGTGCAACATAAATAAAGAATGAGTTTCACTAACTGTTGGAATTTCCTTGTTCTCAAATCCTGCACCGAATAACTAGTGAACTGTGCAGGAGCAAGGTCATGTCAGCAGTACATTAATACACCCTGATCACTGAATTCCTTTGCAGCAAGTCAAATAATTGAGTAATAAAAATCAATTTTGCTTATGTTTTGACTTGTTATTTTGTGACAGAAAGCTCAGTTTAAGTTCACCATCACTTGTATTATGAAACCTGAGGATGAAGACAGCCTGAACAGCAAGACAAAATAGTGTTTGGTTATGAACTACTGGACTGTGCTTCTTAAAAAATTAATTTTTAAAGTTATATAGTATACTGCTTAATTCTGCATTGCTGAAGGCTAGGAATAAAAGTTTTCTGTTAAAAAAAAATTTTATTGTATTCACAAAAGACATAATTTTGTGTAGAGTCAATTTCTATTTTCCTAACTTTCTCATTCTGAAAATTAGAACATATTGAATTTGTAACTGTTTTAGAAATACCTTTGCTTCTCAGTGTTTATTGACATTACTATATAGTCAAATTTGCAATACAGCTTCAGCTCTAGCCAAAGCAAGTAGAAAATTACTTTAGCAGTACACAAAGTCATGTGGTTACCTACTTTCAAAAAAAACCCAAATCCCCCAACCCAAATATATTTTAGCAATTTTAGCAATTTCAACATGTTTTAATGTATAAACCTTCTTAGATTTGGGATGGAGTTACTTTGTGTATGTCCTTTTGCTAAAGGGCTGAGAGATGAATCTTAACCAGATAAGAGATTTCTGGACAGAAGAGGAGAACTTCCACTTCCTCTTCATTCAGAATAAAAAAGTTAAGAATTGCTCTGCATCTGTATTTGTGAATAGATAGAATGATGGTAGTGTCTCATGGCTAACTTGATGATGCCATTGGTAGAAACCAGTCATGAGAATGTGTGTACTTTTTGAGGAAGAGGAGCAAAAGCAGTTTCTTGTGCAAGTGCCCATGTGTAGTGCCCATTGTTTATGGGTGTCCTTTCCTGCCTGTGATTCTATGCACTCTAAGCCTTTTTTAAATGTTTTATTAAAAACCAACCAACCAAAACAAACAAGCAAGCAAACAAGAAAACCCCCAGAAAAATCCCCCAGAAAAACCCCACATCCCACACCCCAAAAATAAATGGACTAGAACATGGAAATTTCAGAGCTGCTAGATGAGAAAAATTACATTTTAAACACTTACTGAAGCAAAACCATTTAAATTTGTTGAATTCAGGGTTCACAATCTAGGTCCTGAAAACAAGGTACTACTGAGACATTTTCTGCACTTTCATGATAGCATAGCAGCTCCATAAAATTCATTTCCATTAGCATCTTCAGGCCAGAAAAGCAATTACAGACCTCAGCCAGAATGATGTTTTTCAGTGAGAATACGTTAATACTGAATCATCTTAACAGGGAATAATTGTCTCATTTGCAGATTATATAGAATTTGCTAATTCTTTATGCTCAGTCATGAATGAGTACTTTTTAAAATTATGCTGCAAAACATTCTGAAATACCATATAATATAATATTCTTGCCACTTTTAAAAAGCTATTTTTTTTATCCTACATAGCAAATACCCAGCTTGTTAAGTGTTGTAGCACAAAGGCTATTAGGGGACTAACATAAAACATCAGTGTTGAATGTTGCATACATCTCTTAAGACATTCTGTGCTTGTATTTTGGGGTTACTGCACTTAATGATTGATAAAGTTTTTCTGATGCCAGTGTAAATTCTAAGTGCTTATTTTTCCTAATTCTAGAATATTAAAATATTAATTTCACTATATTAGGAACTCTTGCACTTTTATGCATGCGGATTTAAAAAGAAAATAGTTCATGTACTTGATTAATTCTCATTTTAAGGAAGTTTTGTGTATGTTCATAGAATCATACAGCAGTTTGGGTTGGAAGAGATGTCTAACATCATTCAGTTCCACTTCAGTGCCATGGGTGGGGAGACCTCCCACTAGTCCAGATTAATCAGAGCCCCGTCCAACCTGGCCTTGAGGACATCCAGGGTTGGGGCATCCACAATTTCTCTGGGCAACCTGTGCCAGTGTACATCTAATGTAAACCTATATTATTTCAGTTTAAATCTGTTACCCCTTGTCTAATAAAAGATAGGACATGCCCTTGTGAAAAGTCTGAAGGCTTATTTTTATGAATTATAATAGAGGCTATATATATATATACACACACACCTTTGTGGAATGATGAATACTTTAATGAAGTAGGGAAAATAAACGCAATTTGAATTATTTAGAAGTAATTCAATGTAATGATAAGTGCATGCTAAATTTCAAATCTCAGATTCTACATTCTGGCATTTATAAATTAATGTTTTAGTATTTTACTACTTTTAGCTCTAAAATATGTATGTTCAAATATTGATACAGGAACCAGATGATGAAAAACGTTTTAAACATCTTTATTTTTTTCTTACATATGTTCTAATTTTTCCCCACCAAATATATAATGATTCTGATGTAATTTTTTTAAAATTCATTAAGAGAGGCATGTAGTGGGTACTTAATTGTACTGGTAATATTTTGTAACTTATTACACTAAAGATTAAAAAGCAAAAAAAAATAAAAAATTAATGAACTTGAAAGCTGAAAATTTCAGAGAGCATTTTATAGAAATGGAAGCAGAAACAACAGGAGGACAGATATTTCTTTAGCATTTATTTATTGTGTCTAACTGCTACATTTTAGAATTGTTTGCAAAAATGTCTTGAATTATTTTTCTGTAGTGTTGAACCACTATTGACTGTCATGCAAAACTAGATAAAAAAATACTTTCTACAGCTGCTGATTAGTCTGAAATGTAATAGTTGCCCATGTCAGTAAGCAGTACTAAAGGGTCGCCTAAAAAGGTGCTGTAACTTGCACACACCTGTGAAGTCACCCAAGCGAAAAACACGCTTCTGATTTCCCTCTTTAAAGGGCGTGTCACTTAATTCCTTTGGTGAAAATGACTTTGCCTCTCCCAGCTTTTATTTCAAGTGCCCAAAGCCGTGGTAGTGTCATAGTATTGCAGTTGCATAAGGAGAGTGTAAATAGCAGTGCTGCTTTTAGAATATAATTGTTCAAGTGATCTCAGAGCTCAGCACAGGCGGCTGTTGTGTATCTGCTTTGATAATAATAATTGACACCAGTATAACTTTGTAGCTGGAGGGGACAGTGACATATCATATCACTCCTGTTTTATCAGCTTCCACCCCCTTAAAAACTTGTCAGCTCGTGTCTTTCGTGAACTGTTACATGCCTGTATAAAAATAAGTGCTTCTACATGCTACTCTTTCCACTGGTGTTTTTGTTAGTGGACAAGTTTTGGAAAATAAAATTATCTTTAATTCTGTATATAGCTTTGACACAGCTCAAACACTAAAAATAATCTCTTTTGGCTCACTTATATCAGCATTAGTGTCACATATTAAGAGGTGAAAAAGGGCTTGGCACCTTATATGCTTGGCATTATATTATGCAACAATTTGTAAAAGTGCTTTTCCAGAGTGTTCTTATTATTGGGATATGTCTTTTGAGGATCAAGTTCTTATTACTTATTTGAACTTTCTCTTGAAAAAGGCCTCTTCGATTTTTGGTTGTACACAGAGATTTCTATATTACATGAAAACTTAAAAGTTAGGATTCTGCATTCTGAGAAATAGTGTTAATTGTTTACTGTGCTACCATATAGCTCTGCTCTTCACAAAATCAGAGTAAAGGTTTCTTACTGTGGGCATTATAACAGTGTGCTTACAGTTGGTTTCATATCGCTAAAGAAACACTTGTAAAAGCCTTGGAGACAGTGTGCAGTCTGTCACTTTGAAAAAGTCTTCAGTGTAAATCTATATGGAAATATTTATATGTTTATCACTCTATTATAGGTATACATCAAAAGAATTTCTGCATATGCACATTATATGATTTAGAGTATAGATTTAGAGTATAATGCCTTAATTTTCAATAGATGTTACAGGATTTCCTAACATTATAGTGTGCATATGAATTCCAAGTAATTTTTTTTCTTGTTCTTTGTACTGTGACAGGATGATGAAGTAGTACTTCAGTGTGTTGCCAGTATTCACAAAGAACAAAGGAAGTTTTGCTTGGCAGCTGAGGGACTTGGGAATCGCCTGTGCTTTTTGGAGCCAACATCAGAAGCTAAAGTAAGAAGATGATACTCTCAAATGGTGTAACTGATCAGTGAATGTTAACCTACTTATTCACTAGCACATTGAATTATGGTTTCTTACATGTGATGCTAGAGGGACCTTATATATCTTAGAATTGTTTGCAAAATATTTTCTAGACTCCAAATAAATTTTGAGGACAGTCAAAAGCTGCTATTCTTTAATTGAAAAAGTTCCTGTAATTGAAATACTTCCTATTTCCAAGATAAAGTCTCCAGAGTGCTATTATGATTTAAGTTCACTAAGTCCCTGTCTTTCTATTAGTGCTGTAGGTTCAAATATATTGATACACTGGACTGATAATTTTAGAAGAATTGTTCACCTGTTCGTTACTGGCGTTAAGTGTTGCTCCTGACTTCATTAGCAATCTGGAAGCTAAATGTATAGGAACAAGAATGATTAAGTGAAAGAGAATTTTAAAAGTTTAAAAACGGCAAATTGAAAAAAGAAGCTATAGATTTGTGAAGAAAAAAAACCCTGGGTAATAAGCAGAGTTTGAAAAGACAAAGGAGAGATGAAACTAAGCCTCTACTAGATCAGAATGTTAAACTAAGCAGAGAAGGACCTCCTTGCTCTCTTTTTTTCTCTCTGCATCTTTTTCCTAAATTGTTTTTATTTCTTCAGTTTTCACCACCTTAAAAAGCAACATAATCCAGAATTTCATTTTTTCTTGTTGCTCTGATTTAAAAAAAAAGAAGTGCATATCCACTGTAAAGCTTATCCACAGCCATGATCTTTGTCATGAAACACAGAATGCGGAGTTGTTAAGGTTGGGAAGAATCTGTGAAGGTCATACAATCCAAACTCTCTACTTAGAATAGCTTCAGACAGAACAGATTGCTTTGGACACTCGGATCAGAGTTTGAGTATCTCCAGGGGTGGACACCTCTCTGGGCTACCTGTTCTACTGTTTACCATGCTCACAGTAAAACTAGGGGGGTTTTGTCATGTTTAAACAGCATTTCCTGTATTTCACTTTGTATCAATTTCCCTTGTCCTTTTTCTGGGTTCTACTGTGTAGTCTCTGGAACTGCCTTTGTGCTTTTCTGCCATGTATTTATGTACATTGATAGTTTTCCTTGAGACTTTTTTCTCTTGGACATATATTTCTTGGGACATATCAGTGCCAAGAAATTGGAAAAAAATAAAAGTCTGCTGTGAAGTTTCATATTTCAAAAGCAGCAGGTATATTGATTCAAAAATTAAGGTTTCCTAAAAGAGTTCATATTACTATGTCATAAGATTCTGAATTTTAGCTATTTAGTTACTATATTAAATGTCTTCTATCAACCTCATACATGATATAAGATCATATACCTTCTCTTCTGTTTTGTCAGCAACATTATAGAACAAATACAATATCCACAATGTCATTCTAAAAGACAGGTAAGCAATAATATGTAGAGGAAAATTTTTGCATTTGGACCTGAAGAAGTTTCATTTGACTGTGAGGAATACAGCTCAAGGAAAATAAAATTGCTGTATTGTCAATTTAGGAAGAATGGATTTATATTGTTTTCATGCAGGAGAATAGCATGTACCTCAAAAACAAATGAGTATACATTAAGTAGAGATTGAAAAATTACAATAAACATGTGTTCAAACACACTTTTCATCCTTTTTAATCTGTTCTTCTGATCTGTTCTTGCACTGTTTAATTTTTTTTTACAGTATGTCCCTCCAGACCTTTGCGTCTGTAATTTTGTCCTTGAACAGTCACTATCTGTCAGAGCCCTTCAAGAAATGCTGGCCAGCACAGGGGATAATGCTAGTGAAGGGGTAAGTAAATTGACCTCAGAAAACATGAAATCAGAATATAGATTGTCCTCAGTTATTTCGTAGTTCAGGATTTTCTAGAAGGCTTCTTATGTCATAATATTCTTGGGACATTATTGCTCCCCTTCTGTAACCACACTAGTTTCTCTTTGGCAGTGAGGAGCTGGTACAACTGTCTTTTGAATATTTGTGATCCACAAATCCAGAAACATTATCAATTTGATGCTTTGACCCTAATTCTCCAATTTCAGCTGAATCAAGCTGAATTGAACTTTTATTCTCTTACAAACAGAGCATGATAAAACTCTAGGGCTTTACTTATTTTACCACCTAATGGCTTATTCTGCTCTTCAGATCTCTAATTGGCACATATTACTGCACAGATGGGAAAGATTGAGTTCTATCACCCCAATCTTGCACTTCAACCTTTGCATACATGGTTTTCAGACTTCATTAATACTGATCTTTTGTTTTCCATTGCAGAAAAAAGGGTGATTTTTTTTATTTTTGCAATTACATTGCCTTGTATAAAACAAATCTTGATGAAAATAAAAGCATAGGCTTAGGAAATCAAAAGATTGATTTAAACATTTATAGGGTTACTAAGAAATTACATAATTTTTAATATTTCCAAAATATTCACTGCAAACTGCAGATGAAAGATTTAATCTGAGGTTAATAGTGATATATGCATACTTTATTTGTGATTGGAAGTAGAGGACATATAATCTCTTCAGTAAAAAAGATCACACTGTTGCCTAAGGAGAAGTGGACAAAAAAAAAGAATGTAATCTATTGTGTTTGTCCTGCATTTATTTTCATGTTAGGTACAATCCATTGGGGAAACTAAAATAGAAACACAGCAGTTCATACTAATAGCAAGGCTGAAATAAAAAAAAAAAGATTAAAAAAAAAGATTTGCTTTTCATATTAAATTTAGTTTGGAACAGAGTTCTGCTGCTAGTTTCAGATTTTTTTCTAGGGGAAGACTGTAGCTTACTCAGTTTGGAGGTTTTGTTGTTTTGAGTTGGTTGTGTTTTCTTCTTTTGTTTTTTTTTTTTTTTTTAATTAGCCTCAAACTTACAAGTAGTTCATTAAAAAACTTTCAGTAATAAAATGGCAGGAAGTTTTTCATTGCTTGTTCTCAATATTCATTTATTTGTTGAAAACTGAATAAGTGTAATTTTCTTTTGACAACCTGTTTGTAGTTATAGTTGAATTTGCTGTTAAGGTTTTCCTTTTAAAACAATTAAAAAAATTAATATATAAAAGAGGTATTATATTCACCTCTACATAGTTTTGCAGTTTTCTTCACCAAGCAGTGCCAAGTTCCTGCAGGATTAAAACCATTTTTTATGAATGACCTATTTTGAAGAATCTTGGTGGTAGTTTAACTTATGTATTGTTCACAGTGTGTAAAACAGTTTGCCTACACATTATATCTATTATTTGAGCTCTTAGAATATTCTTTAATTATCTTTGTCCCTTCCAAATGAATCCAAGGATGAGAACTGACCTTAAATGCCATCCAAAAGGAACTCGAATGATGCATGTTAAATCCTCTAAAGGAAGCAAATGGAAAATCCAGTTTTGCCTCTTCCTGATCTTGTCATAGTTTTACATATTCAAAATTAGTAACTTAGTTAGTTAGTTAGTTAGCTACTTAGTTAGTTAGTTAGTTAATTAGTTAGTTAGTTAGTAATTTGGTTGAAGCTATGGATGCAGTTACTTTAATGAATCTGAAACATGCTGAAGATTATTATTTGCAAGTAGATATTCTTAGTATACACTAAAACTACACTGGGAAGTAGGTACATTATATTCTCTTTCAGATTTCAGTTTCTGTATGTATAAATGTATTTATGTTGTTGTTATTTTTTAATGCCTTCATGAAGTTTATAAGAAAGGTAAGTAGTATCTTAGCTTAAAACATGCTTTTGCAAATGCCATGTTTTACTAAATCATAATAAAAATTAGATAATAATAAAAGTCTTTGTCAAAGAACATTTTTTCCTTTGGCAGATATTTGGCTATTGCTGTAGCTACTTCATTATTATGATTTTTCCACCCCACTATGTACATTTCATAATTTGTTGGAATATTTGCACTTATTCCTTGAACTTCCATAGCTCTTCATGTTGTTGCATAGTTCTGACCACAGTGCACTCAGAGCAGTGGAGTTCTGACCTTCTCCATCCTGTTCTGCAGGCAGCCCAAGGGGGTGGCCACCGGACCCTGCTGTACGGCCATGCCATACTGCTTCGACATTCGTTCAGTGAAATGGTAAGAGAGGGAGCACCTGCACAAAATGAGTACCACTGAATCATAAACATCTTCTCAACAAAATAAAAAAAACAAAACATAAAAATTTGGAATAATGTTCTTTCCAAGCTATCTTCTGTGCTAGATGTAAAAGAAGTTAATAACTTGCAGTGTCTCTATACAATAGAATTGTTTAAATTCAGATTCTTTATCTAACTCAGAATTGTAGCAGAAAAGCTCCTTTGGCCATGGATAATTTCTGTGTCCTTAAGGAGTCCATTTTAATGATACTTCTAATAGCAAGTATTTCTTACAGAAAATTAATTTGTTGTGATATATGTTATTTTCTTCCTTATCATATTGTATGAGGTAAGGTGTTCCATTTGGCATCCCATAGTTCCCAGGGATTATGCCCACAAAGAATCTGTCTTCAGGCTGCCTTGTATACATTTCATCATACTGTATTCTACAACTGAAAAATTTCAGCTGTTTTGAGTCTTTGACCAACTAGGGCCCATGTAAATACACCTAATACAAGGCTGAAGAAATGAGAAGCCAGGAAAACACTTTATTCCCTTTTTCCTGTACTAGGAAACACTACATTAATCTTCAAACTATGTTGCTTTTGTTTATGAACCTTGAAAACTGTAGTTGCCTTGATATACCAGGGTTGCAAGTATTATTATTGCCTTTTGGTATGTGTTTTAATGTTTTCATGAATCAAACTTATTATGATAGGGCTGTAGCTAGATGTTTGCCTGTTCCTATCTGATGAGCTGTATAAAACTTCAGAAGGTAGATGCTAAATTGCACAGCTGAAGTGGAAATGGGCTGCAGTGGAAAAGGATTTTAATATTTAGAGTTCAGGAAGAGCTTCTGTATGAATAACAACATCATCTTTAGCTGATTTTAAAAAAATTAAGTATGATACTTTGATGAGGTAATGTGAATGTATTCATTTGGCACATGTGTTAATGGATACTGTTGGGGTTTTGTTTTCAATAACTTCACTATTTTCCAGTATTTGACATGTTTAACATCATCAAGATCCCAGACAGATAAACTTGCATTTGATGTGGGACTACGAGAAAATGCAGCAGGTATGGCAAGTTATTTTTGAAGGAGAATGAGTCACCCATTTCTGGTTTTAGAAGAGGCATTGAGTTTAATGTAACTGTAAGCTTAGGAATGGGATCCTTATATGTTCTTCAGAAATAAGATGACTGAAACAAATGACTGTTAATACTAATGACTTTCAGCACATGAAATGACTTTGTGTAAGAATGTGAGAGTCTTACAATTAAACTGACTTAACTGCACTAAAATACATGATAAGTCAGAGTAAAAAATTTGTGTTGAATAAAATACATTTGATGCTTTTGCTTGTTTTTATTTTTGTTTTTGTTTATTTTTTTGGTTTGACATTCAAAGTACAGAAAAGCCATATACTGGTGCATTCACAATATATATTGTAACCAAGTAACAAAAGAAGTTTGCAACTTGTAGTGCAGGAAACCAGAAGAAAATATGTGGGGAACACATTGCTAAAAGAGCTGGATTGAAATATACACATAATATGGATGAACCAGTAATGGGACAAAGTGGAAGAGATACAACACAAACATGACATTAGGAGAAATATTTAAAATCTAGTTAATGTATTTGTGGGAGTACTGCCATTACCATTACTGCTGACAGAAGTACAGGAAAAAAAATTTTTGCTTCCATGAAAAAATATATAAATTATGAATTGCCATTGGGAGCTATACTAAATAAATTTAAAGGTGACTTAGCCAAAAAGAGCCATAAACAGAAACACAAACATGTTCCTGTTTACATACTGCTCATGGTTTCTGAAAGTGATGAGTACTCCTCAGAAAGTAGCAGGCAACTGTAATAATCAGCCCCAGACATGTATCTTGAAGGGAAAATCCAAGTATCTGTATACACACTTCATTAATGTCAAGATCAAATAAAGAAATACCAATTATGTTAATATAAACCTGGGCTTTCTATTGTTTTTTTCATTATTTTGAAAATAAATTAAAATCAAATAGACTAATTGATGATGGAGATGCACTGGCAGTGCAGGTGTTAAAATCTTTGTAAATCATAATCTTTGAATCTATTCAGATGACTCTACAAAATTTTGTCTTTTGAATGAGTGAAGTTTGTCCTTCGTTTGTTTATAGCCATACAGAAGATGGCTTTAGACAGATATAACAGCTTGTTACTAGGCTTTGATTGTTGCCTTAGATGGAGAACACCTTCTTTAGGTATGTTGATAAAAGGAATGTATGTCATAAAAGGAATGTGTGTTTAAACTCTACTAAAATAGTTTCAGTGAAATCTGTTTTTTACAATTTTATAGCCTTTTTATAGAACTATTGTACACATACCTGCTTCTTTCTATGAGGTTCTATAATATGAGGTTCTTTCTGTAGTTGTTTAATTGGTATTTGCTTAACTGTACATACACCAGAAAACCTTTGTACACATAGGTAGGATTCAGAAAAGCTTAGTTATGTTTCTGCACAGAGAACTTTGGTAACTGCAGCATGCCTGGAAAGCTCATAAACTGAGTGCCATAATATCACTTCCCCTTCCCTACTCCCTCACCTATGAAACTGTGCTAATGAATCACTTTGTGCTGCAGGAAATATTCTTCATGTAGCAGAGGGAAAAATCACTGGCTATTAAATATTATTCCCTCGGAAAGTTTAGCATTTCACACCTATATGGATGTAGTTTCTATTTATTGTCTTCACTATAACTGGTTTCATAACCTTCATATTTTGTTTTAAGGAGGTTTTAGATGAAATATCCTAATAAAACAAATTTTTATACTTTGATTCTACCAAATTTATAAGTTTTATTCAACTAGTTTCTTCAAGGTCTTTTCTTTCACACTCTGAAGAGTGTGAAATTGTGAGATTAATTAGGTAATCTTCCCAGAATGTCTGTGTGTGAGTGGCTCTGTGCATGCGTGTGTGTGTGTGTGTGTGTGTGTGTGCGCAGAGTAACCTGGAATCTTATGTTTAATGTGTAGGAAATGTTCTATGGTTGTCACCCTTAGGATTGGCTATTTTGTAATTATATGGTCTGTAGTGCTATTGGAACTGCTTCCAAGTTTGTTAGGCTATGTGATACAGAAGATTATGAATTAAACATGACCATTAAATAAGAGACAAAAGGTGATAAATAAGATCAAGACAGCTGTCAGCAATTTCCTGTCAAGGAGAGCCTCCAAGGGAGAGAAGTTCTGAGCAGTGTTTTGTAAACACTCCCTTTAAAAGTACTTGAAAAGGGAAATATCAAATAAAAAGATTTTATTTGACAAAAAGTTTCAAGCAAAAAGAAAATCACCAAAAATGGTTGAAAAGAGAAACAGTGCAGTTTTTTAAGGTGAATGGCTTATAAGACAAATTTTTCTAATGCTATTTCAATGCTGTATAAAGATATCCTTAAGCTTTTTGGGAGTTGTCTGTTTTGTAGAACCTTGATTAGTGCTTTTGTTCTTTAGGTGAGGCGTGCTGGTGGACAATACACCCTGCTTCTAAGCAAAGGTCAGAAGGAGAAAAAGTTCGAATAGGTGATGACCTTATCCTGGTCAGTGTGTCCTCTGAAAGATACCTGGTAAGTTTGTTTCTTTAGATAATGGTCAAGTGGTGGGAAAATACAAAGTTCTGCAGGGATATCGGGAGATTGGTTGGGATTCATATGAGTTATTTTTTTCTCATCTAGGTAGCAATGTCTGGTTGTAATGCACTTTTATATTTAAGCACTGATGGGGTGGTGTGTGTGGGAGTCCCTCCTCTAGAAGAAGACTGCTTCCATAACTTTTTGCCAAATTTTAGAAGAATACTAATTTTAGAATAAATTAGTGTATTTACTTTATGATACATTCTCTTCTGTTGATAAATTAATATACTAAATATTTTTAGTGCATAATTTTCATTGTTTCCTGTTACTATTGTCTTATTTCAGCATCTCTCCGTGTCAAATGGAAATATTCAGGTGGATGCCTCCTTTATGCAGACACTATGGAATGTGCATCCTATATGCTCAGGAAGCAATATTACAGAAGGTTTGCCATTTTACTTATTTAGACATGAATATAAATTAGGTTAATTAGTATGCTTTTGATAAAGAGGGCAAATTAAAAAAAAATCCCCTCAGAATATAAACCAAAAATGTAATGAAAATAAAGAAAAGGAGCTTAGGAGAGAAGAATACTTTAAGGAAAAACATGGAAATACAGATACATCAGCTGGATTTACTGAAGAAAAGCTAAATGAGTGCTGTAACTTTAGAATAACAAAGCTTTAAAAGCTTCATGAGAAATCAAATCTTATTTTAATTTGGGAAGTAGGAGCTGAAGAATAACTAAAGCCAGAAAACTTAGCTTTTTAATCGTGATTTTCCTAAATAGTATTCTCCCACTACAGATAAAACAGAAGAGAGATAAAGGTATAGGCAAAATGGAAAGTAGTTTTTCCAAAGTCCCTATTTCTGTCTTTTAGTTCTGCTTTTTACGGACATTTCCTCAACATCCTTTCTGGATGTCACAGCCATGCATCCTTATTGTCTTCTCTTACTCAGCCTAAATCCTAAAACACAGGGTGAGGATTTCTTCCTGGAAATTTTATGGCACTTCATGGTTGTGTTTGAGAAGCATCACCTTATTCTGAGAAATGTCATGTTCTGTACTGAAAGTCTGATCCAGTCAGTATCTCTCCTGATTGCATTGCCATAGTTTGTCATTAACACTGTTGTAGCAAGCATTGTACTTAACCTTTGCTCTATTCAAAGTATCAG
Source organism: Parus major (assembly GCF_001522545.3). Taxonomy (NCBI): domain Eukaryota; kingdom Metazoa; phylum Chordata; class Aves; order Passeriformes; family Paridae; genus Parus; species Parus major. Next base: position 30,790,598 of record NC_031774.1, on the reverse strand, counting down.
CACTCGACATTCACAAAGGACTTAAATGTCTTTAAGTTAGGATAATTTTGTATGGCTTGTCTGTAAAACTTATTATTTACGATATGCTAATATCCAGTAACATAGAACAAACTGGAGCTTTAAAGGGAACTGAGACAGATATAGCACTTCCCTGTGGTCAGCTATAGTAAGTCTTGATGTAAGATGACTACCCTAGTGTTAGACTTAATTTAGTAGTCTTATTTGAACAATGGTTGAGTTTTTCTAACCTCAAGTGGTTTTAATCAGCATCCCACAGTGTTTCTGTGCACTGGCCCATAAGAAACCTGTCTCAGAGTGTTAGGTTTTCATTTTAAAATCATACGGGATATGGATTTTGTTTTTAATACTTTTTGATTGCTTTGGCATGCTGGAGCTGGATATTTAAAAATGGCTGTCTGGGGGCCTGCCTGCCCTTATGGTCATAAATAGAATCAGGATCAACCCTGGAAAAGTCTGTGTTTTTTCAGGCTTCACAGGTGAAACAAAAAAAAGCAAAGAAACCATCCTACAGCAAAGTTTAAAACTTGTAACAGATGAAAACCATAATAAGCTACGCAGAGAGATCATGGAAGACCAGTGATATATTTTAGATTTCTGTACCTGAGAGATATGGAAGCTAAACTTCCTAAGAGCTTACACAATCAGAGTCATTGAGGTTGGAAAGGATCTGGTCCAATTCAGTGTCAAAGCCGATCCACCTAGAACATGTTGTCTAGGAATATATCTAGATAGTTTTAGACTCTCTCCAGGGATGGAAACCCCACAACATGCCTGGTCAACCTGTGCCAGTGCTCAGGAACATTCCCTGATGCTCAAACAGACCCTGCCATGTTTCAGTGTGGGGCTGTTGCCTCTGGTCCCATCACTGGGCGTAACTGAAGTGACTTTGATCTCATAGTCCCTCCAGAGCCTTGCCTTTCCCTCTCCCTCTCCCTCTCCGTCTCCCTCTCCCTCTTTGTCTCAGCCTTTCCTCATGTGTGACATGAACCAATTTCTTAATCTTAGTGGCCCTTTGCTGTATTTGGAACCCATATACTATGTGGCCCAGAATTATTTGCATAATCCAAAATACTCTAATTAAAAACAAAGAAAAAGTTAGGGTGGAGTAAGAAGAGATTTTCTGTGTGTCAATGTTGTGGTTCTGAAGCAGTAACTAAAAAAATTACTTATTTCTTGCTGTGAGATATGGATTAGAACAAGAGTAAAACAGGCTTAAAACTTAAAAGGAATAAAGAAAGTTTATTAACAAAACTACAAGAATAAAAACACCAGAATAAACTTCCAGAATACTCTTTTATCCCCCACTACCTGACCATTCTTTTGTACACGTGACAACCTAGACAAAAAACTTTAGAACTTTGGTGGTTAAAACAGTCCCAATTTCTGCTAGAGTCTTTTCATCAGTCCTTGTAGAGAAACAGAAGTCTTATTCTGCTGATCTATGGGGTTTCTCACAAGAAAACTATTTCTGTTATAGCTTTCTGATTTTTCTGATGCCAGCTGCCCAGAAATCTTGTCATCAGAGTTCACTGCTCCCATTTCACATCACTCTGAGGTGTGTATGGGCCATGAGTCTAGGGATGTCATTTTAAGGATGAGTTATTCAAAGGCAAAAGTCTTTTTTCATCTGTCTCTGTGAGCTTCCCTGGAAAGTTTTCTCATTGCCCTCAAGGCTTCAAATTATCACTTCACTCTGTTCCAGCACCTCACTGTATCACAATTACTCTCTTTAGCTCAAAATCCACACTTTGAATACTCCATTCCTCCCAATATACTCTGTCATGAATTAAAGGAGTCTTTTCAAAACACTATTGTCCATCTCCATAGCTTAACAGAAAGATATTTCAGCTTAAAAAGCATCTCCTTATTCTCTCTTCCCCATCTAAAACTTAACTTTTTTCTCACTGTTCTTGGTGGTTTTATGATGTCTTCTTCATGTTGATTGTCTCTTTCTTTCTCTGTCTCTCTGGGAAAAAGGAGTAATCTGTATGTTTTATCCAGATAGTAAAAGAATTAAAGCTTTAGGAAAGCTGCAGGAGTTCATGGTGTCAGGTTTCAGTCCAGCAGCAGAAACTGAAAACTAAACCAGGCTGGCCGGCTCTGCTTCTCCCCCCCGCCCTCTGCGGCCTTGTCCGGCCTGGAGGGGAGGGAGGAGGCCAAGACAAAGCCTCGTTATCTTTCCAGAAGCCAGAAACACAAAGAGAACAAGAGAGCTTTGACTGTACACCTTAAGGGGGTGTTCACAAGTTGAACTCACTTTTTAATGGTCAAAACTGCTGTCAATTCTTAGAAATGACCGATAATTGGTCAGGAGGAAAGACTCCCATCAGCCACCAGCAGCTTCAACTTCCTTAGCTCCGAAAACCACCTTAAAAGTAAAGCCACCCCATGACAGTCAATCAACTTTTTCTCAGCTACTTAGGCTTTGGTTTTATATACATTCTCAGAATGGTTTATGTGAGAGATGATCGGATGTCAAAAGACAGTCTAGCTCAAGTGGAATGAAGAGAGAGAGAGTGGGATTTCCTGAGTATAAAACTGTATTAGGAATTAGACAATGCCGTTCTTATGTTATTTGAAAAACCATCGAGAAAGCCTAAATAATAGAAAAGTACATTTTTTCCCATGAGTTCATTGTTTTGACTTTTAGATTAATTGGCAAGACAGTAATTGTCAGCTAAAGTTTTCCTCATTTACAAATTTATTGAAATCAGCTGGACAGTATGAAAGTTTCCTTCTCCGCTTCTTCCTTTATGTGTTCTTTTAAAAGGCAGTAACTTCACTCACAAGGTCAGAATGGTTTGGACTAGGATCTGATGAGTCATTCTCCTACATCTTGTCGTTTCTTTTTTAATGTGAAGGCAGAGTGCCTGGTTTTGACCTGTACTCTTTGTGTTAAATGGGTTGGAAAGTTAGCTTCCATTAAACTTAATCTTCAGAAGTGCGAAGTGTTCTTCCGTCCTCTGTCTCCTGCTGCTGCTGTGCACCTTTGATTTTGGCACAAATGACAAATGTCAGAAGAAACCTATGAGATCATGAAACTATTTTGTATTTAGATCATTTAAACTGTATTAAGGAGGAGGAAACTATGGTATCATCTATTTGATTTGGCTTTTACCTAAAGCATTCAATTTTCAAAACAATAATTGTTTTTGTTGTTTTAAAGAAGTTTTTCATTTCCTTTGTCTCAGAATCCTAATTTGAGTTTTAAATGTTAAAAGTTAGCTTTTGTTTTATCTTCTTTTCCAGATGAAATATTTTTAAAAAATAAAGGTACTAAAAATAGTATATTGACACTTTAAATTTGTTCCTGTTTAGTTTCAGTTATGAGTGAAAATTTGGAAAATAGATCTTATCTGGGTCTTGAATTTATTCAACTTTTATGAGGGTTTTATTTTCAGTCAATGTTTTAGCTAATGAGTAAATGAGCTTCTTTTTCAGGCTATCTTCTTGGTGGGCATGTAGTACGTTTTTTCCATGGCCATGATGAGTGCTTGACAATTCCATCTACAGATCAGAATGATTCACAGCACAAGTAAGTGATGGTGTATTTTTTCATATTTCCTTCTTTCAAGAAGGAAACAGGACGTCAGTTGAACGTGAAGTTAGGTAGATCAAACACTCTTTACAGCAGTGCTTAATTAGGTGGTGACATTGTACAAGACGTTGAGGCCTCTAAACAGAAAATCAGTCATGAGTTCTTCCACTGTTGAAATTCAAGTTGTTGATTTTCACTGAGATTTAATCCTGTTATGTTGCTAGTCTCTAGTTCATACTACTATAAGTAGAGGTAAAAAAGTGTTACCATGTGAAAAAAAATCTCCGGAAGTCTGGCCTCTACAATGACTTTCTTATTTTATATATTTTTCTTATTTTTTTTTTTTTTTGCAAATTTTTAGCTTTCTCAAATTTGATTAGCATATTAAGAAAATTGCATAATATTAGCTACACTAAACCACTTTTGTATTAAACTTTTATCTACAATTGTCATCTATTATATTGATTTATTATTTGAATTTTTCTGTATTTTTGAAATTTTTTGTTAATCAGAAGCAAAGCAAGCTAATAATTTTGCTACACAAACCTGCTAGCTTTAAAAATCATATTCAGCAAAAAAGACCTTTCTACCTATTGTGGCAAATAAGTTATGCTTTGAGTAATTTGATACCACAAGTATCAAATTCAATTCAGTTATGTCAGGTAAATTTGTCAGCTCTAAATTTCCCATGTTTACATTTCTGTGGACTAAAAATACCTCCAAGTCCTAAAGAGAAGTGAAAACCAGCAAAATTCACAAAGTGAATTGAACATTTTCAAATAGTGTGTGGTAGTGACAGATGATTTGAAGTTATCCTCTCCTTTGGATCTATGAGCTGAGTGACAGACGTAAGGGCAAGTTTGTACTATGTCATAGTTGTAGGAGTCATGTTTCCATTACCAAAATAAAATTAAAATACAAAAACCCCAATAGTAATAAGAATGGGAGAGACAGATGTAGAAAATGGTTGTGTTTGTTTCCACCTCTTTATTTAATCAGTTCTATGCATTTCATTAGAAATGTTAAATAAGTTGTTAGACGAGAGCGAAGATTTCTCTTTCCATAAAACAAAAATCTCATCTTTGGACATTTCTGGAAAGAATGTTCTTTAACAATTCACAAAGATGTTATTCTCTGACAAGAATCCTAAGGTCTTTTTCTTACAGGCCAAATGGAAGTACTTAGGGTGGATATATTGAACATCATCTAGCTTGGCAAGAAAAAAAAGATGGATAGATGGAATCAAGTAGATGAAAAAAATGTTATGTGGATCCTGATGTGAAAGAGCAGCAATTCTTCCTTAGATGCAGCTTTGTTACTGAAAGAGCAGGTCACTAATTCTAGTACAGCAAAGCATATAGAAAAACTGGAAAAATATCTGAAATTTTAAAAAGTGTAGGAGGTGAACAGAGACTATGACTATATCAGGTGAACTGAGCTATGTCTGTGATACTGAACTGTACCTATGATAGTCCTTTAGAGATAGAATGGTTGAGTTGGACCAAGGAGAAATGAAGGAGGTCAGAGAGAATGGAAATGAATACTTAGTTTTGAACTTAGCTAGGATTTAGAGTCTGCCAAAAGTAAAATCATTAAGGCCAGCAGAACCAGAGACATTGGATGAAAATGGAGAGCTCCAGATAGTTATTGTGCATTCAGTACATTCAGGGAATCATGTAACAGCCCAGGTTGGAAATGACCTTGAAAGATCAAATTCACGGTCTGGTAATGAGGATGAGTTGAAAGCTAGGGATTTTTTTTTGGTTTATTTTCATTCTAGAGTACCTATACATTTTTATGCAGGATAAGATGTGTAGGAATATTACTACCTTTACTATGAGGAATATTTATTCTTCTGGTGAACTAACATTCTGAAATATTTGATATCACGTGTGCCCTTAAATGTGACTCCTAAGTAAAGTAGAGGTGTAAGTACAAGTTCATTATCTTATGAATCTGCTGGGTGCAAATGATTAGCCATGCTCCAGTATGTGATTCTTTATGACTCTTCCAGGATTTTATTGTTGTTGCTCTAGGAGGAAACCTTTAAGTATTCTCAATAGAAGAAAAGGTGTAGAAATACTTGCTCAGATATGAAAAACAAAACTTTTATTTTAAAAGTTGATTTTCAGGTCCCACAGCTGCATAACATTACTAAACAGCTTTTTAAATTTTTGTCTATTAGCTGTCAAAAATAGGAAAAGAATTTGACAATTTGGAAAACCAGTTAAAATTCTGCATTTCAAACTGCTACTTTAATTCAGCTATATAACAGCTAGATTGTGACATCTTTATGCATGCATTTGCTGTATTCAGTCAAGTTTGCCAGAGTAGGAAGGCAGATTTAAAATTCCCTTGCTGCACATTTTTTTCAGACACTTAAGTACAATAGAAGGTCCAGCTTCTGTGCATGCTAGGGTGGATTAATCCTTCTCAGAGGAATTACATGTAAGAAAGTATTTCATTTTTGGTAGGTATTCAGACCTTTCCTATTACCCATTGTATTTCCTATACTCATTATAAATGAGAAAGTTTATGCAAATTCTGGTGATTAGGTGACAAGACATCAATGATAATTAAGACATTAAAAACTTCCTGTGAACAGGGCTAATCCACCATAATTTTTCTTTGTATTTGATTATTGAATAGAGTATTAGTTTCTACACTAGAACACATTACTAACCCTCAGCCAGTAGCTAAAGAAAGCTATATTACAGTAAAGGCTTAATCCTTTCCCTTCCTGATTTTTATTTCTCTGAATGCGTTATCTGTTTTGTGAGGATTATAGTACAGAATTTTTGTTATCACCACATTTTTTTGCCTTTTAATAAGAATCATAGAAATAATTTAAGGAATGAAGTCTCTGATGTTATGTTCTTGTTGTTTTCATGTGAAAATGTATATCTTTATTTTAAAATACGCTATGTATTATAAGATCAATATCTTGGGAACTGTCAGAATTACGTATTTTTATGTCTTACCAAATTACACGACATTCCCAGCCACTTTCAAAGCTATGCATTTTATCAGCTCCTGAGAGAATCTACCTTAATGGAAATAATCTCATTTACCTGAGACATTTGGATTTTTTATCATAGTCTCACTGATGAGTAGGAATTTTCTGTCCATTCAATGACATTTATTTACTGGGAGAAAAGTAGTGAGTCATGTACAGTTTCCAGAGAAGTAAGTTATAAATACTGTGTAAGCACAAATAAACATAAGATGGTCTTCCTTTTCTTTTCTGTAGGAAAGTATTTTATGAAACTGGAGGAGCTGGCATTCGAGCAAGGTCACTGTGGAGAGTAGAACCCCTTCGAATAAGGTACTGATCTTTTAAAAAGTCTTTTGGTTAGCAACTTCTGTTATATTAATAGATATTTGATTGTTAAAGACCCTTAAGGCAGAATATTTATTTGCCATGCTTTATGATACTTGTTAGTAGGCTCTTTGTCAATAATAAAAGGCAATGTACTGTGATAGAATAGGTTTCTTTCTGTCTCCCATATCAAAAGCAGCTTTGCTATGAGATATGTGTACTTAAAGCATTGCTTCTTTATAAAAGTAAAATGAATTCCTAATTTTTCTTGGAGTATTATAAGCTTTAGTAGAAATAAGAGCAGTTATACCTCTTCTGTGTTTCTTTGTATTTTGGGTTTTTAAAAATTATCTTCTTCCTATATGATTATCTGTCTGTTATTTCCATGAAAGTGAAATTTCAATATATATCATAAGACTATATATGGCCTTTGGTGGCCATCTGAACTGTGTTTGTTTTACCCTTGGTGTGTTTGTGATTGTAAGTGAAATGCCCTCATAACTAACACAGATGTAGGATAATTCTGTGGGATGCTGAGGCCCCACTTAGGCTTAATTTGTTTGTTTAGTCAGTCAACCAAAATATAGTAGTTAATTTACACATTTAGGATTTTTTTTATGGACGCCATATGTAATACCCTGATAAGACAGAGAGAGGGTATAGAAACAAGAAGCCATACTCCTTTCCAGGGTTTCCTCTGCAAATGAATTAACAGTTTTCATCTGATTTAATGCAAGTATTGAAATCAGAACCAAAAAAGGAATATATATATATATATATATATCATATTCTATTTCTGAACATCCTTTAAAACCTAACGAAAAAGTTCTAGTTTTACTTACTTGAACTATTTTTTGATGTCTCATGTTTAGCTGGAGTGGAAGTAACATCAGATGGGGGCAGCCTTTTCGTCTTCGACATATTACAACAGGAAAGTACTTGGCTCTGAATGAGGATGAAGGAGTAGTGATATTAGACAGAGAAAAGTCAGACACAGCATCTACAGCCTTTTGTTTTAGAGCATCAAAGGTAAATAAAAACTATGTACATCTGTTCCCAATGTGAAGCACTAAAATCTAATCTGAATTGTTTCAACAACTGTAAAAATTGCTTGTAATTTCTAAATTGAAGCTAAAGCTAGGCACTGTGCACTTACATTCAAATGTAAACAACCTGTGTCAAGAATAACAAAGGTTTCATGGAGGAAAAATAAGAGCAATTAATAAACTTTAGAATAAATGAAACTGTTACCAGTTTTAAAAAACAAGATTAAAAGCAAATACAGTGCAAGATATAGTGGTTTAATATGAATACTTTATTAATTATAGACTTATTTTAGTTGGACAGAATCTCATTAGAGTGTTACACATTCCAGCTCTTTCTGTCATAATTGAATTCAATTGAACTCAGTTCAGTTGCTATTCTTTATGCAGTGTGCTGATAAGAACAGAACTCAATCAATTTTTTCCTAAATGTAAGGCAAATGTAGTCAGTGATTTCTAAACCATATGTTTTCAAATTATGCTCTTTAGTGAGCTGCTAATTGCATGTTATTAGCTTTTTCATTGTTTCCAGCCGAGAAAAACAGTACAAGGGAGAGACAATGAAGAATGATTATGGAGGTAGGCAAAACTAATAACTTTTTTTCCTCAGGAACTGAAAGGTTTTATAATCAAAGATCAAAGGTTTTTACATTATTTCATGATTTTACTTATAAATAGTTGCTATATGTGTTAAAGTGGAGTTTTTTATCAACCAAGAAAAGCTAGATTTTCCAAATAATTCTTAGTGCTATATGATCATTAAGAAAAAAGAAATCTCAAAGTGAAAAAGAATTTTTAAAATCAGCTATATACTAGATATAATATAACAATAAGAGTCTTGAAAAATGTTACTTTTGTTAGTATAATAAATCAAATACTTCTTTTTAGGATGTTGAAAATAACAATGTTTATTAGTATGATTGCATATGGTATTTCATTAATTTTTTTATTTTAGCCGAACAAAATAATTGAAAAACCATCAGGAAATTTTCTTAGATTGCTAAGATTTACTTACCCCATAGTTTTCCATCCTTTATTCAGTGCAAAGGCAATGTACTATAGATTGTACATTTGATGTTGTGCTGGGGCATTTATTACAGCTGTAATTTTTTCCCATTATTGGCAAGTCATTGGTAACAATGGTGAGTATCCCAGGAGTACTACATTTACTGGTTAGACATTGAGTTAAAATTCCTTTGATGTACTCACTGCCTAATTTGACACCAGCTGTCCTGCTGTTTTTCAATATTTTAATCTGTGCATATAAATGTATTAATTTTGAGTATATAAATTTAGTGGTTATGTATGCACATACCACATTAAATAATGAGTAAAAATTACTTATTATCCTACTGTTTTTGTTCTGGTGTGCCTGAAAGGCACACTAGTAAAATACAGTGCTGTGCCCAAAATAACTAAGCTGAGGTACAGTAGTAATTAATTAAGCAACAATCATTCATGCCTACTGTGTTTATACATAATATGGTTGTTAATGTGTACATTTTTATGTCAATGTCTCGTCATCCATTCCCATTAGTGCTGTCCTATAAAGAACAGAATGTTTTTACCTCATGATAGGTTATGAATTTGGTGCCAAGAATAAGGATTGTTTTTTATTGTTTGGGCTGCACTGTCCTGTGGGTGGAGACATTAGTGTTTCCATGCAATGATAACTTTTCCTGAAGAAAGAAAGTTGATGTTTGGGAAGGGAATAAATCCCAAAGATCTACCTGGACTGTAAGAAGAAAAAGGCTCTTAAAGCCAAGTGCTGCTTGCACACAGATTGAAGGGGAAAAGCGCCGTAGGTGTAATAGACAGACTAGATAGATGCAGGTATTTTAATCTTAATTTCTGCATACATGTACTTATAAAAATTTTATTGGTTCATTTTCTCAATGAAGAAACCTTTTCATTTTCATATACCTTAACATGGCATGAATTCAGAGAACTTTCAAGACAGCTGTCTTCATGTCCAGCTGTGCACAGATTCTTAAAAATAGGGTGCTGGATACCTGTCTGTTTACAGCACTCTCATCCCTTAAACTAATGCAATAATTCTGATTGAGAAGGAGGCTGGGAAGTCATCTAGTCTAGCCTTTTGCTCTAGGTAGGGTCAACACCAGTTCACACCATGTTGTTTACAATAAGCATTGCTGCTGGGTATCCAAAAAGAAACTAAACATTTCTTCATTGTGGTATTCTTTCCAGTTTGCAAAAGGGTTTTATAGAAAAACCCAGCAAAAGGGTTTTATAGAAAAAAGATATTATCTTTGCCAGAAAGCAGAGCTATGTGGCTATGAAAATCCTCAAGGCTACCCAGCACCCTGTAACAGATGACTTAAATAAAGTCCTATTTTCCAGCAGTTGTTATAGAGACCCTCTTGTTGAAAAAGCACCTTCATCCTCAATATTGTTATATTCCACTTCAGCTATCTTGTGTGTTTCTTGCTTGTCAAAACCTATTATGGCATTCATAGAATATTTACTTTCAATGGCTTTTTCCTTTTGATGGATAACACTGGAAATTAAAACACTAATTTTAAATTATAAAACTCAAATTAGAGTTTTCCTTAACATGTTTTTACATAAATAAGAACAGAAGGGAACTTTAAAGAAAAAAAATAAGGTATATGCTAAAGAACACTATGGTGCTGATTTAAATGAAAATAACATATGTAATACATGCCTATTCTGCTTCCTAATTTCTGCAAACTAATCTTACAAGACTCAGAAATTGATAGACCACCTCCCCCTCCAAATTACATCTTTTATTGGTTTCAATATACTTTTGACCAAGTTTTAAAATTTCAACCTTTATATTTAAGGCAACAGATCTGTAATGCCTTGTGACAACAGAGACAGCAGTTTCTCTACACCAGATGGAATCCTGTTTTGAAATGGGATGTTCTCATTCCAGCACAGTACTTGGCTCAGTATATACTGCCGAGGAGAACCTTGGGTCTGCTTACAAATTTCCTTGAGACTAAAGACAGGGGAAACAGGAGCATATTTTAAAAATAATTGTTTATTTTGATTTGTGTAGCCCAGAATGAATATTTGAGATTTCATATTTTATTTTTGCGGTGGTATGTACAATTGACAATGAAGAAGTTATTGGTATAGTCTTGGTAAGTAACATTCTGACACATTCAAAAGTCACAGATGACTCATGCAGAAGGATTTGATATCATTTTAATATTACTGCCAACATGTAGCTGTCTTAGGGACTCAACATGTCATTAGGATGTCGTAATAGTATGGTAGTAATCATAAAGCTTAATTTGGTTTTATAATAAGATGATAGATATTGCAAAGACCCTTACCTACGTTTATCTCTAGAAGCTCAAATATTTATTTTTAAGTAAATATTTTATAATTTTAATTTCCCAGTAAGCACTGCATTTCAAATGCAGTATTAAACAATTTTTTCTACTTATTTTTATGGGAAGAGAAAATAGAACATGAAATGAAAGTAACATTTTTTTCTTGTCTACTGGAATGTACAAATGTACAAAGCAAAATATACAGAGTACAATAATACCAGTAGCAAGCTCTAATATCTGTAGACTTTTTATATTTTTCTTTTGTTGAATTGGAGTATCTATGGCAGTATTTTTAATGCAATAACAGTGTGCAAATCAAAAGATAAAATTTTAATCAGCTCATGAAAGTTAGATTTAGTAGGAGCCCAGCAGACAGCCATTCTTAGGACTGTCTAAATAAGCCCTTAAGCTGGCAAAAATGTTGCCCCTACTATGTTTTTACTACTATAAAAAATTTGTAAAGAAAGTTGAGTTTGTTCTGTTCACATTGCCATTCCTCATATTCCTTCTATCGTGTAGGAATCTACAATTCTTTCGCAATTTCTAAGTCTTGCCCTTCCTCTAGAATATAAAACATCTTTTGAAAATATCATCTTTGACAGCTTTGGCCTTTGTTCATTGAATCTTTTTTTGTTTGGTTGGTTTTGGGTATTTTATTTTTGTTGTTGTTGCTATTATTTTTTCCTTTGCCACCTTCCAGGCCCATGATGCAATTCTTTGTCTTTGATTTAATTCGTGGCCTGAGGGAGTTAAACTGAGACTAGGCTGTGAAGAGAGGGTTTTAAAAGCCAAAGTGTTTGGATATTTTACTGTTGTGTACAAATATCTAGATAAGAGAATGTTTTCTTCCCCTTCTCCCCCAGTAATCTTTATCTGACTAGACTTTCAGCTGTTACAAAATACGCCATGTCTTTGCACACTGCGATCAAATTACTTGGCTGAAATCCAAGAGAAGCTGGACAGAGCGCAAAGAGCAAAACATGATGAAAAGGAATTTGTGCTGTATTTCTCAAAGTGAAAACAGCCTTCAGGCCCCTGAAATAATTCTAAAAATTTATTTCTGAAGTGAAAAGTTGTTTTTTTCACTATATTTAGTGTTGTCAAAAGGAATCAGTATCATTAAATTTTTTCAAATAAGTAACTTAATTAGGATTGCTTCTTCCCACATGATTTCTTTCTCTGAAATTTTTATTGATGCTTGATTATTGATGCAGACACAATACTTAAAGAAAAAGGTTTTAATCTTCAGGTTACTATGTAAAGACAAATAATTAATTGGTGACAGTTAGTGAATTTATTCTATTTTATTGTAGTTTTCACTGAATGTCTTCACTGCAAATGGGTATTGAAACAGTTCATCTTTTTCTGTAGGTGACAGCCCAGTCCACACAAATATGAGGTGACACATGTTCCCCGTAGTCTTGACACTGAAATGTACCTGCAAGAAATGATTGGTGAAATGTGACAAATTACATATAAATGAAAGCAGATTAGCATAGATATAATACAACTCCTGCTTATCCACAGATACTGAACATTATATAGCCTGAAATGAGTTAAAAAAACCTTGTTACACATATAAAACCAGCACAATCACATATATACATAACTTGCTATTACAAAGCCTTCAGAGTAATTCTGTTCTTATTCCTGAATAATTTTTTTAAAGGACAACTACTTTATTTTAAAGTTCTGAAGCCTTAAAATCACCCAGTTTTAAATGAAGTATAACGGGATTAAGAAATAAATTTGGCTTAAAAAATGGGTGTTCCAACCAACCATTGATCAATGTCTTTAAAAGAGGTTTAAAAGAATCAGAATCTTCTTACAAAGTGGATAAATAAAAACCATTTTTTATTTATTTAAATAAATAAATAAATGTAAAAAAATGGAAAATGCAGAAGTAAAGTAAATATGAAATCCAATTTGTACTTTTAAAATAATGAATATTTTCTTTTTGGGTGGTTTTTCTATACAGCGGCATTATTCTAAGCAAAGGGTATACCTTTATATGCAAATTAGAAATAAAAATTTATTCAGCATAAAAATATTTTAACTACATTGCAAAACAGGTTTATTTTTATTTTTATTTTTCATGTCTAAGCTAAAATTCAAATCTTTTGGCTACATTGAGTTCTACAGAATGTTAAATTGAAACCTTACTTACATCAGTAACTCCATTATTGAACAGCTTAAGATAAACATCTAAAGGTTTTTTGTATGAATCCACTGTAATGGATTTGACTTGATTTTTCTTCCTCCAGTGAAAATGATGCTTCAGATTTGAAGATATTTTTAATCACAGTCTGAAAGATTAATTGGATAGAAGTTGAAGTTATGTGAATTGAAATTTAGCTGCATCTTAACAGCATAAGTAGCATAAATATTGTTCAGTATTGTAATATGTATCAGGGTGGAATTCAGTGCTTTATCCTATTCCAATACAGAGATTAAATACAAATTTCGTTTTATCGCCTTAGGAGCTGAAAGAAAAGCAGGAATCTAGTCTCAAACGTGACATTGATGGAATGGGAGTCCCAGAAATAAAGTATGGAGATTCAATCTGTTTTGTACAACATGTGGCCACTGCCTTATGGCTGACTTACAAAGCACAGGACGCTAAATCAGCACGTTTAGGTCCCTTGAAAAGAAAGGTAATGTTTTGGGGTTTTTTTTAATTAATTGTGAAACCAATTTGTGGTTTTGTTTTGTGATCTTATTGAAAATGTGAATATTTCACTCTGAAAATGAAAACAGTGATAGATATTAATGTAACAACTGTGTAATTGAAGAAAAACTTTGTCATTAAGAAATGTATTTAATTACTTTTTTCTCAGAAGAAATTATTGGTTTGTGCTCAATTTTTATTTTTTACACTAGTAAAAGACACAAATTCCTCATTTGGATAAGTATTTAAAAATCTAAATTTAACTGTTGTAACTGGTGTAAACTAATAAGTCATCTGTTTCAGATTTTATTAATTAAAGATATTATGTGAAATAGCAATTAAATTTGTCACTTAAGAAATGGCCTTAGAAAATAATCAAGTTTCTTAAGCGATATCAGAAAATAACATCTTCCCAAAATGTTAGTTGTAATTGTGATGTGATGTCAAGAAGGTCTTTCTCTCTGTCTTTTGATTTTAGGGCACAATTATATTCTTAATTAGTGGCATATGACCTGTTACGTCTTCAAATTTTAGGTTCATATTTCATCCAGTGTTAGGGGGTTTAGCACTAGCTTCATGTAGCTTCGTCATTACCAAAAGATTCCTTTATTCTCTGTTTGTAGATTTTCACAATTTGAACCCATCACTAGAACATGAAAAATAAAAAATAAAAAAGTTCATTACTGAAAAGCAGTTGGAATCCTTCTTTAGTTACTTGTACATTCATAAGGGAATACCCAGACACAAGCACTGCAGAATGAAACAATGAGGTTCTCCTCACATTCCCTAGGCACAATCACATTTATTCATATGCAGCACACATGGTCATCACCAATGGGCAGTGAGTGCCCGGCCCCTTCACTTCTCGGCAACCTGGCTGATCAGAGAAATTCTTTAAATGCCACTCATTCAGTATTTTCTTGGTTAAAAATTAAACCACACAATGATGGCCTCTTCATTTCCCATGCCACAAGTGGCTGTGTCATTTTGTTTCCTCAGAGGGTCCAATTTTACTTCTTGAAAAGGCAGTGTGTAGATTCTTCCTCTGTATTCAATGAAGAATTTTACAATAGCTTCCTCTGACATTTAGTATTTTGTTACTCCAGTTTTCTGCTCAGCAGCAAGAGACTAAAAGGACCTCCATAATTGCCTGCCTCTTTTATTCTCCTTTGAAATTGTTTCCTTCATGTTCAAAGACTTCAAATCTTTTGTTGCTCTCTCACCTGGAGAATTCTCTCTCGTTATGTGCCTTCAAACAGAAGAAAACCCAAACCTTCTAGCTTCATGCAATTGATATTCCTATGGAGGCACAAAACAGTTTTTCATACCCTGCCATATATGATACTAAACTATAGTCCTGTAAGCAATTTGAGATACATATCCCTTTAAATTTCATATAAAATTAATTTTTCTGCATTAGAACTGAAGTCATTGCCCGGTATTCATCCTCTGCCATCATTGTGTTAGGCAATTTTCACATTCACTCACTGTATTCCTTCTGAAGCTGGCCTGCACTTTTTGTAACATGACTCATTAGCCCTGGGAGGATTGAGAAATACCTTGTTTTTGCAAGAGGCAAATGATGCTTTTCTGATATGGCCTAACTATTATCACTGTCAGCTTCTGTAAAGCTATAGAGAGGAGAAAACAATGAGATTAGTTCTGTTATAAAATACTAAAAATTCCACGTAAAAATTTCTGTTGTTTAGCTTTGGTGTAATCTAATTATTATACTAACAAATGTGAAAGAAATTCTGGCATAGTTTATGAGGCTTTTATTGCATGATTTCTGACAGAAATTTTATTTGTTGTCTCTCTCTGGTTGTGGTAACCAAGTGTTCAAGATTTTGCCATGTAATGATGTTTACATCAGTATTCTTGTCAACATCCCTCCACCATCCAGTGAGTGACAGATGTCTGTCTTTTCAGTTTGAGAGATTGCTTTTGTGCAAGCAATGAACTCCTGCAGAGCTTTGGAATTCTAGGGTTCAGGGAACAGAAAAACCTATGCTACGTAGTTTGGATCCACACTCTGGAGGCCATTGCTCACAGTGTGGCTCAGTACCTTGCTGTACTTCAACAAGCAAGGCACTGCCAGATGCCCCTTTTATATGCAGAGAAGTGTTTTATCTGAGGGACTGATGTAGTCAGCACTGGATGCTCCTGCCTGTGATGTACTTACTGGAATTTTAAATAGCACTTTCCTGTCATTGTGATGTTTCTGGATGATTTAGTTGAGGTTTGGGTTGTTTGTTGGTTTTCTACTTTGGTGGGCTTTTGGTTGGGGTTTTTTTTGTGTCCAAATTTAGGAATGATTAGGTCCTTTGACTTTTCCCTCATCCACTCCATACTTATGAAGAAGAGCACACATCTGCTCTACAATAATTAAGATGCAATTATTTTGCAAGGCATGACAGCTTTAATACCCTATCTGTCAAATGTTTTCATTCCTGTAGCTCCAAAATCTGGAGCTGTGTACAATGGCCTGAGGAAACATTTGGTTGTCAAATGTTTTCTTACTGTTTTGTTATGGGAAGAGCAGATCTTCACTTACTCCTCAGTTTAGAGACCTCAGGACCTTCTCTATGGAAACAGTGGTGTTTAAGCTAGCAAAGTCACCCGCAGTGTGATTCTATAAAAAGAAGTATCTGAAAAATGAGGAAAGATGACCAAATTTTAAACCAGTCTCAAGAAAATATTATTAATGTAATAATTCAAAAATATCTTCCCCCTCTTCTCTATCATATTTCCATGGATTCTGCTGTCCGGATAAACTCAGCAGGTGATGTTTGTCTCTTTTAAAAGCTGTTCCTCAGCATGTTTGAAGGAACACAGCACATGTGTAGATTCTGCCAAGCATAGAAAAAGCACTTTCCAGTGCTTTGATACAGCTCTATGAGAGTATGTAGAAAAGCTGATGGTAAATAATTTCCCCATTTGTCCAGGAACCACTTGCATAACATTACTTGTTTCTTTGTTAACTATTCATACCCTCAGAATTACTCTGCTAACTGGGAACGTGGGTTGCAAATTTTTATTAACTCAAAGCTAAAAAGATACGTTTTTTTGGTGGGGAATTCAGTAGAATTGCTTCTTGGACAAAGAAGCAGGATAACTCACATTCACTTCTTACAAAATTCCTGAAGGATTTTAATGACTCAAAATGATCAAGATTTGTTTTTGTGACACCTAGAAGTGATGCTAGTTTTCTGTGACTGTGTGGTTTTTTTCAAAGTGAGAGATTAAAGTCCCACAAAAGGATCTCTGTTATTGCTTGAAGTTCATATGATGTTCCTATCTGGTTCAGATAAGAACATATACAACATATTGTGTAGACATAGTTAAATAAATCAGAAGTTGCTCAGAAACCCTACTGCTCCTTTAGCAACACTGTAATATTTGTTTGTTACTCCAGATTGATTTTTCTTGTCAGTAGTCTTAAAGTATAAATCCTTTCATAAATGATGCTTAAGAAAGTGAAGTTCCTTTTTTCCTGAGAGCTAGAATATAGGAAAAAATGACATTTTTGCTTGCAATTTGAAAATATTTTTTAAGAGTATCTTTTTTAATGAATTGTGGAAGAATAAAAATACATTACATTGTCTTCTCTTAATAACTTATGTGAGACTGAAAAACTTGTAGTTATTTAATGGGTGTCTAGATAAAGTGATTAACTAATCTGTATATATGCAAATTACTTTTTTCAGTGCAGTATTGAAATAAGTAAAATATTTTAAAGCAAGAAGTGTTTTTAAGTAATTATTGTGATAATTACTGACTCTCAACAGGTTATATTACACCAAGAAGGTCATATGGATGATGGTCTCACATTACAAAGATGCCAGCGTGAGGAATCCCAGGCTGCTCGAATCATTCGCAATACTACAAGCTTATTCAGCCACTTTATAAGGTAGCTGTTGCCTTGTTTCTAAAGTATTCTGAAATTATAAGAATTTGTCTACAAAAATCCTTATGTCTTGCTTTCAAGTATTTGAATTTAGAAGCTATTAGTAATATATTTTTATTGATTGAAATTTAAAATTTTGATTAGTAATGCCATTAAATAGACAGAACAATTTGTGTGGGATTATTAACATGAAATCTAATATCTTGAAGCCAGAAGCAAGGTGGATCATAATCTAGGTTGACGAAAACATGCCAACTGATTTTAGCTTGTTAGTGAGTGTTCAATGGTACCTAGAACTTTGTGTAATTAAATCTATAAGAATGTACTTTGTACTAAAGAAACAATATTTTTGTAGTGCTTGGCAGAAGTTTTAATTATGATGATGAAGTATTCACCCTTGTAATATTGATATAATATTGATATAATATTAGATGAAAAAAATAAAGAAAAAAGAGTTTGTCATTAATTATTTGCCTACCATATGAGCCTGTGTTTAAAACATTATTACTTCAGTATCTCAAGAACCTGCACCACTCCTTTGTATTTCTTGGGCTGAGGATCTAAAATAGAGCCACCTTTGCCAACAGTCAGTGCCTGCTAGATGATGCTATTTATAGTAGTCAGGCTGTGGAGCACTGGGTTATCACACAAGACTGACAAAATACTTGGACAGAAAAAGACATTATTTTACTGACAACAAAGATTCCTTGAAAAGCTATATATTTTTAAATTCCACCCTTTCTTATTTACTGTATGGAATAGACACAGAAGATCTAATTAATGGTTAGGATTACCTGCTACTTTTGTGCTCTTTTTCCAGAAGATTGTGTGTGTATATAACTTTAATAACTGCTACTGCTCATTACACCTGTAACTTTAATGGGATTTAAAGCATCTAAACAAAATCAATTTCTGTAAAAAAAGAACTTTCATCTCTCTTTCTTCTTTTTGTGGAATTATATTGTTTCTTCTAATTTTTTCATTTTTAAAAAACATTCTCTATGTTTATATCAATGCACAAAGGGAAATATGATTCCACTTCAGGAAGCTCTGAGTGCTGGGCACCCAAATAACAGATGTTTGAATGATGTTCAGTTCATCTATTGCTTATATTCACATCATACATGTAATAAGACTTGATTTAGATACCAAAAAGAATAGGCTGTTACATTACTAAATTACACTGGGAAGATGATTAATGCTGCCAGTCTTCTTGTTTTTCACAGCGGAAACAACAGAGCATTTTCACCCACTGCCCTGCCTGTTGAGGAGATGGCTCAGACTCTGCAAGACCTCATCACTTATTTCCAGCTTCCTGAAGAAGACCTGCAACATGAAGATAAGCAAAACAAACTTCGCTCACTCAAAAACAGACAAAATCTATTCAAAGAAGAGGTATGGAGAAAGAGATTTTTGCATTACTTTAAGTGTATTGTCTTACAAACACCGAGAAAAATCTGGATGTATGCATATTATCTAGTTATATTTTTATTATCTATGATGTAATGTTCCTAGCTGAAATAAATAAATATATATATATATATCTATCTAAGTATATTGAACTTGTTACAAGCCACACACTGTCATAAAACTTGATCTTAATACTTCTGAGCATCTTTAAACGGATCTTATTTAATTTTATAAGAAATTTCTTTTTCTCTCTGTGAAGTTATAGAGCCTTGATACTCCAAATGAATGATAAAACCTGGGTCAATAATGGATGTTATTTATGATGTCTCTTTTGCCCTGTGAATTTTTACCTCTAGAAACTCTAAGAATGCCAGTTTTAGAGAATGATATTGTGGTGGTTTCACCTTGGTCGACATTTGAGGAAGGAAGGAAGAAAACACCCATGGAGGTGATTTCTTTGAGAGAAGCTGCAGGGAGCTTCCTCTCTTCCTGGGAAAGGCCAGTAGCGGGCTAGTTCTGAGAACTGACAACATTTTGCACCATTTAGAAATTGGATCCACCTCTGTGAGATCTACATTTTAAAACCCACAAACCCAGGCTCTCTCTCTCTTGGCTTCTGGCCTCAGAAGGTAACATAGCTCTGGTGAGACCGACCCCACTCCCCCGTGGCCTGTGCGGCCTGGGGGAGGCCGGGCCGGGCCCCAGAGGCTCCCAAGTTGGGGATGGAGCCTGCAGGGACCTGGTCCCAGGCTGGGTTGGGCCATGGCTGCTGACACTTGCCAGCACTAAGGCCATGCCCAGCACAGCCTGAAATCCATCACCGTGACTGCCGCGGCCACCGGGCAAAATATTAACCCTTTCACTATACAGATGAGACCTGCAGACCTTGTTCCTCTCTCCAGGGAGAGAAAAGGAGTGATGACATGTAGAAAGACAACATGAAGACACCAAGGCCATCTGAGTCAAGCCTCAGATGGTAGGAGAATGATGAGATGCCAAATGGGGCTGAAATGTTCTTTTGGTAGTACCATGGAGATGGACAGTTATACACTGAAATATCTCCTTTAATTCATGAGAGAGTATGCAGGGATGAAGTGTTCAAACTGTAGATGTGAGCAGAGGCATCCATTAATGAAGCCAAGCAGATGTTGGAGTAGCTGTGATCCCATGAGAAGCTTGAACAGAGAGAGATATGAGAGCTGTTGAAGACCCTTTGCCCTCAGGGAGAGAAGAGGAAAATCTCTGTTCCCAGAGATGATCACAGAGACAGATGAAGAGAACCTTTGCCTTTGAATAACTCATCCTTAAAATAATACCCCTTGAGTTCATGGTCCATGGACACAATTCTAGGAGGGCTGTGAAAATGAGAATCTCACAATGCAGAACTTTTTGCCCAGGCAGCTGCTATTTATAGAAATGAAAAGCCACAAGAAAACTGTTTCTTGTGGAGAAGTCTCCATGGCATGCCAAGAGAAAACCCCTCTCTCTACAAGAGCTGATGAAAGACTATTGCATAGTTGGTACTGCTTTACCATCCCAGGTTTTGTCTCTACGTGGTCAGTTGGGAAAGAAAAAAGTTGGGCAGGGGGAGGAAAGGTGTTCTGATGCTTCTTATTCTTGTAGTCCTGTTAATACAGTTTCTTCATACCTTTTAAGTCTTAAGCCTGTTTTGCCCTTCTCCTAATCCATATCTCACAGCAAGAAATGAGTAAGTGCACTGGTGATTTTAGCCACTGGTAAAACCATCCATATTATTTGGTGTGTTGGCTAGGAAACTCAAATTGGCAAATCTAAACCACCATAGATATGTATTACATAACTGTTGAATTACATGAATTACATTCTGAAAATTGATTAAATACATTTTTGTAGAAATACTAAACATATTTTGTGATGCTTTTAGACACGTTTGAATTGCTTGCAGGTTTTCAGTACCACTTGAGTGTGCAATCAATGTGAAGTTACAAATATCTTGTAGTATTTAAAATTCTTTGGTTTACAGATATTTTACTGGATAGTAAAATTTCCACCTTTTTTAATCAATAAAAATTGGTTTTGATCTAAATTTAAAGGGTTTTTCCTTATGCAAGGAAGATTTTATATATAAAAGAATGTCCTTAAAAATTGTAAAGCCTTATTTTCAGATTTTTATTCTCTATTTTGCATAATATCTAGTTGTGTAAGGAACAGCATGGAATCATTCTCTAAACTTAATTATTTTGATATAGAAAAATATATATTCAAATCTTTTAAGTACAATTGGTTTGTTGTTTGGGATTTTCTTAATTTAAAATAATACAACCTTCCAATCTATACCGGAAAAAGTCTTTAAAAAAACAGTGACTGATGCTTTTTCATGTACAGTTCACTTTCCTCTCTGTCATATGTGTTTTAGGGAATGCTGGCACTAGTTCTAAATTGCATTGATCGCTTAAACGACTACAACAGTGCAGCTCATTTTGCAGGAATTGCAAGAGAAGAACATGGTGGTACATCATGGAAAGAAATTTTGAATCTCCTTTATAAATTGTTAGGTAAGTTATTAAAAAAACTACTAATATAACAAAAAAAACCCCAGAATATGTACACGTGGTATCCTACTTGCTGCTTTACCACCAAAGAATACTTTGAGTGTTATTCAGTTTATTATGTAAATTACAGAATTTCTTCCATGTAGTTACTGCTATTTATTACAGACAACAGAAATTATTGAGCAATTACACATCAGAAAATTAGATCTCAGCTAGAAAAACGTTGTGTGAAGTATGCCAAAACCTTTTTCTTTATTTGAATGTACCTGTTATACGCAAATTATTTTAAAATTTAGAAAAACTGGAAAACTGTATTTTTATATGAAACTGAACAAAAGTCTAAAACCAGTAGTCAGGTCTGCTCAATCCATGTTTGACACTTGAGGCTTAATATTAATTTTAATGTTAATAAAAATAATTACATAAAAAAGAAATATTTTTTCAGTATCAGTGCCAGATTTTCTAAAACACTGTTATTCAAGAGCAAACTGCTTCTGTGTTGTAGAATGACCAAAATTTTAAAGCAAAAAAAATAAGTATGTGTGTATTCTTTAAACTTCTTTTTTGATACCTAGTTTGCATTATTCCTCATTTAGGAGAACCTTGTCTTCTGATGGAGATTAAAGACATTCTATTTTCATCAGAAAGGAAGGTAGTCCTGACCCATAGTGAAATAAAGAAGTTGAGAGTCAGGATAAGAATACAAGAAACCAGGGGAAGTGCTTTGAAGCATGAGGTTATATATATATTCTATATATAGAACAGATATGCAGGTGCTTCTGATGAAATCTCATTGCCTTGGAAACGAAAAAGTTACTACTGGATGCATTTTAGTACAGTTTTATGAGTTTAAAGAAAAATAGGATGAAAAGAAACTCTCTTTAGTACTATGTGAACTTTTTCAGTTTTTATCTTGATTTTCATCTGCAGGTGGATTTTGAACACTGTTGTTCTAATGTAATATTTATTGTGCTTCATAATAAAAATCATTGACAATTGTATACAAATGGTGGTTTTTTGTTGTTTTTTTTTTCCCCTATATCTGTGACTTCTAGAAGGAAGAAAACCAACAGTATTGCTTGAAAGAGTTGGATGTTGATGAACTTTCAAAATTCAGTGTGAATTACTGAAAGACTAAAAACTGTGCATTCTAAAACATTGTAATCTGAAATTAGAACCAAACACCAATGTGCCTAATCTGCACTTGATCTCAGGCTTCTGCATATGATCTTCCCACACTTGGTAGGAAGAAATAGAAAAAGAAATATTTCAGCCCCTTGATCATGACAGTGCTTGACATTAAGCAAGGGTGCTGGATAACTACTATTTAAATTTAGCAACAAAATAAAACATAAACAAAACTTTTTTTTTTGTTGAGATTCTTGCTTATCCCCTTTAACTTCAAAAAACTATGTGCTCCTTTGAAATTATATCAGTTACTGATATTCAAATAATGAAAATCTCAATTCTTTATTACGGTAACATATGAGGACTTGTCTGTTCATTGCTTTATGGAGTTACTCTAAAAATTGTGTTAAAATACATACAGAAAACATTGTTGATTTATAACAGAAATCTCCTGTTATAAAATTATACTTTGTGTTTTTTTACAGCTGCTCTCATTCGTGGCAACAGAAACAACTGTGCTCAATTTTCCTGTAATCTTGATTGGCTAATCAGTAAACTGGACAGATTAGAATCTTCCTCAGGTGAGACTGACTTTTGCAATGTAAATTAACTATCAGTCAGTCAATGCGTGTTTCACATTATTGACAGAGCAGTTTTCCTTGAAGCCAACACATATTAGAAAACAAATACACTCTTGGGATTTGTTTTTTGTGGGTTCTTTTTTTGTGAGGG
Organism: Parus major; assembly: GCF_001522545.3. Lineage (NCBI taxonomy): Eukaryota > Metazoa > Chordata > Aves > Passeriformes > Paridae > Parus > Parus major. Next base: position 30,766,978 of record NC_031774.1, on the reverse strand, counting down.
AGGATTTATTTATTTTTTTTTTAAATTGACAAGAGTAATATATTTAAAGAGACATTCATATGACAATTTTTTTGCTTCAATACATTTGTTATGTGCACTACATCCAGTCAATGTTGAACATGATTCTGATGAACTAAGAGATTAGATCAAACAGTATCAAGAATGGTGTACTATGAAATAACACGTGGCATGCATATAAACCCCATATAGATGTAGCTTGTAGGGGTTTTTGTACAGTGGAGTATTCAACAAAGTATTGGTATACTATACAGTTCTCCCTATTGAAACCTTTATTTCTTCCACTGAAAAGAAGGAACTAAACTTGCAATTTTTTCAGGTGGTTTAAAAGTTGTAGTTATATTCAAAAGAAATGATAAAATAACATTTTATTATGCATTTATTCCTAATGTACCATATTCATATCATTACTCCTTAGAAGTGGTGTAATTTTTTTTTTAGGCCAGAGAAAACACAGCATCTTGTACGAAATTCTTGCTGAGCTTTCAGGCTGTGTTCAGTGGTGCAGGTGATTTAATGACAACATTGTTTCTGTGGCCTTCATATAGGTATTTTGGAAGTGTTGCACTGCATCCTGATTGAAAGCCCAGAAGCTCTAAATCTAATATCTGAGGAACACATCAAATCTATTATCTCACTGTTGGATAAACATGGGCGCAAATACAAGGTATGTTTGGAAAAACTAAGGAGTAATGTTAATATTGCAATAATTTGTGGGGGAAAAAGATGAAAAACACATGGAAATATTTTATTCTAGTACCTTTAAAGGAATACAATAACCTTAAATGTACATCTGCAAAATTTATTTATTGAGGTTAAAATAATGTTTAATATATAATTGCTTTTTAGCAATTTTCAAATACCAAAAAATTGTATGAGAAGTAAACAGTTAAGAACTGTTGGTAAGGAGTCAGAACATTGGATTTGGTGAGAAAATGAAGTATTCTGGTGGCTTTAAGAAAGTGGGAAGAGTAGCTTGTTTTGTGATTCAGGGCTCTGGAGAAGTAGTGGACTACCATTGCATCTACAGATATAGAGAACTATATCCTGCAAAGTCATTCCTAACTTGAGTAATAATAATAGTACCAGAAAAGAAAAAAATAAATTGAGAAATCAGAAAAATAATCCAAATATCTGAAAACACAGGTGTTCTGAAGAAAGAAAAAAACCCTGAGTTTCCAGAAGATATACTGGATGAAATTAATTTAGACATCAATATGCAATTTATTATGATAGAAGAAGGTGAACAGTTTCTGGCTGCAACCAGGATGACATCACAACACAGATGAAGATATAGGTTTTTGTGTGATTTTCTGATGTGAGTTTCCTTCCTCAATTAAAATTTTATTTGAAAGACTGATAACCTCGAGGAAGAACAGAGAAAGTTTTAGTGAGATGAAATTACCTTCTCTTGTAAATCACTAATACAGAGAACCTAAACAACTACAGATACAGTAAAGGAGAAAAGAATTTTTAAGCATGGTTAAGGAATATGAACTGACATAAGTAGGCATAATAAAAAAATTTGAAATTACGGCAGGAAATTTAGCTTACTATTTTTATCTCTTAGCAAGATTACTGTGTTTTGCCAGTCACCTAGAAAAAACCTTTTGTTTGAAACATGTCAGTGTAGATCTTAGAGTAAGAACTTGGAATAGGAATGGAAAATGTACACAGGAGAAGAATTATACTGGGGAATGGATTTGTTCATTTCCATTTGAGGTGTCTTTGACTATACCTCAGCAAGTAATGAACAGTGGGAAGAAAGTAATTTATCTATTATTCCACAAACAATGTATCTTGTTCTCCTGCAAGATTAGAAATTCTGTTGAGATTTAGGAAATAAAAAAAATAATGAGCAAAATAATCCTGGAAATAATTGAGTTTAAAGACCTTTTAAATTAAAAAGCCTTCTGTCAGAAATAGAGCCAGCAAATTCACAGAGATTATTTAAACAGTTTACATGTAAAGTGTGAGTTGCTGGTAATCATTAATGTTACTAAGACGCTTTATAGCTGAGTACTGGTCAGAGCTTATGTGGTTCTCTAAATAATTACCTCTATCCTTCTGCTAGATGGTTTCTGCCTAATAGCAGTGGTGGTAGAAAGGAAAATGGATGGGCTGGGACATAGAAAAGTGTTTAAGTAAATATATTAGGTTGAACAGTGTAAGCTGTTAATGGTGGATTTGTGTTAAATTCACTAGTCACATATATTCATATAGTCACAATAGGAGTAGCTAAAATGAACTTTATATTCTGCTGTTTCTGGAGTTGTACAATATTAATAACATAATTAATGGTGTGAAGATGTCTTTTGTAGTGGAGGTGATAATGTAGCACTTTAGACCACTTGGGCTCGTTGCTCAAAGACTGTTTGTCAGAGGTCACGTGAAGCTTCTCTGTTTTTTGTGAAAGTGCGCAGCTCTGTTCCTCAGCAGTAAGCAACATTATGTTGCTGTGTTCTCTCTTCCAAAACCACCTCCTGCTCCAGTACTCTGGAAGAATATCAATCTCTTTCAATTTTCAGACTCAAGAAAAATAAAAAATATGAAGTTTTAGAATAAGGTCTTTCTGAAATTCTGTCTTGCTTTATAGTGAACTTATAAAGCATGTTTCATTTTATAAATAAATGGATTATTTCTCAAATTGAAAACATTTTTTCCAGAAGAGACTCATAAGCAGTCAGATCATTGCCATTCAGTATGATCCACCAATTTTGCACACAAAGTTTTTTGGGCTGCAGAAAATTCGTCAAGGAATTTCATTTTATATTCAAATTTTTTAAGAGATTTAATTAAAAAGTCTTAAAGAGTTGACATACAGCTCTTTTAACTTTGTTTTTTCTGATCAAAATGAGAATAAGGAATCTTAAAGGAAGGCTTTTGATGCATTCTCAAACCCTGTGCTCTGATTTTATGTTCCGCAAATGCTTCATATTGTCTATCGGTAGTACAGACTACACTTGGTCCAAATAAGTGAAAAGTTTATAGAAAACAATAATGTATATTATATCCCTTCCTTTAGTCCTATGCTGAATGTAAATTAAGCTGACAACTGAATAATAGTATATGCTCCTAGCTGCCTTTACCTTACTTCTTCTGATTTTTCTTTTAAGGTTCTCGATGTGCTTTGCTCTCTCTGTGTCTGTAATGGAGTTGCAGTCCGTGCCAATCAGAATTTGATCTGTGACAATTTACTGCCTAGAAGAGACTTACTTTTGCAAACACGTTTGATTAATGATGTGACAAGGTATAGTGGCATGTTTTACTGTTATATTAGAAAAAATAGAATTTCCATATCTTCAGTAATTAATTGAATAAAAGACTGTAACCTGAGAAATGTCCCAAAGCTTTCAATATTAAGAAACACACCTTAGAAAGTGATAAGGTATTATGTATTAACTTCTGGGAAAAAAAATTTACTGACAGTATGCATTTGTATGGAACCTGGGATCAAATAGAAATTGCTCGTTCACAATCAGGCCTGTTACAAAATGAAAACATGAAAGTTGCTTGTTTCTGAGTCAAAACAGGGCACATGAAACATACTCTGAAGTATGTGCATTTTAAGAGGGACTTGATTTCCTGGCAAACCTCACTCCTGTTTTTTTTGATTTTAGGAAATGATCTTGTCATTTCTCTTTTGACTGTAACTTTTTCAAAACATGGAATCTCTACCTTAGAAGATGATTCAACAGCAGCTTTATTAATTTATACAAAATGGTTCACTTTGTAAAATATTATAAGGAAATTATTGATATCTACACTTGTATCATACTTGTAAAGTGAATTTGACAATTATCCAGCAATATAATTCCTATGTCACATTTTATGTTTATACTAACTGGCTTACATTTTCTTTCTTAGCATAAGACCAAACATATTTTTGGGTGTTGCTGAGGGCTCTGCACAATACAAGAAGTGGTACTTTGAGTTAATAATTGATCAGGTTGATCCATTCTTGACGGCAGAACCCACCCACTTACGAGTTGGATGGGCCTCTACTTCAGGTTATGCCCCCTATCCTGGAGGTGGAGAAGGATGGGGAGGCAATGGTGTTGGTGATGACCTCTACTCTTTTGGGTTTGATGGCCTTCATCTGTGGTCTGGTGAGTACTTTGTGAGCAACCACTTATTTTTACATTTAACTTTTACCTACCTTTGCCTTCCATTACTTTGTATATATGTCATTTACTTTATAGTGAGCTACACTTAGAACTCCAGTTTACCATGAAGTTATTTAGAGATTCAGATCAGCCTTCTTGTCTGAGATGTTAGCCAATATTATACCAATATGATACCAATTAGGCTTTTTAGCAGATTAATTCTGTTTTCATGATTTTGATCACAAAATGGCATTTTCCAGATCTAGATCAATACTGACTAAATTCTTTCTGTCCAAAATCAATGGGTGCATTGATCTTAGAGAAATTAATTTTAAACAAATCGACATTTGCATTATTATTTTACTTTGAATCTACAGTTGAAGGAAAATGGCAGTTATTTTTAAACCTATTGATAGATCTGAAAAATTGAATTTAAATTTTGAGAAATAGTTTCATAAAAGTTTTGTCAATAAAAAATAATAATTGCTATGCTACAGCCAACTTCATTGTTTTAGTCCTTGTGTATAAGGTAGAGTCTTTAATTATGAACTAGCACATTATATTTTCTTCCTTATGTCTCTTGCATGCACAGTAAATGATGGTTACTTTTTATCTCATTCAATTGGTGGCTTATGTTTTAATGTGCAATTTTCAAGGCATGTAGACAAAATCCTTAGTTTCTCATATTTATCTATGCCTTTAAATGCCATATACATCTAGGTATTCTTTAGTTGCTCTGAAATAATAGAGTAGGGCCATGCAAATGAAAGGTGTGTTTTAATGAGAGTGTATATGAATACACTGAAGTAAATTTTATGACATTAATTCTAATAATTCATAATCTGAAAGTGTTTCCTTTATCAATTATATTAACATTGTTCTAGCATTGGGTTTTGTGTGTAAATCATGTACACACACATAATTCAGTATTTTATTTCAACACTACTGAAAAATTCTCCAGTGTCAGAAGTTATCTTTTTTTTTTGAGAAGACTAGGAGGCATCCGTAACATACTCCATTAGAAATGACTGAATAAATAATTTTTAAAATTAAGCTGTCCTAAATCTTCTGATTCCTAAATACTTTTATCCTAGGTCGGGTACCCAGAGCTGTAGCATCTGTCAATCAGCATTTATTAGCATCTGATGATGTGGTTAGCTGCTGCTTGGATTTAGGTGTACCCAGCATTTCTTTCCGCATTAATGGACAGCCAGTACAGGGAATGTTTGAGAACTTCAGTACAGAAGGGTTTTTCTTCCCTGTTGTAAGCTTATCAGCAGGTGTAAAGTAAGTACAACTTAATTTTAATTCTTTTCACTGCTGTCTTGTCACACATAATATTGTCCAAATTCTAGTACGGTTTATTCTGTTTTATTGCTTCAGTTCTGCCCAAATAGCAGCTGGAAGGAAGGCAGGGAAGTAATCATTTGTTCAGCGATGATTTCACTTAAAAGTAAAATGTGAGCCTCTAAACTATTTGACCAAGTCACAATGTCTGGACCGTATTATTTTATGAGTATTTGGTGACCTAGGGGAAATTAATTTTGTTTCATTCCAATTATCAGTGAAAAAAGCATGTTAGAAACACAGCACCATATTTGACACTAATTAAGATTCTTGCTGGCTTTCTCAGCAAGGAGTAAGAAACCTAAATCATCATGAAAACTGATACTGTGTTCACAGTAGGAAACAGAACTGATGAGAAGCAGTTTTGGAATCTCTTTGCTAATATTGCCCATTTCTTACCTCTTCTATAGATAAAATACTGATATTCAAACTTACTGTATTCAATTGATATTTTTTATGTTCATTGAGTTCAGAAAATCTTCTGAAGAATCAAACAGAATAAAGAAAGGTTGGGAAAGGTTTAGTAAATCAATTTCATTTATCCCCCAGGAGTGATCCTACTATGTAGCTGCACTAATAAAAAACTTTTGAAAATGTTCATTACTTTTTACTATAAGAAATCTGCCGAAAGTGGTGTAATAATTTTCTTTTTTTCTTCATTCTTATTTGATGTTGCTTTTATATTTTGTGAGAGCATTTTCCTTTGTAGTTCATAGTAGTTAATGTTAACAGCAGATGTGTGTTGTCATCTGTGTCTATCACTACCAAAAAAAATACTTTTACATGGGAATCCTGAGTTCATGAGTGGAGCATGTTTTGGTGTCTTAATTTTTCTCCTTTCTTGAAAAATGTAAACAAAACATGTTGATCTGTTCTAAAATTCCTATAGGCTTCTGTTCACCCCATCACAACAAATGTCAGGGCTAATTCCTAGAGATAACAAGCTTTCTTTTCTTTTTTAAAACATTTCTGTGTTTGTTTACCTCTAGAGTTTTCCCACTTGAGGACCAAAATACACAGCTGGGTAGATTTTGTCCTTGTTGTTTTTTCTGGTATACTCTTAAATGTATCTGAAAAATGTATATTTGAGGAGAAAAAGAACCTATTAGGGGTTTACAAGGAATCTTAGTTGTGTTTCTGTAACTCATTCCCAGTTGTAATATTTGGTATAATATTTTTTGCTTCCTTAATGTATTATGCTTTTAGTGTTTTGTTTGGGTTTTTTTATTTCTCTCATGTGCTAAACTGTCAGTATGTGTTCACTGGGAAGTAACTTCAAAACTTTCAAGTTATGTTTCAATAATCCCAATAGTATTTTTAGAGTAACAGTCCAATTCAAATTAGATTTGAATCCTTTAAATCCATTAAAAAAAATTGACAACTTACAACCATTTGATTTTGAGTGAGAACTATTTAAATATGCTACTACATTAAATAATTTGTTTTGCTTTGGCCAAAACAAATTTTCAAAAGATAGTTGGTAGGTGATGGTTTTGCTGACAGTATCTGCTAGTATGAGTGTTTGGTAACACTTTGGTCTTTACCAAAATGTGAAGCACACATGCATTTTTGTAAATGGTAGTAAAATAAATGCTTAGACTTCTACATTATTTATTCATAATGATAGTATATGCTGACTATTTAAGAGTCTAATTGCTTCACTGAAAATCGTAGAGTTCGTTTCTTGTTGGGTGGACGTCATGGAGAGTTTAAATTTCTGCCTCCTGCTGGCTATGCTCCCTGTTACGAAGCATTGCTTCCAAAAGAGAAGATGAAACTGGAACCAGTCAAAGAATATAAAAGAGATTGTGAAGGAGTGAGGGATTTGTTGGGTACAACACAATTTCTCTCGCAAGCTTCTTTCATCCCTTGTCCAATAGACACCAGTCAGGTATGTGAAGTTTGCAATAATGGGATCCAAGAGATATGTCTGTTCAAAATTTAAATTCACAATATGAAATCTTCCCTTTTTCTTAGCAATTCTTCAATTGTCTGTTGTAATGTACTAACTAAACTAGATGATCTTGGATATATAAGCTGTGGTAACTGGAACCTCTTCTTACTTCTGGAATTGTTATGCTCTTTCCTTAGATTGCTCTTCCTTTTCATCTTGAAAAGATCAGGGACAAACTAGCTGAAAATATCCATGAACTATGGGGAATGAATAAAATAGAACTGGGCTGGACGTATGGCAAGGTACGTTTTGAATGACCTGTCTGGGTATAGTCACTTAGTATTAGGTTAAGTCTCCAACCAGCCCAGACCTGGACTTGGAATTTGAACAGGGTATGCAGTAGTGGTCTATACATTACCAACAACAGGTGACACGTAAGTTGGAATAAGACAGTGGTATTAACTTTTTGGTGACTTTTTTAAACATTCAAATTCCTCAAATTCCCTTGTTTTGTTATTTCATTAGTTATGGAGGAGTATTTATAGTGTGTATTATAAATAATGGGAATCATGAAAAAGGAAGATTTATATAATATTGAGTAGCTGTTATTGAACAAAGATAAATGATATAGCTTATATTAACTTCATTACTGCAAAGAATTTACTGCGTTTTTACTGTGATTCTTGATACTATCAGGAAGGAACTTTTTTCTGTTACTCTTTTGCAGTTACGAGATGACAATAAAAGGCATCACCCATGTCTTGTGGAATTCTCAAAGCTGCCTGAGACAGAGAAGAATTATAATCTACAAATGTCAACTGAAACCCTCAAGTGAGATTTAAATAGAAAAAAATAGTCTTAAAATTTTATTTTTATTCAAGTGCATCATACTGTTGAAAGATATAAAAGCCATTTAAATATCTCCTTCAAAGATATTCTGCTAACTTTACTGGAAGTGCCAGGAACCCAATCAGACTGATGTAGAACAGCTTTGTCTCTACACAGAGACAAAGAAAAAAACTACCACCAAATCCTCTTGGTTTTAGTAAAGTGGTAGAAATCTCAAGCCATAGGTTTGTGCCTTTTTAGTCTTTGAAGGGCTTATTTATTATGCCTGATAAATTAAAATATTTGGGTTTTTAAATACCATTATTTTGGATTACTTCTATGTTTTTTAAATCTTATTTCTTCTTATTTATGAATGCATGAGAACTATAACGTGTTTCACTAATGCCATTTTTATGCCAGAACTCTTTTGGCCCTTGGATGTCACATTGTTCATGCTCATCCAGCAGCTGAGGAAGATCTTAAAAAAGTCAAACTTCCTAAAAAGTATGTACCTTATGGTAATGGTTATTATATTATTATATTTGTATATGTATATATTATTATATATGTATATATATTATATATATTATATTTGTATATGTATATAATATGTATATATTATAATATTACATATTATTATATTTATTATAAATATAAAACCTTTAAGTTAATTTAAAGAGTACTAGATGTGAACCCCATACCTGACAAAGTCTTACAGATCTCGGGTTAGGCCATTACCTTGCCTGTGATGATGTTGGAATGTGAATACTGCTGTGCTACATCACCTCCTGAAGTTGTTCAGAAACAGTCACATGCTTAAACCACAGGCAATTGTGGCGGTGTTACATCACCATAGACGAGAGACTCTGAAGTTAAATACACCTTCTCAGTGCTTTTCTGTCTCATAGTAAAGCACAGTCTATTCATTTGGTGGTAACTGTATTTACTTGAAAGAGGATTTGCCACTGTATCATAGGAGACAGAAACAGCAAGTTGGACATTTGCCATTTAACATCAGTTTATCAACCCACCATATGTCTTTTTTTCCTGAAAGAAATTTATCCATAAGAAACAAAGTTAGTTGCTTAAAGTGAGCAGTAAAATACATAGTTTTATGATATAAGAGATGGTAATCTTGATCCAGTTCACAGCATTAATTTTAAAAAGTAAAAAAGATCTATTCTCAAGGTTCATACTGTGGGCAGTCTATCATAATACTGGTTTGCTATTATTCTCTTGTTAAAATACCTATTGCCTATATGAAACATCCTAATTAATGGAAACAACCTGATTTGAGCTAAAGAGAATCTGAATATGTCTAAAAAGGGCAGGTAGTCCTTATACAATATAGAAGGGTTGGAGAAGATAATAGCTACTGCTGAAAAATTACTAAACTTTTTATTCAGTGAAGAAGTTGTAAGAACAATAGTTAAAATTTTTTCTTCTGTTGGAAAAAATGATAATTCAGTCCTTACAGAATAGTTAATTAAAATACTTAATAATACATAAAAGAGTTTCATAAGAAATCATCATACAGATCTTTAAAACAGAAATTACTTGAAATGTTTAAATGACAAATATAAAAAAAATATAGAAAAAGTAGTCATTCAAGAATAATTTTACTGCTTTATAGCAACCATTTAGGCATGTAAATATGAATCTGAGTTACATTTAATTAGCTATTGTGCAAGTAGGTGGAAAATGAGATGGTCTGCTGGAATCCAGTTTATATTCTGATCAATGATGAAATGCAATGTAAGTTTTTTGTTAAGAAAGGGAGAGTAGGAGATTAAAAACTGGAGAGAGACTGTGATTTCCACCCTATGAATGCCTCTTAGAAAGACTTAAATACTGTAACTGGGATATCTTGACTCTGTTTTGCTTTGTTGACTTACAGTTATATGATGTCAAATGGATATAAACCTGCCCCTCTTGATCTTTCTGAAGTGAAATTGTTACCTTCTCAAGAATTTCTAGTTGACAAACTAGCAGAAAATGCACATAATGTCTGGGCAAAAGACAGAATAAAACAAGGATGGACCTATGGCATTCAACAGGTAGGAACTTCTTTACGTGCATTTGGAATAAATAAAGAATGTGAGGTTTCTTTATTCTAGAACATCATTTGGGAGGGAGCATTAGTTAAGATGGTAAGTTCTGACTGTCTTGTAATAATTGGAAGAGCCAGAGTGGGTTGGGAGCAGGAAAAGAAGCCCTACCTATAATAGTCTGGATTGTCAGACCTGTATGGTTGCAGCTACTGCATGTATAAGAATATATTTCCATCCTTCTCTTTCATTCTTATATTTAGGGTTTTGGTGTTATTAACAGATAATTAATTGAGCTTGCATTCATAGAACTCTTCTTCATTAATGCTGCTTCTCTTCTGTAATCATCACATGATGCCAAAGTACACGTTGTCTCATTATTCAAAGTCTTTGTGATGTCTAAATAAGACTTTTCCCCTTGTTGTTTTTTACCATCCCTTTCAGGATCTTAAGAACAAACGTAATCCTCGGCTAGTGCCATATGCATTATTAGATGAACGTACTAAAAAATCAAACAGAGATAGCCTCCGTGAAGCTGTTAGAACATTTGCAGGCTATGGTTACAGTATTGAGCCACCTGACCAAGAGATAGGTACGTATTTTCGATAAGAATCATGGCCTCTTTTAGTGACATTTATAATTTTATTTTATTATTAAAAGAGGGTTTTTTTCCTCTGTTTATTTTTTACAGCTGACCAAACAGTGGAAAAAGTCAGCATTGACAAGATACGATTTTTCAGAGTAGAACAATCCTATGCAGTGAAGTCTGGAAAGTGGTACTTTGAGTTTGAAGCTGTGACAGGTGGAGATATGCGTGTTGGCTGGGCCAGGCCAGGCTGTCGACCTGACGTAGAGTTGGGAGCTGATGACCAAGCATTTGTATTTGAAGGAAGCAAAGTCAGTACGCCTTTACCTCTTTTGATCTATGAACAGGCTAGACAGAGAACTACAGGATAGAATTCCTCTCTGTATTCATCAACTACTGGAATGTTTTTGATTCATATAAAGATATCTCTGAGCCCTGTTTCATACTGGGTAGTACTTCCATTTTGGTTCTGGTCATGAGATTATGCTAACAAAGAAGAGTTGCTTTATGCATATCTTCCTAGGCTATACCCAACTAAGTACAGAAGTCTGTCATAATTATAAGCAAGATACACCATTCACTCACATTTTTTTATAAGTAGTGTTTTACAAAAATCAAAAAAAGGTTCTTCATTAACTGAGAGAACCACAGTCTGTGTTCTTTTTTCTGTCTTTTCTGCTTTCTGTGTGTGCTTTCTTCCCAAGCTTGACTCCTAAGGGACCAAAATGAGAGTAATGACCCTGTGTGTAAGAAGTTGAATCCAGTGAACAGTAGCTGTCAGATTCCAAACTGCTGAAGTTAAGGGTGCCTTAGTTGCTCTATGTCTCTGTTATCTCTAAGGCAAAAGTCATGATCAGTACTGTTTGTAAATAACTTTGCAATCCTGGAAAATAAAATATCTGGATTTCTTTATTAATTTTGTATTTAATTTTTAATTTTAGCACTGTATCTATTTACTTGGTTTTCCATTTAGGGCCAGTGTTGGCATCAAGGCAGCGGATTCTTTGGACGAAGCTGGCAACCAGGAGACGTGGTTGGTTGTATGATAAACTTGGATGACAAGTCAATCATCTTTACTCTGAATGGAGAGTTGCTTATAACCAGTAAAGGTTCAGAACTTGCATTTGCTGACTTTGCAATAGAAAATGGTAACTTCCACTTTATAGTCATGGGGTTATTGGAAGACAAAATAATACAACAGATAGGAAAACTAGCCTGTTATAATGACTCAGTGAGCTGAGAAGTCATACTTCACTGATGTGAGCCTTCAGACTGTGCTATATGCTAACTTCATAAAAATTTATTTTGAGAGTGCTTGTGTGGCACAAACTGAATTTCTTTTCTCTTTTAACTACATTAATGGGGTTTCAGCAGTCAGAGTGGATAAATTTTCTCACTGTTGCTAGGCTTTCTCACAGGACTTCAGTGCTAAGAAGTGGTAATAATAAGCATCCTGGAAAATTTCCAAAACCTGAAAATGCAGTCCCTGATAATCTCACTGGAGCATAAATACGTTATGTTCAAAAGAAAGATCTTTGCAACATAACTTGAGTATAATTCTTTTTTCTCTGTCCTATTCATAACTTATCCAAATTTCCCATTTTCCGTGGTAAATTTTTGTCATCTTCCTTCTTCCTTCTCCCCTGGGATTCACCCAGCTAGCCCCAGTCCACTGGGGAGGAGGAGGGGGGGAAGGGCCAACAAGGACAATGGTAAAAGACAAGGAAGCTCCTCCATGGAATGCTGTCCCACGGTTTATTCCTGGAACAAATTCCAGAAGGAAGAGAGAGAGAACGATAGGTGGTGGGTGATTTTAAACTGGGGGGGGAAAGGGGAGGAGGAAAAGAGAACCACAACCAATGGGATACAAGCAAAGGGGTGGGGTGAGGGGAAGGAACCAACACCATTAACCTGGGGAAAAGTACAGGGAAAACCATTCAGTGCAAATATAAAAACCAACTTAGTGCAACACAACAAATTTTCCTCTTCTGTTTTTGCCTTTGGTTTTTCAAAAAGTAGTGTCTACATGACTGTAGTAAAAGAATTGGAGAATATTTTCAAACTGTTTTGCTTTATGTTTGCATTGACATTTTCCTTGCAAGGCTATCTCCTCCAACCAATAATAGCTTCATACCTCTTAGTAATTACCAGAAAACTTTGCAGTTGCTCACTGCTCTTCTTTGATCTTAACATTAATAGAGGTATTGTATTTATTATATTTATTATAAAGGTAGAGAATGAGGGACTGCCTTAACAAGGCTGTTCTGAAGTCTTAAAGTTCAGGAGAGAAAATCTCTCCTTTATAGGTTGAACTGTTGGGTTTTCCATAATCTTGCTTCAAATTCTGTTTCTTGGGGATAAGGTGAAATAAGTCAACAGTCTTTCATCCCTTTCTAAGAGCATGTGGAGATCAAAAATTCAGGTCATAGAAAATGTTAGCATTAAAGGAGTGTGTATATGTCCATTGTGAATGATGGAGGAATGAGGACTAGCAAAAAAAATTATTTTACCTAATGATGATAAAGTAAATTTTAAACAAATATCTTGAAATAACTGAACTTCATCGCAAATAACTTTTGAAAATTTGCTGCCCTAAGAGACCATACTTCTGTTAATAATTTTGATCTAGCCAAGGCTGGCTTCCAGTGTCCAGCTTGTTGTATAAAGCCATGCTTGTAAGTCTAAAAATCAGAAAGATAACAAATTAAATGGAATAGTGCTGAAGTTCATATTGAACTTAGACATTAGTATTTAAGGTGGCTTTAAATCCTTGCTACTGTCATCACTTCATGTGCATTACTTGTAGGAGCTAAAGTTTAGTTCACATTAGATGGGTCAAAAATAATGTCTGGTTTTAAACTAAATTATTTCAAACTAAGTTACTGTTAAGTTCTATTTGTTTGGGTTTTTCTTTTCTTTAGGTTTTGTTCCAATTTGTGCACTGGGGTTATCTCAGATTGGTCGCATGAACCTTGGAATGGATGCCAGTACATTCAAGTATTACACAATGTGTGGCCTCCAAGAAGGTTTTGAACCTTTTGCTGTTAACATGAACCGAGATGTTGCTATGTGGTTTAGTAAACGTTTACCAACGTTTGTCAATGTGCCAAAAAATCATCCTCACATTAAGGTAACATTACATGTCAGGGAGACACCTGTTCAACAACTGTTTGTTTAGCAAGCTGAGACATTAAACCCTTACTAATACTTACTGTCATCAGATAGTTTGTCATATAACTCTATTAAGTCTCTCTTAGATAATTCCAGATGATCTTGTCTATCTTCTGTTTCATATATGGTAGTATGCATTCCTATGGATACACCTATCTGGTTTATTATATGACTTACTAATTTATCATGGAGTTAGCTACTGGAAGCATATCAGTTATGGGGTTATTTCATATTCTATCTTACATGTGCTTTCACTTTTTAAACCTTCTCTACTATAATTTTTTTTTAAATATCTGAAATTTTTTCAGCTGAAGTCTGAAGATATTTAAGTGTACCTGTGGTGTCACAGATTCTTTCATTATGATGCACCAGTGATAGGAATTCCAAAACTCCCTAACTAATCTATCCTAGACCAGAATAATATATCCTTTCTTTTATATAAACTGCTCCATATTAATATATTCCAAAATGAAAAGTTTGAATTCCTGAGGAGATTTTTCTACTATAATCTCATTAGGCCATTTTCTTTAATTTAGATGTAGCCAGTTATCCTAAACTGCTCGTCTCTGAATATTTCCGTCTTAAGCAAAATAAATTGCACTGAATTCCAACTAAATGATTTCAGCAATTTTTTTTTCATTTTATCAGGATTATTTCATCACTATTTCTGTCTTTAAAAGTTTTTGAAATGTTCCTATCACTGAGTTTGAAAACTCACTTTTTCAGCTCAAAGGAAAGTAATATCAGACTCAAAGTCCATAATGACTCTGAACAATTCTAATTGATATTTCTTCTCATTGTGGTAGAAAATTACTGGTTCTTCTTATGCAGTTTTTCAATGACTTGTGTACTCAAAGTGAATTGGTTGAAAAAAACTATATACTTATTTTTTTACTCCTGAATGGAACATCTTGAAAATATTTAACGTAGTTAGGATACACTGAATCTGTTGCTTCCCTTGTTCTTCAGGTTATATTCAGTGCCAGAAAACAAAGATTTATAGCTTTGAAAATAATTAATTGTGAAAAATTTAAGTTGTCTCTTTCAATTTTCTCATCCTCTTAGTTGCTTAATGGAAGTTTTCAGCATTTTTTGGAGAGTATAATTTAAAAATATTTCTGTTATTTTTAGATATGGAGAATTAATGGAACCATTGAGAGTCCACCTCGGTTAAAAGTTACTCACAAGACATTTGGTACACAGAACAGCAATTCAGACATGATATATTGTCGATTGAGTATGCCCATTGAGTTCCACTCATCATTTAACTTTGGCATGGGTGTGGAAAATGCCTCATCTGATGTTTTCCAAAAACGGTTAGACTTGGCTTTGGTTATTCTATTTCATGTTTTCAGTGTAAACTTATTACTTTATATTATTCTTTATTATTGTATACTCCAAATTTTATACTTATTCTTTCAATGAGCACAGATTACCATAAAATGCATGTTACTCAGATTGTTTCATTCCTGATGGTTTTATAAGACACCTTTGCTGCAGAATGCTGTGTCCAGGCAAGAGAGAGCCTTTTCTAAAGAGGTACATCACAAGGTCTATAGATCTTTGCCTAAGCAGCTCCATTTTTTCTGAGTGATTATGATTTTCAAAAAACTAGGCTGGAAAATCAGCTCAGAGTCTTTTTCCCACTGGATTATTGCTCATCAACATCATTGTTCAATAGCCTATTGAACATCAGAAAAGTGATAAATTCATTAAAAGAAAAAATACTGTGGGACAGGTTTTTAAATATACCAGGTATTAATGGGTATTTATCTGCACCTTTCAGAGTTACCTCTACCTTTATTTAACTGCAGTAAATCTCCTTCTTCTCCCACTGTCTACCTTAACTGCAATCAATTATTTTACTTGTATATTTGTGCCCTGTACAGTATTTGCTAATGCATACTCAGTACCAAGCAAACTAGTTAGCTAATTAACTTACATTAGTTAGTTTTTAAGTATACTTAGCCTAATATATATACTTACACTAATTATTTTTTTAACTAAATTTAATTTTAATTTTTTTATTTAATTTTTTTTAATTTTTTTTTTATTATTTACTGATTTTCCTTTATCTGTAGAAAGCACAGCCAAGAAATTGCTCCTCCTTCTACTACGGTAAGTAAATATGCTTAGTTCTTCCAATGTTTTGAAGTACATTTATTTATGGCAGTATGTCTGTTAGAAATTGATCTGTTGAAGCCTTTTAATAATTTTCTATGATATAACACTGTTTATAAATAATGGTGTCCAGACTTGCAAGGCTTGCAACTTGTGTAAACACAAACCTCAACAACTTAAAACACTAGTCCATATTTTAATTTAAGAGTATTTTAAATGACTTATTAGAGGAATGTGAATTACTATTATTAAAGTTTGATATATAGGAGAGGGTTTTTTAAAATCACTATTTGAGTATTCCTTGATAAAATACTTTATATTTCTATTACTAATATGCTCTTTTCCTCCTTTCAGTATTTTTACTCACTAAGGATATTTGCTGGCCAAGACCCATCCTCTGTCTGGGTTGGATGGGTAACACCAGACTATCATTTTTACAGTGAGAATTTTGACCTAAATAAAAATTGTACAGTGACAGTTACTTTAGGTGATGAGAGAGGCAGAGTTCATGAAAGGTATGGAATTATTTACATCTTATTGAAGTTTTTATTTTAATACTGTTGTTTAAAAGACATGTTCACAAGCTTGATGTTATTTTTATTATTAATTTAAACTAATAAGAACATTGATTATGGAGTATGAGTTTTCTATGCTTATTTATATATGAATATTTTACATAGACGTGTTTAAGTGAATTTATCATGAATGTTCTGTTGGAAAGAAAACTTCTTTCCGAAAGAATTTTAAATTAAGAAAGATGCTTCTTTAATTTAATATCTGTATTTACTTCCTGTGAATAAACTTGTTTATGTGCACTGTAACAGGTGCACAGAGAAGCCTGTGAAATTTTTTCATAACTATAAAAAAGAAAAGAAGTGGATTTAGTCTAACCTTTTGCCCATGATGATGCTGATACATTACAAAAAAAAAAAAAAAAGGTTTGTTAATGAGTGAACAAACTAAGAGCATAACAAGCACCTTTGAGGCTCTCTAAGTATTCCTCCACTGAAAAGTTTATCTCCATCAAGTTCAGTGTGACCTAAGCTTTGTTCTTGTTGTTCTTTCAGTGTGAAGCGCAGCAACTGCTACATGGTTTGGGGAGGAGATGTAATTGCTAATTCCCAGAGATCAGGTCGCAGTAATGTTGATATAGAAATCGGATGCTTTGTTGATCTGGCTACTGGGATGGTGTCGTTCACAGCCAATGGAAGAGAGCTTGGCACTTGCTATCAGGTATTATCAGATTTTCAGGAAGATATCTAATCTAATCTATCTAGTAAGCTTCTTGTTTTGATGCTACTTCTCTTTTTCAGAAATCTAACTGGACACCATTTGTGTGATACTAACATGTTTTCCTTTATCATTCTGGTTTATCCCTCTTTTTCTCACTCTCTTGTAAGGCTATGATTTTTGAGTTTCGTTTCAATATGTTCAGGTAAATATTTTTTTTTTACATCTCTGTGTCGTTCAGAATCTTGATTAATAAAGTTAATTCTTTAAATTATTCTTTCAACTGAATCTGTTATACAATGAAGGGGAAATGAATATTTAAACTAGCAGAAGGTCAAAATTAGACTTTACATATAGTAATTTTTTGTCATGAATTAAGAAGAAAATTTTAGTTAATTATTACCAGGGTTTGTGTCTTTTGCAGATAGTTGTGATTTGTTAATATTCAAAACCTGAAATTCAAATATGCATTAATGCAGAAAGCCAAAATATGTGGTGTGGGCCCTAAATGCTATTAAAATTCTCAAAACATGGTGTCATTTTGCAAATGTATCACTGGTTGACAGGAGTTTTCAGCACCAGATTGCTGACATTTCCTCTTAGTAAGATCAGTTGTCTGTGGTAAAGCACTCACTCTGGAAGAGGTTGACCAGTGTTAAGAGCAATTCATTGCTTTCTTCTATGTCAGCCCTTCAAATCTGTAATACAGACAAAACTGAAATGTTATTTAACTAAATTTAACAGAACTTTTATACTGTGCATTGAAAATGAAATGTGGAAATGACATCCATTATAAATTAATGTGGCAGGGTTGCACATAGCCTGTAAATGAAGGTGGGAAGTTATCTAGTAATTGCAATTTTGGGATATTTTGTAATAGTGGTCAGTAACTTGAGTGCCGTGCTGGGAGAATATTGAATGCAACACAGTGTGAAAAGAAAGCAGGTGATTAAAGTGCTTAAGTCCTGCTATGTTATTTTTCTAACCAGATACAAATCAATGCAGAAGCTTCTGAGCAGAGCAAACCCATGAAACTTTGGTGTGTTTCTTTGTAGTGGGTGTTTATGGGTTTTTTTTAATGGACAGCCTTTAGCTGTTCTTTTTATCTTGCTAGGAGATGTATGAAAAGACAGGTGTGAAAGACGTAGATTATTTAATTTAGTGTAAATAATAGTTTCTGGTTTTTTCCTTATATGACATGCAATAAATATAACCATATTCTCTGTACTAAATTTAAAACTGTCTCAGAAAATACCATTTTTTTCTCCTCTGTTTTCTCTCTTTTTCATGGAAAAATACCTGAAGTTCTTTTAGGAAATATTTTTTTCAATAAACCTGTTACACCTGGTCTGCTGAAAAACTCAAATATCCAGCATTTTCTATAAATATAAAATAGTATAATCCAACTAGATTGTTACAACTAAGGGTGAAATATTTTTTAATTTTTGCTTATTTTGAGTAATTTAAATATTTTCTCTTTTTTTGAAAGCAATGAAAATAATATTATGTAGTTTTCATTTCCATGTCTTGAATATTTTTACAGTAAAGACCTTTAAAATATTTTAATAAATCAAATCTCTCACTCCAATTGCCACAAATAATTGATATTTGTCTGGTCTAGGTAATTATTCTAGTCTTATAACAATCTGCATGCACTTCTCAGTTTTCTTCACTGAAATAGATGGACATTTTGTATGCTGTTTTCATTTTAAAAGGCCTATAGGTCAACATATTTAAGAGAGGAAATGAATTTTTCTGTAGTTCTTGATCTATTAAATGTCATTGTGATATTCAGAAAAGAACCCAATACACCAAGCAGAAGAGAATGCCTTTTATTTTCTTGATTTGGGGTTGTGGTTTTCTTCACTTACCAAAAAGTTTGGAATGTTAATACCTAGCCCTATATTATTTTGCTTATGCCCATAGTCATAGTTCTGAGAAAACAGGTTTTGATAGATTGTTGTCCTCAAAGGTAGAAGTTGTACTTCTTCACAGCACAAATATTGTAGCTGTGCTTAGTATGTACAATGTCTCTCTACATGATGCACAAAATTCACCATGATATGTTTAATACATTTAATTGAACTTCTGAAACTTTGACTTAATTGCACAGATGTACTTTTTTCAGGCACCCAGCAGCAGTACATTTTTTAAAATAATATAGTGTTCTGTAATTTTATTTTTAATTCTTTATTTCATGGCAGTGGTTGTGGATAATCTTGTTCAGTGTCCTTCAGAATAAACTGATCTTTTTACACTGACATGCACTTTTTCCCCCTATAATGAGGAAAAAAGTTAATGTAGCTGTTGTAAAATCCTAAACACAACCAGAAACTTTTAAATTACTGTGATTCCCCATGATTTTATAAGACTGGAGACCGATGTTAGGCCTGAAAATAAAGAGCTCTTTAAAAAAAATTGCATTATTCTACTTTTAGATTATGAATTAGAAAATCACTAATCTTAATAGGAAACAAAAATTTGCACTATCTTGATCTCATGATGTGCTCTCAATCTCTAGAGCAAGTTGTTGAATTCGGATGTCTTTGAGAAGAAATTCCACTGTTAACCAAAGTTTCTCCTGTAGGTGTTGAGGGCACATAAGGCTAAAAAACACCTGTCTCAAAATCAGGTGGTTCCTATTAAGATAACTGCAAATACCTTACTATATTATAGGTAGACACTGTTCAGCACTTCATTTAGTACAGTATCTAAATTATTTAATAATGAAGACTAAGGTATGTAGTATTTATATCATATGCAGGGAGATTATTTTTTTCCCATTTTAATTTTTGAAAATTTTTAACCTCATTTCACTTCTAGGTTGAACCAAACACAAAGCTTTTTCCAGCAACGTTTTTACAGCCTACAAGCACTAACTTGATTCAGTTTGAACTTGGTAAATTAAAGGTAGGAAGTATTTTTGTATTCTCTAGAAAGACAATTTTTCTGTAAATATGCTCTTTTAAATCTGTTTATTTCCATGCAAATTGCTGCATGTTAAATTTGATTAGGAACATTTAATCAAAGGCATGACTTGTAATTTGACTTCTACATTTGCTTCTGTAAATATTGTTATTATATGCAGTTAATTGATTATCTGTATTTGTCAAAATAAATTAATATTATTTTAGGATAACACTATTAATGTTGGGGGGTTTTAATGGATTATGTTTGCTATAATAACTTCTACCTTTCTATGATTTCCTCGCTTTTTAAAAGTTGTACTTCCTTTTAGTGTTATGGGTTTATTCACAATTACTTGTTTCAAAAATAATTAATACATGTATTTGTTTCAGAATACCATGCCTTTATCGGCAGCAATTTTTAAAAGTGAAGAAAGAAATCCTATTCCTCAGTGCCCCCCTCGCCTTGATGTACAAACAATTACACCTGTTTTATGGAGCCGCATGCCAAACAGCTTTCTAAGAGTAGAAACTGAGCGTGTCAGTGAACGTCATGGCTGGGTAGTACAGTGTTTGGAACCTCTGCAGATGATGGCACTTCATATCCCAGAAGAAAACAGGTACATTGATAATGAGATAAAATTACTTGATGTGGACAAATCATACTGAAAACAGCTACTGATTAAACTTGCCTTACACAATACTTACCCTATAGTTGTTGAGAGTTTCTGATCTTACCTGATACCATATCAGATATTATTGTATTCGTGAAACTTAAATAAATATAAGAGACTGGACTTTAATTCCATGTACTAAGTTTTACATGTATAAAACAAAGTGTGACTCTTTGATTTTATTTAAGTTTAAATTTAAATAGCATCTCTTATATCTCTAGGTCTTTAAACCTAGAGATTTTTCTCAGCTTGAGAAAAACAAGCATAAAGAACATGCAAGTACTATTATGATGATTTTTTCCATAAAAGAAACCTGTAATCTCTTCCTGTTTCATCTGCACTGAATTTACATTAAGTTCTTATGTTCTTATTGACAAGATCATGCCTTTATTTGATTTTCAATAGGTTTTATCTTCAGAGTGAGGATAATAAACATCTATCCAAACATCAAATGTCATAACCAGTGAAAAATCAAACTATCAGCAAAAGCGTAGAGGAAAGCTCATTTAACAGCTGTACTTTTATTAATAATTTTACAATTTCTTTTAATGATTCAAACCTCAATTTTATTTATTTTTAATAAAACTGAATTCAAGAAAAGAGTGAAAAACACTGGTCTTGTAGAAAAAATGAATAAATAATCCTGAGTAAACTAGAAAGGCACTGTTTTGTAATGTATTAATGCAGATTTTCAACATGCCTAATACACCTACTTTAAAAAACAATTTCTAATTTACAAGAGATTCCAAAGAATCTCCATCCTAGATTTTGGTTTGTTTTTTTTTTTCTATGGAGTACTAATTTTAAAGAGTCTCAACAAATTATTTTCACCATTTACTGTGTTTTAATGATGCACATACTACAATGATTTAGTATCAACTTTTATATTTGTGGTTTGAAGAGGAGCTGATGAAATATTTAGAGATTATAAAGCTTTCCTTTTTCAAAGTCTTTGTTCATGGAATTGACTGGTGTTCTGTTTCTTTATTTCATAACAGATGTGTTGATATTTTGGAACTATGTGAACAAGAAGATTTGATGATGTTTCACTACCACACTTTAAAACTCTATAGCTCAGTTAGTGCTCTAGGTAACACTAGGGTTGCTTATGCACTTTGTAGCCATGTGGACATATCTCAGCTGTTTTTTACAATAGATAATCAATATTTACCTGGACTCCTACGTTCTGGATTCTATGACTTGCTCATTAGTATTCACTTGGAGCATGCCAAGCAAGCCAAGCTCATGATGAGCAATGAATTTATCATTCCAGTTACAGACGAAACTCGAAATATTAAATTATATCCCGATGAAACAAAGAAGCATGGTTTACCTGGAGTAGGGCTTAGCACTTGTCTTAAACCAGACTTCAATTTTTCTACTCCATGCTTTATTGCGACCAGTGAAGATCATCAGACGTCCATCCCAGAGATACCCCTGGAGATACTCAAATCCAAGGCCATAAGTATGTTAACAGAGGCAGTACAGTGCAGTGGGAGTCATATACGAGACCCTGTTGGAGGACAGGTTGCGTTCCAGTTTGTTCCTGTTCTTAAACTGATAGCAACATTGCTTATAATGGGTGTTTTTGATGATGATGATGTGAAGCAGGTGTTACTCCTCATTGATCCCACTGTGTTTGGAGATCACAAGGAAGAAACAGAAGAGAGGACAGAGAAGGAAGAAGTGACACAAGTTGAAGAAAAAGCAGTAGAAGCTGGGGAGAAAGCAATCAAACAAGCAAAAGCTCCTGCAAAGGGCTTGTTGCAGACAAGATTACCAGAATCTGTTAAGCTTCAGGTAACCATTAATTATAAATATGTTACTTATATTCTACTCTTGATGAAAAAAAAAAAGATTGTGCTTTTTGTCTGTTCTCTACTTAATAAGATTTGAAATTCTGAAGGTCTTTAATTCCACTTTCCCTTAAAATCTCAAATGCATTAAAAAAATATGATAATTCAGTTCTTTTTATGTGTATCTACACTCAAAATACATATGTGAATTTGTATTTATTTCATAAAAATGGAAGGCTTAGACAGGTGATCTTTAAAGGACCCTTCCAAGCCAAACTAGTGTGTGATTTCTAGATATTTTGAGTGCATGGAGTGAAAGACTGTGTGTGTAATATAGTATTATCAATCAGGTAATGAAACTACCACTTTGTCACATTTACAGTGTTAAAGCAAAAATATAGGAAAAATGTGCCTCATTTTTACAGTCTGATGCAGTGTATGGTATGTACTCAAGTTCTTCCCCAG
Organism: Parus major; assembly: GCF_001522545.3. NCBI lineage: Eukaryota > Metazoa > Chordata > Aves > Passeriformes > Paridae > Parus > Parus major. The sequence continues at coordinate 30,743,788 of NC_031774.1, read as the reverse complement.
TGCTTGTTAAGATGTTGAGATTGTCTGTTTTCTCTCCCCTAGATGTGTCATTTACTCAATTACTTTTGTGACTGTGAACTGCAACATAGAGTGGAAGCAATTGTATCATTTGCAGACCGTTATGTATCAAAATTGCAGTATAACCAGAAGTACAGGTACAATGAACTCATGCAAGCCTTGAACATGTCTGCTGCATTGACTGCCAAGAAGACTAAAGAATTTCGGTCTCCTCCTCAAGAGCAGGTAATATTAAAAAAAATAGATTGAATTAGAGATTAAAAAAACTCCTTATGAGGACAAAATAAAGTGCTGACTCACTGGAGAACGAAAATGAATTTGAAAATAAATTTATTTTGTGCTGCAAAATAGTGAATATCAGAGTGCTGAAACTTGTGTTCTGGAACTTAAGCTGTAAACCAAAGTTACAAACAGGTAAAGTATGGCTATATAGTAGAATATGTCTTAGGGTATTTAAGTGTTTGAACTATGTTTTCCCTTAAAGATTAATATGTTGCTGAATTTTCAACTGGGAGAGGATTGTCCCTGTCCAGAGGAGATTCGGGAGGAACTATATGAATTTCATGATGACCTTCTAATTCACTGTGGTGAGTGGCAAGTTGTTGATACGAGTTTTGTTTGTCTTTTTGGCACTTGACAGAGCAGTAGAAAAATATACTAGCAGGAGAGGTTTTTTTTATGAGATGTATTGCTGCCTACAAACTGACTTTGCTGACAAACTTTGGTGTATATTGAAAAACATATGGGAAGTCTGCATGATTTTAAGTTTCACTATTAAATCTCTATTAAATATTATCTGATATTATTCTGTTTATATGCAAGTTTTAGACTTACTGGGAGAAAAATATAACCCAAACAAGACGGTTGGCTTATCTTAAAATATTTATATAAGTACATGTATGAGTACAAGCAGATAAAGGTACTGAGGGAACACACTTGCTGCAAAGGTGAGCCTCAGAAATTTGATAAAAACCAGCAGATGTGGAGTTCTCTGCCTGCTTTAGCTTAGTATATAGTATGCATAAGTGTGAGATTCAGTCATTATAAAATACTCTTGCACTGAATATTGCAGCTTGAATTGCCCTCACTCATTTAATTTGGATTTCCTGTGCAATTTTATGTGGGTTTTTTGATGTCTGTTTTTTTATTAGTTTATTGAGTTTATTGAGATCTTAGTCTAATTCAGACAATCATGGAGTTATTAACATATGTAGTCTGAGTCATCTAATTATTACTGTTCATTCCCAGTAATTATGCAGTTAAAACTGAAATAAACAAGCTTTTTCAATTTGCCTACTTGGTAGATATATTCAGGGTTACTCTTCCAGTGTGTTGCTTAGTCCTATGGATATCGGTATCCATCTTGTCCAAAAAGAAGGGGCCAACATCATTACAATGAATTGGCAGCATCTCAATCTCTTCCCCAGGAAAAGGATGATGGCCACCCTTCTGCTTGAGGTCATTATCAAATGTTTACCAATACAGTCTGATAAATCTTTCTTTGCTGGTTATCCCTAAAACCAGTGTTACCTGGTTCATGGAATTGTATTGTTTTAATGACCTGTAATTAAGTTTCTGTTTTCTCTTTGGAGGCATGGCGCCTCCTGTACCATTCTGTGCTTGTATTGTTAGGGCCTCCAGTATTATTTTGCACTGTTATATCCTCTTAGAATCTCCAGCAACCAGCAAGCTCTGATTCCATGATAAGCCAATTATAATTTTTCAACTGCCTCAGCCTTAGCCTCAGCCAAAGATGAGTAGGTCTGAAGATATCTGAGTTGTGCTCCATCAATTTACTTCTGAGGTATTGTACAAAACAGTATTAGAAGTCCTTAAAATCAAGATTTGTGTCTGAAAGGCAGAAATTTAATTGGTTTAACGATGTTTGGTTTTCACAGTCCTCTGGTGTTACTCATCCTTGCTTCTAAGTGGTTACCAAAACTTGTTTCTTTCATTCCATCTTTTTTCTTCTAAGTGTTAAAGTGAATAATTAGTATCCTCCTATTTACTCCTCTTTCTCTCTGTTTTTATTACACCCATCATAATAAAATATTACAGCTACCTCCACTGTTCAGTCACTTAGCCCTTGACCTGACCTCTGGTTTCCAAAGGTAATGACCATTTGACAGCACAGAGTACTCTAAGACTCCAGAAGGAGATTATGAAGACCTACAACTTACTTGGAAATGTCTTAACTCCACAATAAATTAATTTTAGCTTAAAATATTGTGGTTGTTATGATCATTGAGTTAGTTATCTCCTGATCACTCTTCATATTACATGAGGTGAAACACTAGTTATTGTATGCATTGAGATTTCTCCTTTTAGGGATGTACTTTTATATTTGTTTACTACATTACAAACATGTATTTTGAATGAGAGTTCAAGATAAAGAAAGCACTGTCTCATGATTAAAATAGTTCACAGATCCTCTGGATTCTAAGAAAAACCAAATTCGTTACTTTTTACAGATTTATCAGAGGTGGTCGCTATGGATAAGTGCTCCTCATTATCTGTGTCTTGACTTGGTTCTGAAAATCATTACTAAGCAATCACAGCTGCAGATTAAATGAATAGGAGTTCCACTTGGAATGTTTAATCAGCTTTTTAGTACTAAGTATACTTTGCCATCTAAGTGGAAAACTATGTATGCAATCAAGTAATTAAAGGCTTCTTCATAATGAATATAAGCAAATAGTTACTCAGGCAGTCTTAATCCTAGCACGTCCTAGCTGAGTGGTTAATTTTGCTGGCAAAATAATGGTCCTCTATCATATTTTTTATGTGCAATTTCTTGGTTACCAAAAAACCCAAACAAATTTACAGCATATTTTGTAGCATGATACGTCAACCTGACAGTTATCTGGGTTGAAACCTTCTGTACCGGTACATAGACCTGTGCCACTTGAAGGAAGCAATTCCCCAGTAACAACCAGAGACAGCTTCTGAATGGATTGCAACTATAAGAGGATGCAGAAAGAACAGTTAATGATATGGAACAGTAAATGAGACCACATGTGGAGGAGTCACAGACCTAATCCACCCCAGTCCAATTCTGTCTTAACTCATGATCCCAGTGAATTTCTTATTGTCTGTCCATTTCAGCTTCTTAAGAGTTCCTCTCACAGTGTCTTTCTCTTGTGTCCAGGGCCTAGGTTTTAATTCAATGCCAGATAGTTTCTTCCTTTAATATCCTTATCTGCTTTCTCTTTCCTTTCATTACTGGTGGCATTTCCTGCTCTTACTTTTTTTCAGACTGACTGTATCCTTTCTTTTTTAACTTTTCATTTTCCCAAGCCAGTTTCACTTGTCCCATTTCTTAAATTCCTTATTTACTGTCCAATTTCAATTTTGACTTCTTTCGATTCCTCCCAGTGCCTTTGAATTTTATCACTTAGTCACTCCTAGTCATAATTTCAACTCCCCCTTTGTAGCTGCTAGCAGAAAAGTTTCTCCAACTTTATACCTCATATGTTCTATTTTCTTTCTTAGTTAATTGTTTAGTACCAGTTTTAGCCACTGCAGTTTATTCATTTTCCCTCTGCTTCACGTTCTGCCTCTAGGATCCTGTCTGAAAAGCTTTTCCTTTTCTCAATTTCTCTTTGACAAGCAAGCTGCAAAAAGCTTACATTTCAGCTTGGCACAATTATCTCTGATCTGAAGAGAGCCTGCTTAGTTGTTTGCTTCTGCACATAACACGTGTTGTCTGAAGATCACAGAGAGACACTGAATGGTTGTGAAGCAGTGTAGTGAACTCAACTGTATTAAACTACCTGATAAAATGATATCCCATCTCATTGTATACATTTTCATGAAAAGCATATATTACCCACATAATCTCTCAATGTCTGCCTTCATACAGCTTTAAATTCAGTTAATATATTTGTTTATCGCTGCTAAATATCTCAGCTGAAAAACTGTACTGTATTGTAAGATACAGCCATACATTTCTTTCTTTAGCCTACATTCAGAAATGTGAAACAAAGGATCACATATTTAATCAAATATGACTGTGAGTCATATTTAATTGCCACAGTTCAATAAAAAAGACTCTTAAAAAAGTACCACCTCTTTGATCATAATAGTGAAAAATGAACACTATAAATCTGGATGTAAGAAGTATGTGTACTTAAATGAACATAATTTGAGGGGTGCTTTCTGGTCCTATGTGTTAAAACTGCTGGCCTTACTTCTTCCTCTTTTATCCAGTATGGAATTTGCTGGTTAAAAAATATTCCTATAGCTATTTTTATATTGTTTAAATATTAAGGGAGTTAAACCTCAAAGATTAAGTTTTGTTTCTAACCAGTTTTATTTTATGCTAAGGTATTCCACTAGAAGAAGAGGAAGAGGAAGAGGAAGATTCCTCCTTGACTGGCAAACTCCGCTCATTAATGTACAAAATCAAAGGTCCACCAAAAGCAGAAAAATCGGAGCCTAAGGAAGAAGAAGAGAAAGCTCCTAGTAAGTATTCTTTCCATATAAATTCTTTCATGATGCAAGTGTTAAAATTTTACACAGTCAACAGGAGTGTATTTTCTAATAAAATTTTATAAGGGGCTGAAGAACTTGTTTAAGTTTCTTCTAACTCTTAGAACTGTTATTCTGCATACTGAGCACCTCAGATGCATTTTTAAACAACATTAAACAAATTAAAATGAGTGGAAGATTTTGGATCCAGATCATTAGCTATAGTGTTGAAAATTTACATATTCTTTATAAAGAATTGTGAAAGGCTAATTATAACACAATAACCTAGACTCAAGAATTCTAAACTTGGGAAGATCTAATTTTTATGGTTTGGTTTTTTAATGTGAAAATTCTTCTTTAGAGCTTATCTCCATTTTCCTTCTATTACCTGTTCATAGGCTACATAAACACACAAATACTGACAAGCACATAAACCCCCCAAAACAGCTGTGATCACAAACTTCTTACTCTGAGCAGTATTTCTGTACATATCCATTCCCATACCCTCTTCTATAACATGCAAGGGGTGGTCTATACAGGCGAGATTGGTTCCATGCTTGCAGTTCCTTTTTGTTGAGCCTCCTTGAACAATTCACCTGATTCTCACTGCCACTGTGCTCACATGCCACATGAGAATTCACCCCACTGAGGGTGATGTGTGGTATGAATCTCACAAACTTTGTCTTTCCTGTTGCTTTGCTAAACTCATGTGTTTATGAGTTTTCAATCCTTAGTAGTGACTAGGGATAGTGAGGACTAAGCAAGGCAAAAGGCCAAATTCCTCCAAGTCTTCCTTTAGACATGTTTTTGCTGAGGTTTCTTATTACCTTTCTGAATCAAGATAGGGTTTCTAGCTCTAAATTTCTGTAACGCTATCCAGATATCATGTGCAGGGTTCTCAAGTGACTTGAGGTTGGTCAACCAATGATGGTTACTCCTCTTTTTTTTCCAAGTTGCTTAGTTTGGCAGTAGGACCATGTACAGATGTGGAATGGTTAATTTATTTCAGGCTCAATAATTTCATCAAGAGTTGTGTTGAGATTAGGCAGCTAAGTTATTTTATAACTCATGACAACTCTTACATGAACTGCTTGCTCTGGAAAGCACCTTAGAGTGTTTGTCCTGGTCTGAAATCATATTTTGGTCTGTTAAGTTTGTTACTGTGTTGTAAATACATTAAACCTTATAACAATCTGTTTTGCTGCATGAAACAGGGCTTCATTCTCCAGTGACTCATCTGTTAGCATCTGCTTTCTCTTTGATGGTAGCAGGACCTACTCAGTATCTGGAAGTATCATTTCTTCTCCAGGTTTCATGTTGATTCTATTGTCATGAATTTGGAAGTATTCACTCCTAAAACCTCAGGGCACATAGTGTTTGGTCCTTGGAACAGAGCAGTTCACTTTTTTAATGTACCAGAGCTTTGGGTTACAAGAAATATAGGTTGGAAAAATGATCCTACAGTGTCTATTTTTCTAGAAACTTCAGATGATTTCTTCAAGCTTGGGCTTCTTGGAGTGATGCATAGTGCAAATATGCACATGGATTAAGCCATTCAAAGCATGATGAAAAATAATATAAATATATTATACACTTGACTGTAGCTGGAGACTCTGAGGTTTTAATCCATGTGTGCACTTTCCCTTTATGCAACAGGGAATTTGGAATTCAGAGATTAAAGGAAATGGGGTTTGGAGGTACTCCTAGTCCTCTTATGTCCATGAAGAGGTATGGTGATGTGTACAATGTGTACCTATTTCCAAGGATAAAACTTCTGGCCTTGAGTGTCTTGGCTTTACTCATACATACTCAGAGTGTGAATATTCATCAGAAGGAACTATTTACTACAAATAAATCTTCCTTTCCTCTAAGCATACATTCATTTCTTATGACAAATTAACTTTTACCCAAGGGAGGAATGCCAGCAATTTCAACCTAGTATTAATGATGAATCAGTAAATTTTGTATTTAAAAACAAGTTAGAACTCTGAAAATAAACACATAGAGGCAATGAATTAGTGTTAATAATGATTATAGGATTTTTGTAACCATCAAGTCAAAGCTGAGATAAGGCATGGCATGCCTCTAAGACTGGAACTATTTGTGAAGTACAGAATTTGTTCCCACAGATAGAAAGCCTAATTATTGAACCGAACCTCAAAATTAATGATGGCTTTGTGTAAATACAATAAGTAAACTAAGAAAGAAGTGTTGGCGAGTGCAAGGATTGTTTAGACTCAAACCCCAATGGATCTACACTATCTATAAACACTTTAGTGATGGAAAATGGGAGGGAGCTGTTCTTGCCATTTGTTCTTTGGAAAAGTCAAGGCATATGTTTATTGGTAATAGAAGAAGGAAACTTGCATTGTTTTAAGATGTAAGATGGTTTTCCTGTTTTACTTGATATCAAGCATGAACATTTGTTGGAACAAAGAATTTCAGGTAAATTCCTTAAACTTTGGCCTCAGCAAAATTGTTTATAGCGTCACTGAATTTGCATAGTCTACAGTACAAGTGCTTCAAGCAATATTTATTCTGTAGTTCCAAACAATACAGTGTTTTTAGAAAGTGCATTCCCAAGTGACAGTGACTTGATATAGAAATGAGGGATAAATTAAAAGTCTAAATGCAACATTTAATTTACAAGGACGATTCTCAGAGTCAATGGTCAACTTCAAGGTTTTCATTGTCAACAGTGCTGGTATGGACTTGAACCTTAAGTAGATGTTTATTGTTTTCTATCTCTCAAGAAAATTACACTTATCTCAAAAGATCTGAAAGTTTCCAATTAAAAAATCCTGTTCAGTCTGCTTGTGGTTTTTTACAACTGCTTTGTTGACTACTCTTACATATTTTACTATAATGATGTTTTTGTAAAGCATGTTTTTTATGTTTTCAATTGGAAGAGCTACTAACATTTAATGTATTTTGCTTTTAGCCACACTGAAAGAACTCATATCGCAGACAATGGTGCGCTGGTCCCAGGAAGATCAGATCCAAGATCCTGAATTAGTTCGGATTATGTACAGCCTCCTTCGTAGGCAATATGACAGCATTGGTGAGCTACTGCAAGCCCTGAGGAAAGCATACACTATCAGTGCTGCCTCTGTGAAGGATACCATTAATCTGCTTGCAGCACTGGGCCAGATTCGCTCACTTCTCAGTGTGAGGATGGGAAAAGAGGAGGAATTGCTGATGATTAATGGATTAGGGTATGGAATTAACAGATTTATTTTTTTTAAGTTGGTGTGAAGCTTTTTGTTATATTACTAAAACCTATAATTTTTCTTCCTAAATGAAAATTAATGTTGTGCTGAAGTGTAAATATGCACCAGAGATTTACATTTTCACATATGTTTCCAAGGTGACTCCAACTGATCTTCCTAACAGTATCAAAAGGGTAAAAGCTTCTGTGATCTAAGGTATTATCTAAAGAAAATGGACTCCTCCTACTACAGTTAAACCTGATGCTTAAACCCTGTTGTTTAAACATGTATATCTTTTAGCAATTCTGGAGAAAAAGATCACTAAAATTTTTGCTGGTGTATATATATACTGCATTTTTTCCCAAACTTAAAGCCATATTATATTTCATGTATGAGTGAGTAAACTTGGTGGTGTCTTTTCAATTGGAAATTCAGAAGAAATTTCCTTTATATAGCACCAGATGATGTGAGAATATTTTCTGCATCTTCTCTATCAAATTACCTCTGTTAAGCAGTGCAGGTATTATGGTGCATTCCTGCATATTTGTTATTCCTCTTGTGTGAGTAAATGCTGGTTGGGCCATTTAATGTTGGAAGGAAAAAAAAAATCACAGAAAGTACATTACTTCAATTAAAATGGTGCATTTAAAAAGAGAGAAGATTATAGTATTTTTACCTGAGAACTATATTTGTCTTTCTTCAGGAATATTAAAAAATTCTCTCCTTTACAATTCTAAGAAAGTTCCATTATTCTTACTATTTCAATGTAAAATTTGTAGTGTTTTTGTAAAAATTACAAGACTAATTGCTTCATTTGAATTAATTGAGCCATGGCAGTAACTCATTAGGCAGTGTGTGACAGTATTACTCAGTTTGTCCCTGATGCGGAGTTTGTGAATTTGCTTAGAATTATATGAGGGATAAAGGATAAATTTTGCCTAAACACAGTATGTATATAAACACCTTCCAAGCAGTGCTGTATTGAGACTCATTCATTCTCAGTTTTCTGTATTTCTTTAAAATAGGCATGATTCCTGTTATTTGCCATGTGTTTTTAAACAGGTTGTCCTAAGATGTTAGAAATCCCTGGATTCAATTGAAACCTAGTCCCTGGATTATTTTGAAACAAATAAATTGTCTTCTGGATTATGAAAACAATACAACAGATTCTAGAAAATGTTGAGAGAGTGGTGGACAGAGTGAAAAAAATTAAAGTAGTCATTCATAATGGATCTGTATGCCACTTCTGACAGAATTTGGAAATACTGATGAAATACATACAATAGATATCCTTAAATACTAAGTCTATTTATTGTCTTTACTTATTGAACTGAGGAAATTAAGAGATTACTGCAGAAATATAATTGATTAGATTTTATTTTCTTGATCTCTGTTCTCAATTTTAAACCTAACAAAACATGTTCTTTTCCACTTAGATCATCACAGAATTTATTTTTTTTTATTTAAACAGAACAGATGGTAGGAGCAATTTAGAGATGAAGAATTGCCATCTTGAAATAATTTGGAGGTTAATATTCTTATTATGAAGAATCTATGAGAATTAGAGGAATGATAGCATATTGAAATGTGAAATATTTTGTTCTCAGGTGTTTTTGTATTATGCTGAATTCAAAGAATTTAAAATTATGTTAATACAATAAATGCATACTTCTGAAATCTCAATGCATTAACTTTAATTTGGGGTTTCTTAAAAACAAATTGTCTTTTCTTCCATTTTAGGGATATAATGAACAACAAGGTGTTTTATCAGCATCCTAACCTAATGAGAGTCTTGGGCATGCATGAGACTGTTATGGATGTGATGGTCAATGTGCTGGGAGGAGATAAATCTCAGGTAATTTCACCACAATTTGTTATATGTTTTGCATTTTGAACCTCCCCAAAAATATACTAGGATGCTCAAAAGGTGAATAAAAATATATCCCATGTAAGCTTTTGCTTGTTCAAATTAAAGTATTCATTAATGAAAAGGTAGAATACTTTTTATTTTACTAGAGGCAGAAGACCAGTAGCCTTGCCTTGATTTTTAAAACCTGAGTTGTTATAGGTGTTTCATTTTTATTTTAATAGGATTGTAAATGTTTTGTTCTTAAATTAAATATATACTTTAACTGCATTTATTGGAGGTGTAGCTCTGGTAGGAAAATTTACCTCTTCAGCTCAAATGAAGTGTTACTACCAATAAATTATAAGAGACTAAACCCAGTCTAAATTTTAATGCTCAAATTCATGTACTTGAATTGAGCAAAAATTTTCTTGCAGCGTTGTGTTCTCTCTTTTCTCTGTGTTATAGTTGAATATATACATGTTATTTTAAAGGCAGAGTGGCATAAATTTTGAGAAGCCTAACAGAAAATTTTCACTCCTGAAGAAAGTGAGAAGTGAAACGCGCATATTTTCTTTCTTCTCTTTCCTCATGCCTGATTTTTTTTATCCTGCTGCCTGGACCTCAAAAAGAGGGGTTTCCTCTGATCCCAGTTTTCCTTATCTAATATCCTTTTGCCTGGCCATTCATTTTTCTTATGTATTTGGAACAATTTTCAACCCAATATTCGACCTTTTGGTTATCTTTTCTCTGTCTTTCAATTTTTCATAACTTGATTGTCTTCTGTGTGCAGCTGCACCCCTCTTTCTTTGCTTCTTTGGTCATATTGCTCATATAATTCTCTTAAATGCTTATACATTTCATCTGCCTATACCATTGCAGTTTTACAAAGTATTCACATACCAGTTTTAGTATTTCTGTTGGATTTCAAGGCAAGTTACAATTACTCACAAAATTATTATTACTTTGCTAATTTATGGGTATAACAACACCCTAGTTTTGCTACAACTTGTACATAGAGCTAAAGGTGATAAAAAGAGTAGAACCCCAAAACAAGGACAACCCCCAATGCCTTCTAATTTTATTTCAAAAATGTTTTCCTAGAAAATTTAAATAACACAGATCTATGAAAATGCTTTACAGAAATTACCATTACAGCCTTCAAAGGAAATGCAGACTTAGACAACTGTTTAGTAACCTGATGTTGTGCCATTAAATGTGCTTGGCCACCCCAAATAATCTATTTTATGTCTCTGTCTTTATGAATTGTACGTAGACAGTACAATTTGAACATTTATTTTCTGTTCAGTGTTGTAGCTTCAAAAGATGGAATGATCAGTCATGAAATGTAGTCTGTGGTTTAGGGACTGACCATTTTCCTAGGTTGTGGCAGCAGATTATTTAAGCTAGATGTCCAGCTTCTTGGAATGAATGGTTAATCATGAGGCTGTATTGAGACATGTATTGTCTCTGCAGGAATGGTGGGAAGATAAAAACTTGCCAGTTCAAACTGATGTCACCTACAGTTCCCTGAAAAATGTTTTTTCAACGCTTTAATGTCCTAATGAATGTGAAAGTTAAAAGGAAATGTGGGTCCTTTCTTAACTTAGAACCAAAGCACTGTCAGTTGCTTATCACCTTGGTAACTTCACTATACTTTCCTTGTTAGGAGTGCAGGAAGAAGAACTGGAACAGATTGGTAATTAACATATTTCACTGCTTTGTCAACTTTCCTCTTCAGCAGATCGCTTTTCCTAAGATGGTGGCAAGCTGTTGTCGGTTCCTGTGCTACTTCTGTCGCATTAGTCGTCAAAACCAAAAGGCCATGTTTGAGCATCTCAGTTACTTACTGGAAAACAGCAGTGTTGGACTGGGTATGCCATGTAGCTGCAACACCTAAAAGCAAGAGTAGGAGCAACTGTGATATCACAAGACTGGTGTCTAATTTGTATAGCAGGCTGAAACATGCTTAAACCACCTTGTGGTTTCACCTTTAATTCCTTTTTTCTTTTTTTCACTTTTGTTTCATGCTTATGTGTCTATGAATTGTATTAGAAACAGAATAGTCTGTTTAACACCTTGAAAATATCAGTAATAAATGTGTGGTTTAACATTTTTCCGTTCAAAATAGCTGTGGCTTGAAATCTAAGATTAAATTGACTCCTTATGGTGCCTGCCTGTTTCATCTGGTTTAATTTTCTTTGCCTTTATAATTTAGACTACTGAAGTAAATTTCATATTTTTCTTTAAAACAATGAATGTTTTTTTAATGCATGTGCATTAGATCTTGTAACACAAGGAAAATTTTGTTGGCTAGATGGATGGCTATAATAATAACATATGTCAAGGCAAGATAGCATATGATTTCACAATAATTTATCTGCTCATGTGTGCATTTATAAATAATACAGAAAACTAGAAATTATTAAAGAAAGAGAACAGGTAAGTGAACCTTGAAAGGTTCTTTTTGCTAAACATAGGCATGTTTTAAAATCTTGGCATGATAAGGCTGTGCAGAATTATGGAGTTAACATGTTGGTCTCCTAAGGAAAAAGTATTCCTCTGATTTGCTATATTGTTGATACTGATTTTTTCCATATGTATTTAAAATCACTGTGGTTGAGTGTGCTTACAGATATGGATGTGAAGTCAGAAAAAAATTGCAGCATTTTCACATTATTAAAAACAGTTGACTGTCTTCTTGGATGAAGAACTGTCCTAAAATGTTCTGTGAATATACTTATGTTCTAGATTCCAGCGTGATTGCTGCCCTCTGCTGCATGAATGCGATCACTGCAAACTCCGTCTAATTATTATATATTGATTTTTTCTACAGCGTTTCCTTCAATGAGGGGCTCGACACCACTCGATGTGGCAGCTGCCTCTGTGATGGACAACAATGAACTTGCACTCGCATTGGAGGAGCCGGACCTTGATAAGGTGGCCACTCTGATTTATTTACTCATTTATTAAATGGTGTACTTGTGCTAAAAGGGTTTAAAAGGATAGGTTTGGTAATACTAATTTTTGAATATGTTGTCCTCAGAAATACCCACTCTAGGTATGTATTGTTTCAAGGTAAGGTTGACTGAACAGTATTTTCCCTGATTTTACTTTATGCTTATTGGGAATCAGAGCAAAATAGATTTATTTCTATCTTCTGCATCCTTTCACTATTGTTATCAGGTAGAAAGGTTGACTAGAAAAAAAGACAAGAAACAGGAATATCAAGAAGTGGTTTTTGGGGATGAAAATGTTGAAAATTAAAAGAATAATGTTAAATAAAGGACATAGGTCTTTTTGCTTAAAACATAGGTATTTGTGGGGATGGAGATTAAAGCTAAGAAAATGGAAGGGCAGGTATTCCAAGACGAAAGGTGAAACAGGATTTTAAGGATATGGTCAATGGGAAACTGAGTCCAGTACTCAAGTCATTGGCAATGGTTAGGAATAAAGGGGAATGTGATGAGCTGGAAAATGTGGTAAAATGTGAAAAATGGAATGAAAGTTATTTATATATCACAGGAGTAAAATCAGTTTAGAGATGTCAGTGCACAGTCAGAAGAGGAGGAAAGCAGGTAAAGGAAGTTAGAGATGCAAGCTGAGCATTGGGGTACAGAAAACAGAACAGGGTTTAATATAAATACAAGGAGTAGTTAAACCTCTAAATGATAGCTTAGCACAGAGAAAGTCTCTATGGAGTATGAGAGGATCCTGTGATGACAGTGGAACTCGTGGGACTGTCTGTGATCAGTATATGGTGTGGGAGAGGAAAAGTTGTGAAATTGAAATAAATGGGCATATTACAGCAATAGCTTTAGGAAGACAGGCAAGAATATGAATGGAAAGAGTGTGAGACAGCACAGCAATATACTTACTTGGTAATAAGCTGTTGAGAAGAATCAGCAATTCTCTATCACCTTCAAAACAGCAGAGTTCATTTATAAAAAAATTGAATGTTATTAATAAAAATTTGAATGGTATTGATATCTATCCTTGTGATACAATACTTGGTATGGTATAGTGACTGGAACACTGAAAGTGACTGTCTTGTATTTTCATGGAAATTACTGTAGAGGAAGTCACTTAAATTACATTTCACTGTTGACTATATTTCTCATTTGCTGATTGCTTACCTTGAAATACTTGGCACTTTGCTTACTGAAATACTTGGCACTGTACAAATACTGAATGTTCAAACAGTAACAGATATAGGCTGTAACTTAAGCAGTATATTATGTTGAAAAAATCAGGCTGTATGTGCCTCAGACTGGGCTTCTCAAATTTGTTAGTCATTTTAGCTATAAGAATCATAATGTATTGGCTACAATGTATTATCTTTGGTGAGACAATAACTTTATCTAGTGCAGTATGTGGAGGTTATTCAGTAAACAATTCTATGTACTAAATAACCACAAAAAAACTAATACTGTCTGGATATGAGCTGATGGATGTGACAGACACCCTACTCACAGAATGATACAGCATTTCTATGTGACTGAAGTTTATACCATAAAAATTGTGTGCAAAACAAATAAATTGCACATAGAAAACTTACCTTTTGAACTTTTGCCATTGCAAATTTCAACTCTGTTACGTATAAGTAATGCCTTATAAAATAAGGGCCTTGTTACCCTTGTAAAATCATGGCTCAGGCCTGCTACTTTGGCTAAGCAGAAAAGGACTATGGGAAAGTGACTCAGCTGAATTGGAGGCAGAAAAACAAGCTATATAAGCATTGCTCACATAGTGGTATATGGTGGTTGGTTGGATTATATTTGTTATGATTTAAAACTATGTAACAGAAAAAGGTCTGACTGCTTACAATGGCCTGTTTTTTGCAATAAAGTCTCTCTCCTTTGCACCTGCCTGGGGCTCTGCATTGTTTTGCTTCCTACAAAACTCTTTACTGCAAATTTGTGACTGTGTGGACAGCAGAGGATTGTACAAGAAATGTATCCCATGGCTTGATGACACACTGTAGTAAACTGAATAGATTAAAGCCATATGGCTTGGTGGTAACATCGTAAAATCACATTTTTTTATGAGCTGCATTTCTAGACCCCTCCAAGTATGCATTCACTTGTATCTTCTGAATAAGTGCTTGAAAACTATCAAGTCCTGTTAGGAATTACATACTTTTTCCTCAGAGTGCTCTGTAGTAAACATTGTAGTAAACATATTTTCTACATCAGCCCATTTCTCCACTGTTGCAGCCTTTTGGAGGCAATTTGTATAATGTATCAGCAGACATGTAATTCTTTCTAAATTCATAATTTGTTGTCTCTTAAGACACTGAATAAGTATAATCTCATCATATATCTCCCTTTTGCCTTCCATTTTCTCTGCTTACCATTTTAAGAACTTATAATTTGTATATTTTTTTACAAGTTCATGGAAGATTCTTCCTGGTCATTACTTATTTTACATGCTATAACCATGCTCATGTATTGTCATTTGCACAAACATATTTTTATGCACAAACAGATTTTTATTTGAAATGCACATTATCTGCAAATTTCCTTTTAGATGAATGAGGAAATTTTTCTGTATATTTCTGAAATTCAGTTTACTATAATTAAAGGAATTTGTCATAATATCTCAGAGATTTCCCTTATTTAAAGATACTCCTCTTGATAAGAAACGTGCTAGAAATTTTTGTATTACCAAAATTTTTTAGTCTTTCTGGGTTCAGACTCTTAAAACTGTTCATTGTTATTTATCATTCTTCTGAATAATTGTAGTGGTTTTCATATCCATTAAAATTAGGATTACTCTATATAAACTAAAATATATACAAATGTTTATTTTTCTGTTGTAGCAAATAAACCATACACTGTTATTGATCTGATTTTAAAGCTGTTCAGCATTTTAGTTGTTGTGTATGTACTGTCAAAAAGATCTTATGTATTATATAAGATAAATGAAAAAAGTAGATTTTTATTCCACTTTTCACATTTCACATTTGTTCTTGTTGTAATTTTGTGTCATCATATAATTAGGTAACTCCAGAAACAAAGTCTCCTTGCCTTTTTTCATTTAAAAAACCCTATGACTGATAAAATAATGAGCTATCTTGTTAGATCCTTAGGTTAAATGCCCAGAATATAAAAAATCTTGTGATTAAAAAAAAAATAAAAAAATGCTGTGCTCATTCTGGTTTATAGCTATTTTTAGAAATGTATTTCTAAGCATATGAATAAGTGATTAATTCTGTATTGCAGGTTGTTACCTACCTGGCAGGTTGTGGCCTGCAGAGTTGTCCAGTATTGCTGGCTAAAGGATATCCAGACATTGGATGGAACCCAATAGAGGGTGAACGTTACCTGTCATTTTTACGATTCGCCGTTTTTGCCAATAGTAAGTAATTTCTTGGCATCCAGATTCAATCAAAAGGTTTCCTTTAAATTAATTTTCTAACCATAAAAATATGTTAAATCTGAAGAGAGGTTAATGCATACTCTTCTCATTACAAACACAAGACTATTGCTGTATGCTTAGTATTGAAATTTTTTTTTTAATCTTCATAGTGGTATTTTTTTTCTTCATTTTTTTGCAAATCACATAATTGAGAAGATTAACCTGTAGCCATGGTAGCAAATCATGTTAGGAATTCCTTGGCACAGGAAGACCAGGAGTGGGGGTTACATCAATATATTCCTGCCACTCCTCCCGGAGAAGAGTCTTTCCCATGCTCTAGCATGCAGTCCCTCCCATAGGAGACACTTCTCCACCACCTTGTCCAATGTGACTCCATCCCACAGACAAAAATTCTCCACAAACTGCTGCAATGTGGGGCACTTTTCCATGGGGTACAGTCCTTCCAGGACAGGCTGCTCCAGAGTGAGTTCCCCACAAGTCCTACCAGGAAACCCACTCCAGTGTGGGCTCCACTCTCCACAGGTCTGCAGGTGACTCTGCCAGGAGCCTGCTCCAGCACAGGCCTCCCACAGGTTCACAGCCTCCTCTCAGGCATTCCCCTGCTGCGGTGTGGGTCTTCTCCACAGGCTGCAGGTGGATCTCTGCTGCACCATGAACCTCCATGGGCTGCAGGTGGATCTCTGCATCCCAGGGGACCTCCATAGGCCACAGGGGCACAGCTGCTTCACCCATGGTCTTCACCATGGGCTGCAGGGGAATCTCAAACCAGCACCTTAGGATGAGGACTTGTTTTGTATTTTGTAACAAAAAACTAGGAGAAAACAAAGTTTTCTTCTACTTAAGAATATCTTCCAGGTGAAAATATGTGTATTTTTGGTCCTCAGGTGAAAGTGTTGAGGAAAATGCAAGTGTTGTTGTCAAGCTCCTTATTCGACGGCCAGAGTGCTTCGGGCCAGACCTTAGGGGAGAAGGAGGAAATGGTTTGCTGGCTGCTATGCAGGAAGCTATCAGGATCTCAGAGAATCCTAGTCGTGACCTTCCTTCCCAGGCATATAAAAGAGAAGGGTAAGTAAATGTGAATGCTTGTTTGGCAAATGGGGATTTAATAGCTGGTTCAATCATGCTTGCACTATGTGGATAATAGACCCTGTTGTGTAAGGCACTATACAAACAGAGAGAATTAGAGATTCACATCCACACGCAGTTGTCATATGGTATTCATAAAGCATTAGCTAGATAAAAGTGGAATAAGAGTTACAGAGAGAAAAAGCCTGAAGGACAAAATAAATGAGAAGACTCTGTGGAATGAACCTAAAGTTAAGCTAAAGTAAAAGAGGAAAGTAGAAGGCCTGTGTGAAGCCAGCTATTAGAGTTAGCCTGCATGCTTACCCTTGAGACAAAAACCCTTTAGTCTGGAGCCAAAGGGATGAGTATGTCTGGTGAATAGTCTCTGGATGATGTCTCTAGCTCCAGAGAAGGACTATAAAACTTAGATTAGTAAAAACACTCACTGTTATTTTTAACTTTCCAGTGATGAGGAGGAGGAGGAAGAGGAGACTGTGCACATGGGAAATGCAATCATGTCATTTTACTCAGCTCTCATAGATTTACTTGGACGCTGTGCACCAGAAATGCATGTAAGTGTTTGCCACGTGAATACATGGAAAAATATGTAAAATAGCTGTTTCAACTGTAATGCCTGTAACAGCCACGTGCAAGACTTGGTTTTAATTAGACTGACTGTTGCTTGTTGGTGCTCAAAATTCTTCAGTAGCTTAAAATCTTCTGTGTATCTCAATACAATAAGAGGAAGAAATTTGGCTTGCAATCTCCCTGCTTACTCTTACAAAACCTATTAATTTTATTAGCTGTATGTAGTAGCTCTCTATTGCCAGACAGTTTCATGTTAAAAAAATTATTGGTAGAGATTTTCAGACACAGGTTATGAATACCTGATTTCTGCTAGAAGTTGAAAGGAATTACTCACCTCATTGTTGTAAATGCCTTTTGAAGATTTTGAAGAATAGAAATAATAGAAAAATGCATGGACACATCACACAGATCTGCATCCATTTGTTGTGTAAAAAAGGAAGCTCAAAACTTGTCACCATGGGTTCTCTAGGTAACATGGAATTTTCATAAGTTTTGGTTTCATCACCATATCTGTTTGGTTTAGGAATCTTACCAATGTAGAGTTTTTTGCATTATTGGAAATTTATAATATTGTGAAATCATTGATATAAAAATAAGAACAGATAATAAAGTAGGAACAACTGAATTTGACAACTTCATTAATTCTTGGATAAATTGAATTTCTGTACAATTTCTTCCAGTGTTTGGAAAAGAATCATATTAATAGAAATATTTAGAGAAAAATTTTCTTACTGAATTTCTTTATTGATAAATTTTTCTAACAGCTCATTCAAAGTGGAAAAGGGGAAGCAATTCGAATCAGGTCAATTCTTCGATCCCTAGTGCCGACTGAAGATTTGGTGGGGATTATAAGCATACCACTAAAGTTGTCCACAGTTAACAAAGGTAACTTCAATACGAAAGTATTAGACAATTTAAATATTAGACCATTTATCTTTTATGAAATTCTTTTGCCACATTAGCCTTCCGATTAAAAATAGAGCAGTATTGTTAGAGTTGAATGTAAGCAGAGAACTGTTCTTCAAGTTTTAATTAGATCTGCATCAATTTGAGCTGCTCCAGTGGCAGAGATATTTGCTCCTGTTTAGCAGAGAATGTAAGAACATAAGAAATACTTTAAAGCATCACTCCAATGGGTCAATACTTTGTCTCCAGCAGTGGCTCTAGATATGTTACCTCTTTAGGTAAAAAATTCAAGCTTGGGCTCAGTCCCTTTGTATTTCCACATTATCCAGTGATTTGGTAGAATATTTTACCATGCATTTCTAAATTTTCATGTAAGAGTGAAAGATAATTAAATTACAAAATAATAGGGTTTTTTAAATAATAAAAATCTGCTATTCTAAATGATTATTTTTCAGCATAGAACAGAACTGAACAAGAATGTAATTTTCTTTGAGTATGTGATTGTACACATTAAATGTAATTATGTCTTTCATTGCTTTGGTGTTTCTTGTTTTATCAGTTACCCACTATTAAAAATTGCATTGTATATTTGTGTAGATGGCACAGTAAATGAGCCAGACATGTCTGCCAGTTTCTGTCCTGATCATAAAGCACCCATGGTACTCTTCTTGGACCGTGTCTATGGTATTAAGGACCAAAGCTTCCTTCTTCACCTACTGGAAGTAGGATTTTTGCCAGATTTAAGAGCTTCTGCCTCTTTGGATACAGTACGTATTTCACTATTGAGTTTAGGTGGAGTGGCTGGATATAGTGGCTCTGTAAGTGTGAAAAACTGGAATTTCAAGTCAAAACAGCTTTTAAACAAAGCTATTATAGGCTCACTCTAAAATAAAATCATTATTAATTCACTTACTCTTAATTTATAGTGCATATGTCTGTCTATAAGCATTCAGTAGCACTTTATGAGGTGTAAAAGTAGTTTAAGATCTTTTGATACAGGCTGTACAGTAATCCAATAAGTACATTGAGTATACTGCAGTAGGCCTAATGATTGCTTTTATTTCATGTTTATTTCCAATAATTACCCTGAAAATCCAGGTGCATGAAGAAATTGAGATGACAAGTTTTATTTAATGCTTAGGGGGGTTTCTAACCTATTTCAGCAAGATAGAAGCTACATATTCTTTTCTGCTACTCTTGATTCAGAATGCAGGGGCACAATAGATGGGTCATAAATGGGTGGCTTGAATTTTCTCCAGGTGAAAAAGAAATGTCTTTAGTCTTCATGTATATACCAAGAATATGATGTTAGGACCCAGCCACTTAAGAGATTTAAGGACTATTACATTGTTATGTTTTATAGCCTTCATATTTAGTGACCTTTATGCAGTGTGATACTAACAGTCATTTACTACTTCATACAGGTTTCTCTAAGTACCACAGAGGCAGCTCTCGCACTAAATAGATATATTTGCTCAGCTGTGTTTCCGTTACTCAAAAGATGTGCTCCCCTCTTTTCTGGAACAGAGCATCATGCCTCTCTGGTTGACTCCACGCTTCACACAATATATAGGTTATCCAAGGGACGGTCCCTCACGAAAGCTCAGAGAGATGCTATTGAGGAATGCCTGCTTGCTATTTGCCAGTACGTACGATAGTTGGGTACAAATTAACTTCTTTTGTACAGGAATAGGTATTTTAACAACTTCTTTTTTTACTTGTAGTGTAGACCTAAGACTATTTTATTCTTGAATGAAATAAATGACCTGTGTTACCCCAGTAACTAGCATAATGTTCTTTGCTATTTCCTTCTATAGGTAGATAGTGAAATTTCTTAAGCACTTAGCACTGTTTATTCAAAATACTTTTAATGAGTGTTTTGTCTCCCAGTATGTAACTTGACTTCAATTTTTTTTTCATTTACAATGAACTCTATGAATTTTGCTAATAACATCTATTTTTTAAAATTACAGCCATTTGCGTCCCTCTATGCTACAACAGCTGTTGAGAAGGCTGGTTTTTGATGTGCCCCTGCTCAATGAATACTGTAAAATGCCTCTCAAGGTAAATACTTTCTTTTCTGTACATGCATCCAGCATAAAGCTTCAAAACAAACTGTTGTTGTCTTGTTTTTAAAAATAGAATGGGAAGGGTAAAGTAATGTAAAATTACTTCTGAATTGAAAATAATCTTATTGTTTTGTAGTCTTTCAAATTAAATGTAATGTCTGCAAAATTTTTGAAATCATGCCTAATGCAAACAGTAAGGTGATTATGATAGTTTGTATAGTGAACTGTCGACTTTCCCGTTGATTCAGCTAGAGAGTATTTGAATGTATCAATTTAAATGTCAGTGTTATCTTGAGATTTCTTCTTCTGCTGTATGAACTATAATAACTTTTGGTGGAATGCATGGTCAGGAGTGAATTTTAAAATCCAAGGAATCTAAAAGACAAGATGCAGGGAAGAAAATTCACCTTCTATTTTTGAGTTACTGAAGTTTTATCTCTTGGTCTGTAAAAACAAAATTACAATTGTTAGATTATAAGAAATCTTCAGAACTATTCTAGCAGGTTTGTTTTTTTGGGTTGCATGTTTTTTTGGTTTTTTTTTTTGGTTGGGTTAAAACAGCCTGATCTTAGGTCTGTGTCTTTTTGTGAAAGAATTGAAATTTTATAATATTGTGAAGCAGAGCTGCCATATACAAACTTACTCTGGAGCATCATTATTTTTTGACTAAAAGTGTGGTGTAGAGGGAGTGTTTGGTCTGGTTTTTAATTATTATTTTCTCTTTTTACATAGAATTGCAGTAAAAATTAAAATGTCAATATTCTAGTCTGATAGTAAAAGAGTTTTTTTTAATTTCCATGGGATTGGAATTTTTAGTTCTACAGAAGAAACAGGTAGAAATTTGAAATTTTGTGGAAAGTGCACCAGTAATCATATATAATAGTTCTTTAGCTTCACAGATTTCCTGTCTGATAGTTCTTTCTGTCAATTTTTCCAGAGCTGAGCAGTCAGAGTCAAGAGGGTGTACTGCATGTGTGTTTTGCAGTGTTTTGAATAACACTAAAGACATCATCTACAAATGACAGGAGTTAAATCAATTTGAAGTTGTAACACTTTTCATCAGAATCTATCATGTCCTGCCTTACACCCATTTCGTGTCTCTATTTTTATCCTGTGAGCTAGTCTGTGCTCAAATGGTGACAATTCTGAAATTTTGCTACTCCCTGTAATCATTGAGAATTCCACAGCAGGAACTGGAGATAATACAGGCTTTATACTTTCACAATATGGGCTCTGCTGCTCTTCCTAAAAGAAAAAGAAGTAAAAAAGACCATTATTCTGAGCCATTGGAAATGAAGAGACAGACACAAATAATACTATTCCTGTAACTGTCTAACGTAACAGATTTTTTTTACTTTGTTAAATAGCAATGTTTCATATGCATTTTTATTTCTTGAAAATCTAGCTTCTGACAAATCATTATGAGCAGTGCTGGAAATATTACTGTCTACCTTCAGGAATGGGAAGCTATGGAATTGCAGCAGAGGAAGAATTACATTTAACTGAAAAACTTTTCTGGGGAATATTTGATTCCTTGTCTCATAAGGTAATGGCTGCAATTCACATTACATTATGGGGTGGGCATAAAAGCATTACAGCAATAATTTGCTGTGCCAAGATCAGAAATTTCCTATTTTAAGGGTTGCTTCATCTAATATGGGAGGCAATGAGTGCTTTTAATGAAGTGAAAAATTGAATGCTGAATCTTGAAGGATTCTCTCCAAGCTGATGAAATGTCAAATCTTTGCTTGATATACTCATAAGCTTTATATTACTAATTAGGAGATATGTGTATGTATATTCACATATATACACAGATTAGTTTTCACTGCACTAACATGTCAGTGTTGTCTGCTCTCCTATCTTGATTCTACTAAACATTTTAAATTACTTTTTATTGACATAAAATTAATTTTGATAAATATATGTATGTGCTTATCAAAGTGTTGGTATATGCAGAATAAATTTACATTATCAGTCTTCAAATATGTATTTGTATGTAGTTTTCCACCTAATGACCAGCTGAAGAGATATGATTGAATGTACTATGAAATAAACACTTTTCCATTTTTGTTTACCAAGTGTCATATTGGGAATTTTTAACTTACTCAGTTTGTCTCTCAGTAAGAAAAAGTTGGGTTTCTGATATGAAAAATGTCTTACTGAGTAAACACTTTTTTGTGCTTGCTTGGGATCAAAATTTAGCCCAATCAAAAATCAGTTTTTGCTTTAGAACAATAAAAAATCATATTCATTGTGTCTCAATTTATGTTTTCTTTCTAAGCAACAGATTTACATGATTGTTCCTATAGGCATTCAGATTTATAATATGGAAATAAAAGCTTTATTCGTATTTGATTTTAGTAGCGTTTACCTCTCTCTTACTGCTTTCACAAGTGTTAAAATCTTTCCAATTATTGCATCTTTGATTATAACAGATAAATTGACATGACATGTTTCTGCCAATACTGGTGGCTTTCTATAACATTTTTATTTTTCTGTAAATGGTTGTTAGCCCAGTGAAAGAAAAGTTGTGTAAATCTGACCTACAGTATTCTCCACCATTCTTTTTTGTTCTAAGATATCTATAACTTTGATGTCATTAAAAATGATGAAATTATTTTGCTACAGGAAATCACAATTTCCTTTAATGAGCATATTTTAAAATTAAATAGTGCAGGGTAAAAGAAAGGCAAAATGACAATGGCTTCTGCTAATTCTGCAGGAATTAGTAATTTTAGAGCTAAGGCAGTGTTTTACAGATTATCATGCTCTGTAACTAGGCAAACAAGCCTTGATCCTCCCTAAACAGGCCTTCTTGGCCCAAAGAAAGTTCAAGTTGAACTCATATTGCATATACATACACAGTGTCAGCACACTCATGCCAATCTGAGTAGTCTTAAGAATATATCATGTTGATATAATGGCAAATAGATGTCATGCAATAATAATTTTGCTCTATGTTTGAGTTTTAAATATGATTTACTGTTTGTTTGCATTTTCTAATATTTGTACACCGCTATGGCTGCTTGGATTTTACTAACATTTTGCATGTTTTTCTATTGGATTTTCCAACCAGTTCCTATCTCTCCTGCAGAAGTATGATCCAGAGCTCTTTCGAATGGCTTTGCCTTGTCTAAGTGCTATAGCTGGTGCCTTGCCCCCTGATTATTTAGATACACGAATTACATCAACTTTGGAAAAGCAGACTTCAGTGGATCCAGAAGGAAATTTTGATCCCAAACCTGTCAGCACATCAAAGTGAGTCATGTAATTCATAGTTGTTTCCTTCCCTTAAATATTTTTGTACTATTCCTTATTAACATTTTTTTATCTTCTGTAAGGAGGGAGAGTTGGCTGGTGACTGACATGTTAGTGGTATTAGGACTTTCAGAAGTAGTACAGGGATTTTTGCTTCTCCTGCCAAATACTTCACTGCAACATATCCTTTTATGTCAGACATAAAACATATTCTTTTCCACCCTGAACAGCTGTTAAATATTTCCATCTTATGTCTGCAGAGAAAATAGTAAATTCTATATTCATTATGTACTCTATTGCCTAATAGTTCAAATGTTTGGGATATATAAATTAAAAACCACCATTATTTTGCATGTGCTTATGACAATTTGTACAAGATCACAAAAATATGGTGATTCAATTGGTCTGTAGCCCAACTTTTATAAAATCTTCATTTTATTTTGAGAACTGATTTTGAGAACTGATCTGTAGAAACATGATATGACAAAATAAACAGATCATGTAGGATGATTAAATAGAGATTTGGCTTTCCTAGTAATCTTGCGCTTTTAAAATGCGGACTTTTTATTCAAAAACTGAGGATCGCTAGCTCACTCTTGCTATTAAAGTCTTATCCTTCCATCATTATGCATTGTGAAACATCCATATTAATATTATTCTATATTAAGAATTAGCAACAAAATTACCTGCAGATTATGGTAAAGCAGGTTTTTGTTTCTTTGTGATTTCAGTTGCTAAAAAGTGTGACTGTTACATACTTGAAGTTTCTCTGTAAATGCCATTATAGCTATGCAGTTTTTTTGCATAGCTATAATGGCAGAATAAAGAATTCCGATGCCAAATGCCTTGCCTTCATTTGGAGGTGAAGCATTTTGATTAGTGCTATGTTATGCTGACATTTTTTTCATAAATCAGACTGCAGTAGCTTATGATTGAGTGACCATTGCCCTCTTCACTTACAGCCTTGTACTTCCTGAGAAGTTGGAGTATATTGTAAGCAAGTATGCTGAACATTCCCATGATAAATGGGCCTTTGAAAAGGTAGGAGTTATTTTAAGACTGGAAATGGTCCAGGACTAGTAAATAATTCTGAGGGTGGATATTATTTTGGGATATGTGGAAGAAACCCCTTGCTTAATAAAATGCATTGCAACTCATTACTTTTTCAAAGAATTTATTAGGAGAGACTTGAGGGGACTGAAAAGAGGGAGATTGGTTTGGATGTTTGTTTGTTTGGTGTTTTGGTGGGGTTTTATTGTTCTTTGGAGGTTTTTTTCTCTTTTTTATTTTTATTTTTTTATTTTTTAAGTAAGAATATAGCTCTTTAGGCATCTCTTTGCCTGGTAATGGTGCCTTTTGACTGGGAGTCAGAGGTTCAATTTTACTGCAGTAGCTACATGATCTAAGAAAGTACAGCCTAATGTAATTTTTTATTTCAGATAAGTAGTTGTAGCTTTTCTTTCTTCTTAGCTTTAAAAAGCTTGTTATGTACTGAATTGCTCTGCAATTTTCCAAATGCTCTGTCACTATGTCATGTTTCTGTTTCATTATTTCTACAGAGCTACAAGAAAAGACAGTGAATTCTTAAATAATTTATTGTAACAATTAGTAACAAATGAATAGCAATTTTATGGAAGAGTTGTATGAGATAATTCTTTTGTTTGGGGGGCCCTATGTATACAAATTTGTAGAGGAAGGTATTGGCGATTGAGAGATGATCCTTTATCAGTTCCATTGTACTCCGTGCTTTATTCCCCATAGAATGTACACATATATATGTAAATATACACAGAATAATTTCAAACCATAAATTTCAGTTATTATTTAAGGTAAGAGATTCATTACTTACATTCTTCAGTTCTTGATTGGTCAATGTTGCATATCCTTCTCTGTGTTTCTGACTTTAGCCTCACAGAGAATTGGGACAATCTTTTGTGCTGTCTCAATGCATGAGCCCACTTGGAAGGGGCCAGTGTAAGTTAGGCTCAGGACTGGTATCAGGAGACTCACTCCTCACAGGTGGCATCCATTCTGTCTCAGGCATGTTTTGTTCCTGCCTGTCCACAGAGGGATGCACACTCCTCTCCTGTGGCGTTGAGCAGCTCTTGGAGTGGGTTAGCAGTTTGATGTGACAAAGGAAACTGGCTAATTTGCTCTCACTCATCAATGTTGTTCTCATCTTATTTCAGTGGGGGTTTTGGCTGTTTTTTCTTTTTCAGACTAATAGTGGATGGAAATATGGTGTTTCACTGGATGAAAATATGAAGACTCACCCATTAATAAGGCCTTTCAAAACTTTAGCTGAAAAGGTAATAGAGGAAATTTCAGCTGCATCAATATGAAGTAGACTGATTCATGTGCTTTTAAAAATCCATTTCAATATATTCTGTTAAATGTCAGGAAGAGGCACAAACAAGAATTCTTACAGTTAATAGGTAAAACTTTATGCTGAAGTGATTTTGCAGTTAATCTTACACTGAGTCTTTTATAATTTGCTTCCATTAGTCATAATGTTCATTGTTTCTTCATAGGCCTGGGAAAATTTGAATTAACAAGTATCAGTAGCACAGTTTTTTCAGGCTTCCATGGATGAAAAATGACTGGCAGAAACTCCTGGAGCTTAATAAAAGCATAATTTAACATAACTGAAGACAATTTTGTCTTCCATAAAGTTGGTAGAAAAATGGGAAAAAAGCGTAGGAGATGATTCAATTGAAAATGCAGAAAAACATTTAAAGTATTTTGAATTTCTTGACTAGGCAAAATGTCTCCAAGTTTTCAGAATAGTGAAATGAATTTTAATTCTGTTACTTATTTTTGTAATGATTCACTGGGAGACACAAGTCAATTACATATGTCCCTCTTCCTATTCAGAGAACAGACATGGCAAGACTCAAGGGGGATTAAAGGGGTTGTTTCCTAAGGTTTGTAAATTGCTTTGGAATCTTTGGGGAGGAGCCAAAGCATTGTTGGTTGTTATTTAACCAGTTCAAAGAGAATTTTCTGAATTGTCTGAAATCAGAATTTTGAACATAAGTCAGATCTATCCCTAAAAGCTGTCATTTTGAGCAACTGGGTTATGGTACAACCTAAAAATCTTTTATTTAATTGATTTGATAAGACTTAATATGACATACTCAGAATTTTGCCAGAGATTTTCAGAATTTTTCTAACACTTTTACTTTACAAAGGAGTGCTGCAATATGGGCTGTTGCTTATTTTTTTATTGGTAACTGTGTTTATATGAAGAGGTGTATAGTTTAGTAACCTTCTGTATCTGTGCATGGATATAAATATAGGAAGACAAAAAAAAGTCTTGAGTGCTTGATGCATTTGAAGACACTCACAGAACCATCATTTTTTGGTTGTTTTGTGCTAGTAGAACTAATGAATAAGTTTCCAGGTTAAATCTACATTTTTGCTCTAGAGCTCATTGCAGTGCTGTTAGCTTCTGACACATACCCAGCAATAAATGCCACTAAGAATTTTTTTTTACTTGCAAGTATTTAAAATATGAAATATATTTTGTGTTCTTGTATAATATACAAATTTTCTGTACTTTTCTGGTATGTGGCACTTTATAGAGAAGGACAGAATATTTGTATTGTGATTTTGCTACTTACTTAATACAGAAAAAAATTGGTATTCTTTTCTTCAAAGGAAAAGGAAATTTATCGTTGGCCTGCCAGAGAATCACTGAAAACCATGTTGGCCTTGGGATGGAGCCTAGAAAGAACCAAGGAGGGAGGAGAAGCAATAATGCATCAGCGTGAAAATGAAAAGCTTCGTAGCATATCTCAATCTAGTCAGGTAAGGTAGAATGCCTTAAGTTTAGAAAACAAATGCCCTTTTCAATTATTTACTAATAAATTATAAACAATTATGTCAACTTTATATTCTTTTAGTGAAAAGAAACTTTCAATGGTAGAGTTCTAAAACTGGAAAACTTGTCACTATAATAAACACTGTGCAACACTAAAGAGGGGATTCCACAAAGTTTTTGAGACAATGAGGCCGTAAGGCACAATATATATTAATTTTCTTAATTCCCACATGGTTCTGTCATGTTTTGAAGGCACATCTTGTATGTCTCATGATTGGTCTCCTCCCAGGCTAAAAGCTTAGTTCTTTGCAGCTTGCCACCTATTGTGAATAGAGAGATCGAAGTATCTGCAGCAACATGCATGCTTCCACACTAGCAAACCTGTTCTCTTAATCATCCAGTGCCTGCAGAGCATTGCAAAATAGGTGAACTGTTTCTTCAAGAAAGTATAAAATTGGGAATGGTGTTACTCTAATCAGGTCAATGACAGAGACATTGTAATTGAATATTTGGTTCTTTTATCTGAAATTATTTTGTCTGAGAATAATTTTCTTTTCCACTGCAGGGAAATGGGTATAGCCCAACACCACTTGATCTCTCTAATGTGGCACTTTCTAGGGAGCTTCAGGTTTGTATTTGTGTTTTGCATATATTATGCTGAAAGGATATATATCCATATACATATGGGTGTACTTGGTTTCATTATTATTAACAAGTTGAATTTTTTTAGGTCTAATGAATATATTTGTGGTTGTAGTAATGATAAGCTGTTGTAGAAAGAGTCCATGCTATTTACGTACTGAAAGATGAAATTTCTTCTGTTCATGCCATTGGTGCTTCCTGAATTCCCAGAGAAAATGAAGCACAAAGCTAGGGAAGGGGCTGTCAACAGCATGTTATGAGTATCCTGTGCTTGTGCTGACTTCAAAGAATAGCTCAATATAGAAATTCCACTAAACTATGATGTTTCTTCATGACAAGAGTGTAGACTTTACTCAAGACTGCAAAATTATGTAGCATTACAGAATTTTTAATTGTCACCTAATCTTGCCTCTTGTTTTTTTTTGATGTAGGGAATGGTTGAGGTAATGGCAGAAAACTACCATAATATATGGGCCAAAAAGAAGAAAATGGAGTTGGAAAGCAAAGGTAAGCCACAATCCTGCAAACCACACCAAAAAAGACAAGGAGAATGAGGGAGAATGAGGGAGAAGAAACAATCTGAAAGATGACAGTGTAGGACAATCAAAAGTGACTAGTTCCTTTTGTACATGAAGTAGAATAAATCTTACAGTAGAAAAACTTACAGTTCTTTCAACTTACTAAAGGTGGAGGTAGTCACCCTTTACTGGTGCCTTATGACACATTGACAGCCAAGGAGAAATCACGGGACCGTGAAAAGGCACAAGAACTGTTTAAATTCCTTCAAGTCAATGGTATAATCATATCTCGGTAAGTTGCACGTTTTTTTATTTGCTTGCTTGCATTCAATGCACAAACCAGCATGTTAATCTTATCTCACTGCAGACTGGCAGTTATTAACATAATTACTGTTCAGCATATCTTCTATGAATCAGAGTTATTTTCATGTTCAGAAAGACTCTTCTAAAACAGAATATTCAGGCAACATTTTTAATGAGAGCATAGTAAATACAAATTGCAACAATAGATAAGAGGATAATAAAATGTCTAAGTTAGCAGCCAGCAGTATGAGTGGAAAAATTAATCTGAGTTCTGATACTGAAACATATATATTTAAAACTGCTTTTTAATCCAGTTTTTGAAAAAAATATTGCTCTGAGTTCTGTAGTAATAAGACAAAGTGGCTCCTTTGTGGGCATGAACTTCTACTCTAGCAGAAGCATAGATTTCCTTTACTGTAACTTGAATTGCTGTTTCTCAAAGTAAGCTGCCCTGTGGGGACTTCTTACTGTAGTATGTGGCTTTATATGATGGAATTCTGAATTACTCTACTATAAATCTCCTCCTTTATTGTATGTGAAACAACACATAGGAAACCTCAATTTTCTGGCATCAAGCATTTTTGTGAACTCAATTGTATTAATGAACAATTTTCTCTGTACACACATAGAATCAGATGTTACCTTTTTTCATTTATTTTTACTTTTCAAGTCTGTGTTTCTATTGAAAGTATACTCAGAAATTTATTAAAATCAATTTTTAACATCTGCAAAATGTAACTTTGCATCAAGAATTAATAATATTTCTAAGAGACGAGAAAACAGTTCTAAGTATACATTTCTATATTACTACAGAGAAAAATTCCCCCCTGCCACATATGTAGGCTCTCAGCCTGAACCCAAAGTGTAGGTATGCAATCAGATATTTTTATATCTTCCATAGTTGTTTCAGAGCCATTGAAAAACTGGTCTACTTAATGCAAACGAATGATCTTCTGAAACACCAGTGGAATTGGTCAAATTTTCAGCTGCATGTGTTTGGGTCAGGAAATCACTTTTTTCAGTGTTACATGTTACATCATGGGACAAATCAACTTGAAAACACAGTTTCAAACTCTTCATTGATAGGGGCAAAGAGTTTGCAGTAACTGTGTATAAGGATGAATCAAGGTTATCCTCTTTTCAATGTTTTCTTCAGATGAATATATGCATATATGTATATATATATATAATCTTTTGAAGTACTCATTGCAATTATCACATTTCAAGATGTCATTCTTGAAAATGTTGGACTAATCATTAAAACATAGGAATTGTTTATAATTGGAAATGTATAGGCGGAGCAGCATGTGTACTTACATATACCATCTGCTTCTGTTTTTGGGTTTTTTGCTCTTTGCTGAGAAAATTCTTGACACACTTTTTATGTTTATTTCATACAGATAAATCTCTCAGGCCTTACTCAAGTACATGTTAGAAACATCATGGTATTTTGTTAAGTATCTTCAAATCTCTGCAAGGTCTTTGGATATTGTTTTATGTACTTGCAGACCTATCCACGTCTTTCTGTATTTCGGAAAGTATGTGTAATCTCTTAGGAACCATGACTTCTTATAAACTCAAAAAGAAGATATCTACAGTGACCTCACTGAAAATACAGCTAAATACTTAGTCTCCTTTGTGAGAGTGAGGCAGCAGAAGATGCCTCTTAAGCATACATAGCTGTTAATTCATACTAAATAATTTGCACAGGTGATAAATTAATAGGGAGTCATCAAAGTATACAAACTAGAACTCTTAAAATAGAATTTTTATTAATTTTTTTCATAAATTAAACTAAGATGGGAGGTTAGAGTCTTACTAAGTTTGTGTTTAAAATGGGATTGAAATGTCTTTCTTGGTTCTCTGGCTGTGGTCCCCCAGACTAAAACCATTTCTTTCCTCTTAACTGTTTTCTGACATGGTCAAGAACATATATTTTATTGTTAGATTTTTTTGTTGTTAAAATTTCTTCTGCATCAACTTCCCCCCAGAATTACTTTTTTTTGCTTGGATTTGTCTCACAGCTGTATTAAATTGCTAGTCTAATATTCCATTTTACTTCCTCAATTTACTCCCATACCAGTGGTAAGGACTCTTGGTAGGAATGACCATTTTCTTATACCACAGCAGTGAGTGCAGCAGCTTCCCTTTTTTCTTGCTCCTATCTTGCTTTTTCCTCAGTGTCTTCCTTCTTCCCTACTTCTGACACACCATTCAGCTCCTCTGTAGCCTCTGCGTGCCCTTTGGCCAGGTTATTATCTCTTAACTGGTAAGGGCTGAGTCTTCTTATCTGCTACTATTTGAAGAAGCTGTATAGAAGCAGATGAAGTAGCTATTTATGATTAACCAGAGGTTTTCTTTAATGTCACTCTGTTACTTCCTCTCTTGATAAAGCAGTTAGGTGTGCCAAGTATAACCCACCATCTACCAATAGAAAATCTCAATCAGAATTTAGTTCTTTTGATATTGGAATAAAGAGACTATGAAGAAGTTGCAAATTAAACAAAATTACAAGAGAACCTCAAGGAAATGAAGATGAAAGAATTAATGACTTGTGAAAGCAAGTAAGAATAAATTTAAAAATGTATAGAATTAAGTGACTTCAAAAGGGAAATATAAAAAAAAAAAAATCCCTGTTCTTGTTCTGGATGCCAAGACAGAAACCATTGTTTGAAGATTTGTTGTATGAACACTTAGCAATGAATTGAAGAGTTTGGTTACTCTTCAGAGGAGCTTTGCTAGTCTGGAGAAATGGGCTGACAGAAATCTTATGAGGTTGAACAAAGGTAAATGCAAAATCTATACCTGGGATGGAGTAATGCCAGGAATAGGGGAGCTGAGCCTGAGAGCACATATGCAGAAAAGCTCTCAGAATTGTGTGAGTTGAACATGAATCAGGAATGTGTCCTTGTGATGATGAAAGCTGTGTACTAGGCCTTATCAGCAAGTGTGTTATGCAGGTTGATTCTATCAGGAGTATGTTATCCCATTTTTGGTTCTCTAGTGCTGAGGAAGACATTGAGAACAAAGTTGCTCAAGTGGGTGGCCACTGAGATGCTCTGTGGATGGATGCCAATGTTATACCAGGAGAGGCTCTGAGGAGTGGTTGGATTTTTTAAAAATATTTTAAAGAAGTGGTTTTAAATCAGAAGGCTACAATACAATTTATGTCTCTCTTCAACCACTTCATGCAATGTTATAGAGAAAATGAGGTCATACACTAACTCCTCAAAAGTAATAAGTGGTTACAAGGAAAATTCCAGTTAGATATAAGAAAAAATTTCACTGTTATTTTTTCATGGTGAGGGTGGCCAAATATTATAAGGTCTCCAGGGTCATTATGAGATTTGTATTCTTGAACCTACTCAGTACATTATCATGCAAGGTTCTGAGTGACCTTGCCTTGGGGCTTTGCTTTGAGATGGGACTTGGATAAGGTGATTTTCAGAGGTTCCTTCCAACCTTAGTTTGAGTGTGATCCTATAGAAGTTTAGAATTTAAGTCATGTAGGTTTCATTTATACTTCAAATCTAATAAAATATTTTAAATCTAGACCCAGACAACTGTTGCCCTGAAACCTAAAGCCTTCTGATAATGTTTTCATAGTTTTAGTTACTTTCCCGTGAAAGTTCTATAAACATAAGTTGCTTATCACATTCCTTCTAAGAAATGTCTTTTGATGGACATTTTGCATGACCAGTGTGCTTGGAAAGATGGTAACTTAATTATCCAATCCCTGGTCATTGTTGAGAATCTATAAATACTGGAGTTAGAGAATAAAGTGGCCTTTTTCCTGTTCTAATACTGAGAGACATTTGTGTGAATCATTTCATTTCCTTTAGCGACAGACAACCACATGTATTCTTATTCCTCTTTAATATCTAGTATGATCAATCATGATTTAGGTAATGAATTTGTCTTAAAGAATAAGTAATACATGCCTCTTTAGAAATTATTGTATTCTGTTGAATTTTTTCAAATACTTTAATAAGATAATAGTTTGTTTCTTGCATTTAACTTTTCAGTTAGTACCTGAAGTAATTTTGGCTTCATTCCTTCATAAAATTAAAGGACAAAATCAAGTTTAACAATGATTAATCAAATGAGGGGTAGTACTGAGGCTGATTTTGTAAAGATGCAACTGCTGACTTCCCAAACACTTGGAATGTAAACATGCCAGCAGTAGAAATTGAGTGACCAAAGCATTATCTTGTTAGATTCAGATGCATAATGGCTTTGTTTGTGCAATAAGGTAGCACTCTAAAGTTCTTATCCTAAAATACATGTACTTTGGAAACTTTAATCATAAGCTATTAAACCTCTTATTAAAGTTAGTTCATTTTTCTCTATTTCTTCCTAGATAGTTGATAATTAAGAACTATCATAGTAATTTTCTCCTTCTTGTGAAAATTTACTGTTGAGATGAAGAACAAGGGATGGGACCACCTTGCTTTGAAATGATTTATTGCCAGATAAGATATCAGTCTCAAGGCAGGAGGTTTAGAGGAGCAACAAGGCAGCCATAGCTCAAGGAAGTCATGAGCTTCTTCTTTGCACAGCAATATATAACATTTTAGCACAATAGGCAGTTGACAGGCAAAGCTTGTTTTCACTTAATAACCTATCACCTTTGCTTAATTTTTGCTGCACTGAATCTCTCTCTTAGCTACTAAGCTGACAGGTCACACACTCATACACACCTCTATTATAGTTTCTAGATCTCTAACCTACTCTGTAAGTCACACTATTACAGCTTAAACCACAAACTATTCTACTTAATATCTTACCTACTTAACACATATTCTTACTTATAACTGTAGGAACATGTGTTTATAATTTCTCTACCCAGTGTCTGTGTACCTTCATCAATACATTAACCTAAGCTCTTTCCAAGGATGCAGATCAAACCCTTCAGCATCTGTAGATGTTTCTATTTTTTGGTTTCCAACAATTTACCATAATAAAAAATTAGGGCATGAAATGCTTCATAGTACTGTGATCATTTGTACAACTGCCATCATCAATGCTACTTCTCTTAATCCTTTTCAAAACAGGGGCCTGAACGACATGGAGTTGGATGCTTCATCCATGGAAAAGAGATTTGCCTTTAAGTTTCTGAAGAAAATTTTAAAATATGTTGATTCTGCTCAAGAGTTTATTGCACATTTGGGTAAGTTGCAGATTTTATTTTTAAAATCATTAGACTTGTTGAAATTTAAATATTTGATTGATAGGTTTACATTTTTAGTGATCACTATTTTTATTGCATTTAAGAAATTTAAATAATGTATTTTAATTTTCAGATTAAATTATTGAAAATTTTTAATTAGCTAAACAGTTTCTGCTCTTTTATTTTTATTTGAATAAAATTAGTATTTCAAGTCTATCTGAAAGATCTATTGTGTTATTTACTATTAGACAGCTTCTTATTTGTGTCTGCCTTGATTATATCCCTGCAGAAGCCATTGTAACCAGTGGAAAAACTGAAAAATCTCCACATGACCAAGAAATAAAATTCTTTGCTAAAGTGAGTGATTATTTTGTATTCATATATGTTCCACTGTACAGAATATGTCAATTTCCAATGTTAGATTGCTTTTCACATAATGGAAATATATATTTTCCATTATTTAATTGTAATTAATCCAACTGTTATCAAATATTTTGAAATGTCTTCGAAAATATCTCAGTATATTTTCTGGATTCATTTCTCAGTATAATTGCTGGAAATATTTCAAAATACTTCATTATATCTGTTTCCATATGAGAAGGAACATAAAAATTAAAAGGCAGATTATTCATTACATGATACTAAATACTCTTACTGAATATATAAATTTAATCTGATTGTTTTACCACAAGATATCACTGAAGTGCACATCATCTAATTAGCAGAAAGAAATACTCCCACGCAGTATTAGATCCAAAACAGATATCTCTATGAAAGTCTGTTTATTATTTATGTAATTTTTAATAAAATTGTAAGACTTCAGGTTTTAATTTGCACAAGTTTTTGTCTGAAATAAAAAATACAGTTGTTACAGAATTAAAATTATTTTTATGAACTTTGATCAGTCAGAGCATTGCTGCTACATTTACCATTGTGCTCTGTAAAAAATACATTTTGTTTCTATATTTCTTAGGTTCTTTTACCATTAGTTGATCAGTACTTTACAAATCACTGCCTCTACTTCCTGTCTTCTCCATCAAAAACCCTCAGTAGCAGTGGATATGCATCAAATAAGGAAAAGGAAATGGTAGCAAGGTAAGTAAAAAATTAAGATATCCACAGTAGGGCGTTATTCAGAGAACTAAAGGTCTCTTCTTAGATTATAGAGAAAAACAGATAGTTCAAAAACTTACTTTCCTCACCTGGAAGGGAATATTTTATTCTGTATGAGAATGTCAGGGAGTGAATAAAATTCCTTATCTTGTCATTCTTTATTTCATATATATATATATATATATATATACACACACACACACAATTAGAGTTAAGTATATATCATAACTATTTTGCAATATGT
This sequence comes from Parus major, assembly GCF_001522545.3. Lineage (NCBI taxonomy): Eukaryota > Metazoa > Chordata > Aves > Passeriformes > Paridae > Parus > Parus major. Next base: position 30,708,162 of record NC_031774.1, on the reverse strand, counting down.
AATTGTAGTCGCTAACTAAAATATTTATTTTACTAATTTACAAAATACTGATAAACTATTCTGTGAGCAGTGGATTACTTAGTTTCTGATGGGGTTCTCTTTCATTGTTGGTGGCAGTTTCTGGCTGAAACTCTTCCCACTGTTGGTTCATTTAAATGGTCACACATTTACTTGAATTTTCAGCTACCAAAAAAATGTTTAAAATACCATGAAGCAGCTTTTTAGGGGGAAATATGGATTCTATACAAAACTACTTCTACCCCTGCACAAGTGTTATTGGAAATTAATCATTTTTGTGTGTCTTTACTGCTGGGATGGAATCAGCCATTTGACTCAAAGTTATTCTAGAAAATTATTTTAAAAATAATTACCTTTGAATTTAGAATGTGCTGCCTATATGAAAATATGAATTTCTCTTTTCTTCAATTAAAATTTAAAATAATATTAAATAATATTCAATTGTGTTTTAACTATGACTGTAATTTAATAATTTTCCAAATGCTTTCTTCCCCTTGAGGTGTGCTGCTTGTTACTTCCTTTAGGAAATTTTGTGTCACAGTATTTCAAACTGTTTTACTCTCATGCTTTCTTAGTTTAGCTGTCAATTGCTCAGATTTCTTTTACTTTCCTTCACTGCATTGACCAGTTAACTGCTTTTTCCAGGAGAAAGTAGGTAATAAATTTTGAAAGTAAAGGTTAGTTACGTGCTATTCTATAAAATCAGGCCTAGGACTCAGCTTCCTAGATTCCATTATTCAGTTATTCTCTCAACACGGTTTTGCATTTCTCTGAATTATTATTACCCTTTGTTTCCATCTTCTTTGTGGGTGGCAGTCCTTACAGAGCAGTTGTAAGAGTGTTAAGTCCCCATGATTCTGCTTTACTCAGCTCTCAGACACTTGCAAACCTGCAAGATAGTTCTCCTGGAGCTGGGAAAGACAGCTCAGGCTCAGGAGGATGGAAGTGTCAATTAATTTCATTTCAATTTCATGCTTCCTCTCTGAATTCTCCTGTTACTTCCCTAAAGTCAGTCAGGTCTTAATGAAGGTAGAAGAATGTGTTCAAGGGCTATGAAAGTGGCTTTACAAAGGCACATGAAGAAGTTAAATGTCTAGCACATGTACCTGCTAGTATAACTTCAGAAATACCATATAATTCTTTGTGCATCCTTCACTGAGAGAAGTGACTATCTGCCATTTTCATCTTATACGAAGTATATTATCTCCTTACTGTTGTGAAGATAACAATAAAAATATGTGGTTAGTATGAAACCATACCAAGTCCTAAGGCATATGCTTCATTTTCTTACGTCCTTATTCCATTTGTAAAGTATGGCCCAAAGAATATGCAAGTCTGACTAGCTGTCTTTGTTAAAGTGGCCCCTTTAATCTTTAGGGAGTTAGTGCTATATTCTCTTAATTATCCTACTATTTTGACAGGTAGGATAGATATGCAAGTATCTGATAGACTTGCTAGAAGTTCTTCCAGTGTGTATATATTTAGGATTCATATTATCATCATTAGAGGGTAAACATAGATTTTTTTTTTTAATTTACAAAGGACATCCTTGCAAGTTATTTTAAATAGTATGAAGATTTTTAAGGTTAATTTCCTGCAGAATGCCAAATAAAATACTAAAATGTTTCTCATTTTTTCTTGTTCTTACAAAAAAGAACCATAAAGAATGACTCAGCCATATAGTATGCAATTGTTGGAAACCACTGTTTTCAACTTTCAAAAGAAAGTTTTAGATTTCAAGACACCTCTGAAGTGGTGAAGTGTAGAAAATAAGAGATTTCAGGAGCTTCAAAATGTTACCCTGCTTAATGCAGTGGGCTGTTATCACCATGTATCACTCAAAGTACACTTTCCAGGAACTATGTTGTGTTTTCTTTTTCATATTCCTATTAGTCTTTACCTCATATTCTAAATAAATCCTTCATCTTTGTCTTATCTTGTTTTGCTTTCTCTGTTCTTCTCTGCTTTAGCCTGTTCTGCAAACTAGCTGCTCTTGTTAGACATAGGATCTCACTTTTTGGTAAGTTGTTAAGAACTTGATAAAAATGTAAAGAATACATAACCATTGTTTCTATCTTACCTGAAGATTTTCACAACTATAGGCAAAATTCTACTAAATGCTTCATAAGATTCTAGTGAAATTAGTAAGGGCATTGAACATGGTTCTGAAGTTAACACTTAAAAAAATACAGAAAGCATCAAAGCAGGAAGAAATAGCACATTGTCATATATTCAGACTCCATGAAAAAAAAATCAGTGTTTTGCAGCTACTTTTAGCTTTTCAAAAGTAATCTTACACTAATTGATTTCTGTCATCCAGCTATTGAATCTAAACTGTTGACTAATTTCTCAATAGATTAAAGGGGATGTAAGGAAAGATAACACACCTCCCAAAAGATATTGGTAAAAAAATGTAAAAGAAACATAAGTACTACAAAATACAGAGTTCAGAATGTTGCAAGGTTAAGTGGTGAAAATGTGCTCCAAGTAGACATTAGTTATTCTGTTTAGCTCTTATATGGCTTAAAAAATTTAAATTACCTTAAAAATTAAAAATTAGTTCTACAACCAGACTTAACTCCCTCTCCAGTGACCTAAGGTGGGAGGCTTAGGTAATGTCTTGCTTAAACTGTGCATCTCCAGTAAGGACATTTTGGATCACTAGATGATTGTTTCCTGTGCTATTGTGCTCTCATAGTATCATATATCTCCTAGTATCATAGTATTTCATAGTATCTCTTTCTAACCAGGTAGTGATTCTGCTACAATGGTGAACTGCCTGCACATCTTAGCTCAGTCTCTTGACACACGGTAAGTTTGTGACTTTTGCACCAACTGCAAAATAGGAAGATTTCAGAGCTTCTCAGAAGCCATTGGATTGTTTCTGTGTATTTTATTCTTTATTTGCAATCAGTGATCTTAACAGCATCAACAAATCGAGTATTACCCTTCATATTATCAGATTTTGCCTAAAGTGGTTCCTCTACATTTTTCTGCTCAATGTCTGTCATTCAAACACTGAAAACACTTGTCAACTTTTCCAAGCTTATTTGAGGACATATTTATAAATGACTTGAGCATTGGAACTGAAAGTAGTGATACCTGCAGATACTAAGTTTAGTGCTTCGTGTAAAATTTGTCATTAGAAGTATGCAACATATATTAAAATATGGGCATCGTTACACTTGCTAACTTGTACTGCTTATCATTGAATTGATTATGTAGATTAAAACTGAGGCCAGAATAGTTTTTGAATAGTTTTTTGAATCTGAGCTGCTTTCTGGCCTGGATAAAGTTGTGCAGCAACCTGATATTGTGAACTTGTTGCAAACACTGGATTCTTCACTTAGGTATCAGAGGATTGTACAAAAAGTCAAGGAATGGGGACTGTGATTCTGGTATTGCAGTTACATTTTCTAAATTTAGGTTGTATCACCCTGAAACTAGAGCCTTCTGATTGTTTAGAACATTGGTTATTTTCTTTGTTATTTTCCTTTTGATTGTTTAGAATATTGTTAATTTTCTCTGTTAATTTTCTTTTTATTTTTTTTTGCTTTTTTAAAGAAGAAAGGGTGAGATGTCACCCTGAAAAATAAGCTTCATTTGTTTTCATAGTTTTTAGACACTTTCCTAGGAAAGTAACTGTAAACAGATGTTTACACATTCCTTCTAAGAAACGTCTTTTGATGGATGATGTGATGACACACCAGTGTGATTGGGAAGGTGGTAACTTAATTATCCAATCCCTGGTTATTGTCAAGAATCTATAAATACTGGAGTCAGAATAGAAAAGCTCTCTTTTTTCTATCACACCACTGAGATGTGTTTGTGTGAATCATTCTGTGTCCTCTAGTGACAAGGGTGCTTTGAAGTGTCCTGACTTATACACCTGGGGCTTACTGGGGCTCCCATAAAACTACAGGAATTAAAAGCTGGGGGGTTTTGGACATATTTTGAGGAGTTTTATCAAATTTAAGTTTTCTTTTGACATTTTACTGAGAAGGCATTATCTTATTCAAAAGCAAATCACAAAAAACTAGAAGGGCAAGACTGTGGAATCGAGGTCTTTTTTATTGTTTTGTATTAAATACACAATTGAAATTGCTGCTTATACTGCTGTGCTGATGTGTCCTTTTCTGTTCATAATATGGAGTTCCCTGATACATGTGCGTATCTTCAAAGGCTGACAGACTGTAACTGACATGTACATGTATCTCTATACGACTCCTAAATATCAAGACAAAGATGATATTTTTTCCCTTATTTTTCAGAACTGTTATGAAATCAGGATCTGAGCTTGTTAAAGCAGGATTGCGTGCCTTTTTTGAAAATGCAGCTGAAGACTTGGAAAAAACTTCAGAAAATCTTAAACTGGGAAAATTTACTCATTCACGAACACAAATCAAAGGTGTTTCACAGAATATCAATTACACTACAGTAGCATTATTACCAATCTTAACATCAATTTTTGAACATATTTCACAGTATCACTTTGGAATAGATTTACTTTGTAAGTATTTTATTTTATTTTTGAATTTTATTGTCTTATAATATTACAAATGCTTTTTAGTAATGACTGCATGGATTCAGAGGATGAAATATTGTTTTCAGTAACATGCACATTTCCAGAAATAATTCTGAAATTAGCATCATAATACTTTATTTCGAGTACATGTTCAAAAATAATGCTCACTAAGCTTAAAGTTAATTATAGAAAATATTTCTCCAAACATTGAGAGGGAAATTAAAATATCTCTTTAAGTGCTCTCTTAACAAATGTGTGGAAGAGACTAGTTTTCTATACAAAATTTGCATTTCATTATATTAAAGGAGACAACTTACTGTAAGTTCCCTATGGATTTTCTCTTCTCTGGCAAAACCACTGTAGGTCTTCAAATTTGAATTTTCCCTATTTTTAACATGTTAGTTTAAAAATACTGAAATGATTGCTTGAGATTCAGCAATATGCTGAATGGTCTGATTATGTTCTAATGTTTCTAAAGTCTGTAATTATGTTCCAAAATTTTGTATATATTTAGGTCATAATTAAAAGATGGATAACCATGAAAATGATTTCTTTAAAGATATGGTGAACCTTTAGATTATGTACCTAAAGGTTAGACACACAGAATGATGTCATTTAGCTTAAAATTTTACTCTGCAAGTGTGATAACCTAGAATATTTTATTAGTGAGTATCTTGGAATGTCTGATGATTTGGTAGGCTTTGGAATGAATGTGGATGATAGACCAGGATTTAGAGACATTGAAGGTAAATATCATGTGGAGTATGGACAGTCAGAATGTTCAGTGACACATGTGCTAAGAGTTTTAGATACTGTTTAACAGATTGCATGAAACAGAGGTTTGGTATTTGAAAAGTAAATCTTAGCTGAATAAATATTGATAATGTATTTTTATTTTCCTCTAGTGGGTGATGTACAAGTTTCATGTTACAGAATTCTTTGTAGCCTCTATTCTCTTGGGACTGGAAAGAACATCTATGTTGAAAGGTATTAAGTGTAAAACTCAGCATGCATTGAAACATTTTCTCTTCTTTAGGAGTCTGTTGCTTAGGTAATAAAGCGGTTTGGATGAAAGATGAATTTGAAAGAGTGAGAGATGTTTAAAATACACTTTCCCTTGAAAATAGCTTCCTATAGTTTAGCATTCAATTCCACAGGGAAAAAACCCTCAATAGAAGTAAATAACTTATCCTGCATATGGCAGTATATCTGCACAGAGTCTATTTTTCCCATAGGAAAAGCTAAATTTTTCTTTGGGTTACCATTAGATTCTCAAAGATTTTCTACCACATATTGCTGTGATAAGTAGGCTGAGTACTAAGTAGGAAGCATCTGTTTCACACACAAGTCTATAAAGGGCTCTCAAAAGAGTTGTCCTGAGCATAAAATCCTGAGGATATGTAGAGTATTCTGACAACCATTAACTCCACAAAGGAAACCACCAGTTACATGTATTTAAAAAAGAATAAGGTCCACAATACCTTTAAGCATCTAGTTGCTATGCCCTGTTTCAAGCCCTTTCTTCCAATAGGAGGGGATCAAATCTGTATCTCTTAGCTCAGAAGAGAGAATCCTAATTTCTTGTCTGTGTGTCACGAGACAGGAACCAAGATAAGGATAACCCATCCTTACCCATAACCCATACTTATGAAAGTTTTAGGTTAGGCAATTTTTGCTGCCTTTCTTATGATGAAAAGTTTAAGATCCATAGGGAGAGAAAAACTAAACTGGAAGAATTTCAAGTCTGGTTAGGAGGGGCTATGCCTAGTGTGAGGAATGTTGGTCTCCAATTCCTTCCTTCCAGAGTTTATTCTGAATTCTTTCTGAATTTGCATTTTCATACAAAATGCAAGAGGTGTCTGGTGGACAGATCTTTCCTCCCACTCTGCATGAATGCACACGTGTGCACAAGCTGTATGTTCTCATTCAGACATTTATGCACAAAGCTATACTCTTTTTCTTCTCTTTCTCGGCTTCAAAATCTTAAATACTCCTTTACATAGATCTGATAGGAAAAATAGGAAGTGCCTTACTCCATATCTAACCAGAAGTCAGGGTCTCCTCAGAGGAAATGAAACATGATTCTGTTTGAGCTGCCTTTCAATAAGAAAAGTTCTCAGCCCAGGCCTCCACTTGATTGGAAAAATCTTAAGCAAATCAGTTCTAGCAGTATCACCTTTGCCTGCAGCAACAATCTTAGAATGGGAAAGTGATCAGATTAGATATATCTAAGGAAACTAATTATTCTCCTAAGGCTGTGTGAGAAGTTCTCAACTATGGATTTAATAGAGTTTGTTTTTCACTCGTCTCAGGCTCCTAAATTACAGCTGTAGGCAGACATCAGTGTCTAGGTGGGAAGTAGGATTTCAAACACAATGCTCAATGTTTCAGCAAAACTTAGAAGTGAGTGATTGAGCTGACTTGAACAGTTATTCAAATTAAGCAATGTTCAGTTTCAGGATCAAATTGCAAGTTTTTCTCCTAGTGAATATTGGCAGGGACATTAAGAAGTTTTACCTTTCGTTGCAGAATGAGTCATAGTTCACTTTTCATAGATAAATATCTCTTTTTATGATTGAAATAGCTCTGCTGGTTGCAGGGGCTCAAGACTGATTCTTAATGCAATTGCTGCTACTGCCCTGTTAAGACAAACTTCCATTGTCAAATATTTTATCCTTTGTATGAAGACCATTTAGCTTTAGGATGCTGGAGAGTCATTTCTGATTTTTCTGTGAACATTTTTTCTCTAAAGGTCTCCATGGTACATAAATGTTAAGAATTGGATGCCAAATGCTGTTGATCTTGATTACTTTGAGCCCTAATGCTCTACTGACTGAGTATCTTTCTTCATGATGTTCCACTTGTCTTGGTGCGCTAGTAGATGATCCTTGAAAAGACACCTTTCCCTCACACTTGCCAGGAGTTGCCTCCAGAGGCTGAGTTTCTGCCCTTTTCCCAATCCCTTTTGCAATGCCCACATCCCAGGACAGGGATCCCAGATGCTTGGCTTCACTACCATCTGATTTCATATTCTGGGCCACAACATCCCAGCATTGGAGCCGTCAGGTCACGAGGGGCTCACCTGACTGGTGGATGAAATCTATTCACACATCTCACAGCTCACCCAGGGACAGGGATCAGGTGATTATCTCTCACCCTGAGTGTTCCTTCTTGTGAGGGCCCTACTTCCTCTTCCTCCCTCACTAGGCAAACTGATTCTCTTTGTCTTGTATTTTTTCTGCTGTGTAGGGATTACTGCTACTGGCACAGGTTGTTCCTCTGGTTCAGCTGCAGTTTGAGTGGCCACAATGCATTGCTTTCCTGCTCCCCCTGAAGGTGCTGTCTACTACTAAGATGTGTCCAAAAATAGTAGCTAGAGCCTGGCATGTTGCATAACTTCTCACCACCCTGAAACTGCCACAGAAATTTTCCTTCAAATATTCTGCCACTTTATCAAGCACTTTAGTTGCTCTGGGGGTGAACATTAAAACTGTTGGAGCAGAATCATCCTTCAAAAGTCAGCCGATTTTCTTGCACCTTCCATACCACTTGTGACTATCCACCCTTGGGGCAGATCTCTGAAATACTCTCCTAAAAATCTCTTTTGAAACTCCATGGTGTGAACCAAAGCGAGGGGACCCAGCACACCAAGCAATAAGAGCATGCTTTTCCTAACATCCAAGGGAAGTTCAAAATCTTCAAAAGCAGTTGTAACAGGCCTGAAGGAGGATAAGGGAGGGAAAAGATGGAGGAAATTATCTACCTTCTTCTTCCCACAGGCTGGGTACAATTATTACTGGACTCCCCGAGGTAGTGCCCAAGGTAAAGGCAGAAGAGCAACACTCAGTACACATCCCAAATGACCTTCATTGTCCTTGTTATCATGTCATAAAATGATATTACACAGTGCAACAAAGCAATCCTGATCCCTCTCTCTGTTCTGTAAAATATCACCATGAGTAGCACATATTGCATATATGGAATTATATACAGGGTTAGGTACCACAACCACATGAACCGACCAAGCAGCATTGTGACCTAATATAACAAATGCTTAGATCACATTTGCTTCCTACCCGCTGTGGCCAGATCTGTTGTTATCTCACCCTTTCCTGCCCTGTGTTGAGTGCCAAATGAGGATGTTGGTTTCAAAATGGTATTCCCTCAGTATTTCCCACAGAAACACTCCAAACCATGTGCCACTTGCTCAGTCCCTCCTCCCCTGTCCCTGTGGTGGAGGGAAAGAACTGGAGGCACTAAAGGTTGAGATAAGAGCAATTTACTGGAAACAGCAGCAGAATAAGGCAATGATCAGTAAGAGCAATAAATTGTGATGGTGTACAAGAAAGAGGCAAACAATTCACATACAATTGCTCACCATCACACAGGACCCCTGAGCATGTCTGACCCCTAAGGAACCCTGTCCTTGGCAATGACATGAGGAGGCATAGAATAACCTCTGGGTCTTGTCCATGCCAAAAATGAATCCTGTCCTGATCAGAACCAGAACATTGGTGGAAGTGGGTTTTTTTTAAATTGTTTTTCTTACACCACTGTGATCTTTTGTAGCTCTTTCCATGTGAGAAATTATTTTTTTCTAAGTTGGCAGATAGTTCCTAATGCTTAAAAAATATTTTAAAAATCAACTATAAGTACTAATACTTCTTTTTGTCATGTATGCTAGGCACTGAAAGCCTGGTGATACCCTTTTCCTCTCAGATGACTTTTAGTGTCTCTCCTATACAGGCAGCGTCCTGCACTTGGTGAGTGTTTAGCATCTCTTGCGGCAGCCATTCCAGTAGCATTCCTTGAACCTTCCCTCAACCATTACAATCCACTGTCTGTTTTCAACACAAAAAGTGCAAGAGAAAGAGCAAGTAAGTACTGTTCCTCACCAAAAAAAACCCCAAAAACTGGACTATTCACTCCAACTAAATAATAGCACTTGTGTAATGGAAAAGCCCTGATTATATTCTCAGCAGAGAACTCCTGCTAGTGATGTTTCGTTGCTTGCCATTTTATCTTTGCTCTACTTTGTTGAGACTGTGCCAACAATGTTCTCTTTCTCCAAATATTTTTTTATATTTTTCTGAACATGATATTTGAATACTTTTCTAAAGGTGCATACTGTAACCTTTAAAGCTTAGTTTAAGATCTATGTATCTATATTATAAAAATTTTTGGCAAAATAGAGTCATGTTCATGTCGCAAAATGTGAGAGGTATAATATCTGATTTAAGTGAACAGGAAAATAATTTCTATGGTTTTGTTGTCTAATCAGTGATCCAAAGCAGTTTGGTATAGGGAACTCCCAGCAGAATCTGATTAATTCCATGAAACATTGACAAAAAAGGGACCTTGACAAGTTGGAGAGACTGGCAGACAAGAACTGCCTGAAATCCAGCAAAGGCAAATGTAGGGTCCTGCCCCTGGCAGGAATAACCTCAGGCACCAGCACAGGCTGGGGCTGAGCTGCTGGGAAGCAGCTGTGTGGAGAAGGACCTGGGGGTGCTGGTGGACACCAAACTGTCCCTGAGCCAGCAGTGCCCTGGTGGCCAAGAAGGCCAATGGGATCCTGGGCTGCCTTAGGAAGAGCATTGGCAGCAGGTCAAGGGAGGGGATCCTGCCCCTCAGCTCAGCCCTGTGAGACCTGACCTGGAGTGCTGTGTCCAGTTCTGGGCTCCTCAGGACAAGAGAGACAGGGAGCTCCTGGAGCTGGTCCAGTGGAGGACTCTGAAGATGATGAGGGGACTGGAGCATCTCTCTTAGGAGGAAAGGCTGAGGGAGCTGGGCCTGTTCAGCCTCAAGAAGAGATGGCTGCGAGGGGGGACCTCATCAGTGTATACAAAATATCTAATGTTAAGAGGATGGAGCCAGGTTCTCCTCAGTGGTGCTTACCAGTAAGAAAACAGGCAACAGGCAGAAATTGATGCACAGGAAGTTTCACCTAGCATGAGGAAGAACTTTCCTGTGTGGGTGACTGTGCACTGGACCAGATTGCTCAGAGGGGTTGTGGAGTCTCTCTCACAGTAAACTCTCAAGAACTGTCTGGGCACAAACCTGTGCCATGAGCTCTAGGAATATCCCTGCTTGAGCAGGACCAGATCATAGAATCATAGAATAACCTGAGCTGGAAGGGACTCAAGGATCATTGAGTCCAACTCCTGGCCCTGCACAGGACTCCCCAAAAATCACACCACATGCCTAACAGCATTGTCCAAATGCTTCTTGAAACTCAGGCTGGTGCTGTGACCACTTCCCAATTGACTAGACTAAGGTCCTCATAAGGCTTCCTCTTCAGAGCCTTCCTTATCCTTGTGGCCCCCTTTAGGTGCCCTCTAAAAGCTTAATGCCTTTTTAAAATTCTGATGCCCAAAACTGCACACAATAGGTAAGGCCACACCTCAAGGTGAGGCTGCCCCCGCTCAGAGCAGACCGGGACAATCCTCTCCCTTGCCCGGCTGGCCATGCTGGGCCTGATGAACTCCAGAACAGGGTTGGCTCTCCTGGCTGCCAGGGCACTGCTGGCTCATAATAAACTTGCTGCCAAACAAGGTCCTCAGGTTCTGTTCCACGACACTGCTTTCCAGCATCTCATTCCTCAGTCTATACACACAACCCCACAATGGGCCTTACCCATTCTCTGATTCTGTTGAAAGGAACATGAGTTCTTCTACATTGAATTTCTTTGCTTGGTTTTCTCCCAACTTACTCCTGATGGACTCATATCTTAAAATATTTCAGCATTTTCCTCACTGATCCATGAAAGAGTCATTACCTGCCAAAATCATTCTACCTTTAAACAAACAAGAAAAAAAAATACAGGTCTATTTATTTCATATGCTTCATAATGTTTTTTCATATAAAAGCAGTTTGGAAAAGCTTCTGCCAGCCCTTCCTCTCTGTCAGGTCTGCTTTATAGGAACAGCACTATATCCATTACCATATCCAGAAATAGTAGAAGAATTTTACTTGAGTGGCATTAGATTGTGGTGGTTGTTAATTGCTCAATAAGCATCCTTCATTTTCTAATACAAGCATATGATAACTGGAATTCTTTCCTGGCATTTTTGTTGGGAGATAGTTCATGAGCTAAGTACAGTTTCATTTTAACCCCACCCTTAATTTTAAACTGTTTATTTCCCTTTCCCTGAGGTGGACTTAATCTTTGGTAAATCAGCATAAAAATTATGATTATGAATACAATGTCCAGAGTATAATTGTTAGCGTTCAGGAACACATAATCACGAAATGATTATATGAAGGTTCTTTATTAAGAGCTCTGGGTGCCAGGGGTATACATACCCAAATCTGACCCCCCTTGGTTTTGAGTTGAACATGTTTTTATACTTGATTGTTATATAACTTACATATTAATTATTAAACTTACATTTTTCTATTGTATGCATTGATTTTACCCAAATATGGATTTCTCCAAAATCCCCCCAAACCCCTAACCTAGTTTCTCATGAGTCTTTAAACAATAATTATATCTAATCACATCTAATAATTATATAATTTATCATATACTGACTGCACAGGTGCAGTTTCACATGATCTTGGCAAGCACAAGGCCCAATATTTCCCAAGGCCTACTTTTAACACTTTTTCCAGGGCTTGCCAAGCCTAACTTTCTTTCTAACTCCCCGAATTTTCTATGATTTTAAAATCTTTTACTATCATAACCAATATTATTATTAGCTCTGTTCTGCCCTTTTACATAGCTCACCAGGTAATTGCAGGACATCTTAGGGCAAAGCCATAGCTTCATGGCAGCTGCTGCTCACATTATTGCTATATGGACATTATCTGTAAGACACAATTTAGGAAACTAGATACCTGTGCGTACCCAAAAGTGTTACTGTAGTTCTGCCTATCCAAGATGGTGAAGGAAAAAAAATCTGAGCCATTTGTATTTAGGGTTTGAACACAGATGTTCTCTTTCATTTTGCTAATTAATATTTTGGTTTTCTACCCTTACTTGCAGTTTTAGGTATGCCTGATACAGTTGAAGAAATGTGCCCAGAGATCCCTCAGTTGGAAAGACTAATAAAGGAAATAAATGATTTAGCAGAGTCTGGAGCAAGGTATACTGAAATGCCTCATGTAATTGAGGTGATCTTACCCATGCTATGCAACTATTTATCTTACTGGTGGGAAAGAGGGTCTGAGAGTGTTCCTCAAAGTGCTGGGCCTTGCTGTACAATGATAACATCTGAGCATCTGAGCATCGTTCTAGGAAACATTCTAAAAATCATCAACAACAATCTGGGAATAGATGAAGCATCTTGGATGAAAAGAATTGCAGGTACTGAAAATATTTTTTGAACAGTAATTGTACTAATTATATTTGATTGCTTTGCTATGCTTTATCTTATTGCTCAGTGATATAATAACAAAAAATTATAACTAGAACCATCATGAAAGAAAGATAAATAAAAGATAAGTAACAATAAGAGAAATATGTTTATATTTTATTATCAGTTATATGTATGTATTGTAGCATCCCTGTAATAGAGAGCTTTCTATTCACCATAAAAGATTTTGAAAATCTCCTCTATGCACTGTATAAGAGCCTTAGCATTTAATTTGGAGTTGTGAACTCCATTGATTTGCAAGACAGCTCAGTTTTACAGTTGAGGGTATAAGAGCTGTGAATTCTGTTCATGAAATATGAGGACAAAATGGAAAGAAAGTGTAAATGGTGAAATAATCTCAGGAGTAAACCAGGTTCAAAATTAGTTGGTTTGCCTGAATAAATGTATTAAAGCTATTAAATAAGCTGATTTTTTTTTTCAAAATATCACATATTATATGTAGTAATATATAATAACTATCCTGCTAAAGAAATATCCACATTTTATCATTCATATTATACAGTGTAAGAATATAATGTGAAGTAACATTAGTTCAAGAAAATCTACCTAAAGGTAATAATTTCCTGCTAAATTTGAATAACCAGTACCATTAGTACTGTGTTTTTGGTATTATTTTAAATGCTGGAATGTCTTTAATAATAAAAAGGATTTGATTAAAATTTAGTAAGATGTTTGCTGCTTATTTGTAGAGTGGTTCCTGCAGTTTTGTACTGATTTTTCATCTACATAAGGTGATAATATACTCATGTTGTTGCAAGGATTTTCAGCTTGGGTAGTTAGCATTTTATTGCTAGTACTTGTACAAAAATGATCTATTAACTTGAATTACTCAGTCATTCTCTGCATTTTAACTTGCCCAAGGCAAAATAGGTAAATCAATTCATCCATAATTCTATTTTTCTGGTGGCTTTCTGACATTTGATACAAAAAACCCATCCCAAACACAAAAAAAGCCAAACAAAACAAAAAGCATTTTTTTGAGAACTTTGTCTCAATCCTTATTTTCTTAGGTTCTTAGAGACTTGGGACATGGGACTTGCCAAAACCAGGAGAGTTTAATTGATATAAATCTGAAATACTTATAATCCAAATCCACAGTTATTTAGTCTCCCAATATGCAGTTTTTATGAAGCTACATTCATAGTTTTATTAATAATTTTATGGTGCAGAAATTTATGAAGCCCAAGCCCCATAACCTTTACTGTTTCTAGAACTTCAGTGTTCATGTTAATACAATGAAAAACACCAGTTATGCATTAATCATAGAATTATCTGTATTTTCACATCCAGTTTATGCTCAACCCATCATCAGCAAAGCCAGACCTGATCTTCTCAGATCTCACTTTATTCCAACACTGGATAAATTGAAGAAAAAAGCTATGAAGATAGTGATGGAAGAGGAGCAACTGAAAGCAGACAATAAAAATGACACCCAAGAAGCAGAACTACTCATTCTTGATGAGTTTGCTGTTCTTTGTAGGGACCTTTATGCATTCTATCCAATGTTGATACGTTATGTAGACAACAACAGGTAAAAAACCTAATAATTAAACTCATATTTATTACTCAATATACTGTAATCTATGATCAATCAGGAGGAACAGAGTTCACTTAATGTTAGGGTGAGAATCCGGTCCTGTGTGTTTCAAGATTCCTAAATCTTAATCCAGAATAATTTAAAACTCTTTAAAAATGCTGTATCTTGAATTCACACCTTTTGCTCTAGATTAACTAGAAAAATGTTACCTGATCTATTAGAGATTATTATGTTAAACTGTCTTCTTTTAAGTATCTTATTTGAAATTTCTCTTATTTTTGTAATTAGAGCTAATTGGCTAAAGAAACCAGATGCAGATTCTGATGAACTCTTTCGAATGGTTGCTGAAGTTTTTATCCTGTGGTGTAAATCACATGTAAGATAAAATGTACACTTTTCCTTTCATTTCTTTAAATATGTGTGGTCCATGAAGATGAGTTAAACTTCTGGTGATCTTTTTTTTTTTATTTTAGAATTTTAAAAGAGAAGAACAAAATTTTGTGATTCAGAATGAAATCAACAATTTGGCATTTTTAACAGGAGACACCAAGAGCAAGATGTCTAAAGTAAGTTAATAAAAAATCGTGGATCAGGTAAATCTACACTATGTGTTTAATATGTTGAAAGAAGGCTCTGAAAACACATTCAGATTCCAGGTGCTCTGCTGTTAGAAGAGAAGAAAAATAGGTTTTTTTTTTGATGACAGATGTGACAACTAATATGCAAAATGTAGTCTATGTACCTTAGAGTTACTTACAAAATGTCTGCTAATACTCAAAGATACAAGATTAAAATAAAAGTCTTAATTTGAAAAAGTTGCAAATATAAGAAAATAAGGGCTGTATTATAAAATATGGGTTATTGAACATTCAGGAAAGAAAAAGTAGACTATTTTATAAAAGCAAGTGAAGAAACACTGCCTCATCATTTTCATGTGAACGTCAGTCTGCATTGTTCTGTCAGCTCTGATGGAGCACTGCTGTCTTTGTATATACATCTTTAGTTATATATATAGTGTACTACATGTGCACCATTTTTCTTGTTTCTTATCAATTAACACATTCATTTCTTTTTTGGCTAATTTTCAATATGACAAGAAGCTGATAAGATGGCTTCAAAGTACATCTTCTTATCTGTATAGTAGAGAAATTGTCAAGGTAATTGTCAAAGGCTGCTTTGACCTTAGCTGAGGAAATTGCCTTACTCAGCTAAAGCCAGATGAAGTCTAATTTCAAATTAGTATTGGTAAATATAGTGAAGAAACCCTTTATTTTATTCATATTTATTTTGAGTTTGGAGTAACCCTGTTCTGAAGGTGTAGCAGAGAAGGAGTGTTTAAAGATTTTTATTTCACTATGATTTTGGTTACCTGTAACTTAGCTACTGCAAGTCCAATTTCAAACAATAGAGAAGAAGATGATAAAAGGTGCCATTAGTTTCTTAATTATCTTTAAAAATGTGTTTTAAAATGTGTTTAAAACCCATTTTTTTCACTTTTTTTTTTCTATGAATTTTTTAACTTTTGAAACCTGACTAAGCCAAACCCTGATATTGGAATTTTACAAGCAAAAATAGCATGTTATCTTCTCATCATTAGTTCATGACCTGTGCTGAAAAACAAGTCCAACTTTATAAAGAATTCTGTGTTAAGAGATAAGGAAATTTTTAACCTGTTTTCTTGTTGTCAAGATGCAGCTTATCAAAATTGTTTGATAGAATTGGAATGTTTATATCCTCCCTACTAACAAAATAAATAGCAGGCACATCCAGGCTGTTTGAGGAGCAATTGCATACTGTAACAGAGTATAATATGTAGCTCTCTACTTTTATCACGTGGCAATCATTGCACACACATTTATTATATGTATTTTAACATTTAAACATTACAGCTGGCCTGAGGAGACAAAAAATAGGTTTACTTTCTTTTTTATAATATCACAGATTAGAAACAGTATATTTAATCTAAATTGTGTCCCACTACAGTACTGATAACAGTCTAGCATGAGGTAAAGGGTTAGTGTCTGTCATATTTTTGTCAGTCTGGCATGGAATAAAAGACAAGTCTTTACAAAATAAGGATTGGGTAGAATAGGTAGAATACTGTTCTGATTTTGATAAAACCACAGGAATTTAACATCAAGAATCTCTATTAGCTAAATCTGATTTTGAGATTGTATTTTCAAAAGCCTGTTGTGTATATTTCAGCATACAGATATACTGTGTATGAATAGTTGTATGAATATATTTGTAACAGACATGTAGATGCATATGTAAACACACTTTTATTCTGATGTCTATACAGTACAGAGAGTTTTTGGTGGTTTTTGTATGCATATAATTTTTTGTAAGCATATTAATGTCAGCTTATGGTGTTCCAGGACACTGTGCATGGTTATTGCTAATAAAGGAAGAAAGAAAATACTATATTGTTCATGACTGAATATTTTATTAATATGGTACTGTAACAGTAGGCATAATTGCAGAACAGCTGATAATTTAGATATTTGTTTCATGATGACTTAAATACCATGATGAAATATATGAAGTGGCTTTTAAAAGGGTTGTATTGGTTTTCTGTATATGGTTTCTAAGCAGGAAATTGCTAATATTTCATAATATAAAATGTAAGTGGTCTAAACCCAGCACATTCAATAAATGATAAATTTAGAGCTGATTTTTTTTTTTAAGGCTGCATAGGTTAAAAGAAACAAGAAATTTTCTAATTAACCGAATTTCAGGTTTTCTTGTAGGTTTGATATTTATTTCTATCCTTACACACTGATACAATTTCTTGCTTTAGTAATAACATCTCAAAAAGTAGCATGTTAACAGAATAATTAGCCCTTTCCTCCCTATCACTTATTCCTCTCTATTCACATTATTTCTACTGAAAGCCATCTTATCCAATATTTATCAAGCATGAGAAATATAGAAAACTGAATATGAACATTAGTTATTGCCCAAGGCAGAATATTTTGGGCTCTCCTAAAGGAGTAAGCCCCAGGCTGATCTCAGACTGCCTTAGGTAACAGAGGCAAAGACTTAGTGTTTTTCCTGATATGAAATACTGGAATGGCATCAGAGTGTAAGGTGTACTATATCATGTACAGAAGGTTGTATACCCTTACATGCCATTTGGAAGAAAAAACAAGAAAGCAGAGGAGGAAGGAGTAGCATTCTGTTATTTATTGGTAGCTAATAGCTGTGGTAACAAATGATTCATCATTGCAATCAAGAAATTCATTAACTACCCATTGTATTTTAATTATTCCATATTAACTTTGTTAATAGTTTTTCAAATAAATGTATTAACAGCTGAGCATTTAATTTTTCTTTTCTAAAAATATGGCAGCAGAATGCTCGGAGGGGAATGGTAAGTTAGAGAAGTTTCAGTCTGAGAGAGACTGGTAACTTAGATCACATTGAAATACCAGATTTGTGATAAGTGTTGAAATGGAGAATTTAAACACATTCAACTCCACTAGGCTGTTATTTTTGAACTCTTCATAGGCCTCATGATAAAATAGCCTTTTATGTAAGAGGAAATTATGTCTTATTGTGTTTTTCAGTTAATTGGAATTGAACACTAAATGTATACATTTACATGTACATAATAATTGTATAATATGTATGTGGGCAATTTGTCTGTGCCAGTTTTGGAATCTAAATGAATGTGTGGCTGGATATACACCATCAGTTGCTAAACATTTGCATATCCTACTGAAGTTTTATTTTACTTTCCTTCATTAATTTTTTTAATCTATTTTAAAGAATGTTTCAGTAGACCTATTATAGAAGTTAGAAGTAGTCATAAAATGCAAGTTCGTAATACAAAATGACTTGGTTGTTTGTGATATTACATATCTGTAATATGTAGTACATATTGTCTGCAAATTTACAATAGTTAAAGGATTTCATGCAGGAATTTTAGATCTCTTCTTTGAGAGTATTTCAATTGCATAGAATAAATTTCCTTTGGATAGACTGAGGTAAATCAGGAGTGGATTATTTTTATAATCAGCTACAATAAATTAAATATAATTAACATCATGTCTTTTGTTACTTTAGTGTATACATACACCTGTATATACCTGCTGAACCATGTCCATGATATATCTACCTATTTCACTTCTCTGAAATGTTAAATTAGAATTTGCTATTTGACTAAGGTATTAAAGATTCTAAGATGCTAACACTAAATTTGAATATTAGTCTTTCACTTTTCTTGTCTTGTACCTGTTTTTATTGCTATGTAAAATGCATTGAGTAGGCTATAAAAAGATGTTAATAATAGCTTAACATCAACATTTTGAAACTTATCCAGATTTTCATAAGAAAATGAAGTTACTGTTAGGGCAGAATGACAAGAAGTGAGGGCTTGTGTGTGGTTCTTTTCTGCTTGTTTTTAACCAACAGTTTTTTATAGAATTTTCCTATGCCTGGTTGAGGATTCTTCTCAGTAACTGTTTAGTTTATTTGATTTTACCATAAATAAATTATTTTGTTATTAAGATTTCCTGACACAATTATAGTGAATGTTAACTATGGAATACGTATTTAGTTAAGCGTATTTATGGCATTAATATAATAAATGGGAAAGAAACCTCTGTATGTAGGAGAGTTATAGCTGAGTTTATAACATTGTTCTCAAAATGGGTACTGCTGAGAGATGCAAGCTGAAGCTTTCTCTCAGGCTGTCTTCAAAAGAGCAATAAGCTATACAGTGAGAAATAGATCTATAAATTAAGTGCTATCACCTTGCCAGTGATAGTTTGATTTCTAAACACAGTTTTTTCTCAAACATATTTTGGTGGGGAAAAGACATAGAAAGAGCTATTTTTGTGAAAATGTGACTATTTTTCATTACTGGACTGTCCAGAGTTCCAGACACCTTTCTTCTTTCAACAAAATCAGGAAAAGATGCAGTAATCAGTGTATTGATAGGTTAACTTACTGGGTGTCCTTATATGTGCAAGTAACAAATGTAAGTGTGTAGTAGAACAGCAACAGAAGTTCAGAAGTTCAATCATTCAATAAAGATTAAGTTGATTTCAGTAAGATCTCATTTGGTTATGCATTTACAGTCTATTGTTTTAGCTCTGATCTTATATTTTTACTCTCCTCATAAAGCTGAGTAAGTTTATAAGTAACTTGTAAAATTATCATCCTTTCATCTCTTTTACTTATGTTTGTTTTTTTCCCTTTATTTTTCTTTCATACAGGCCATGCAAGTAAAGGTACAGGTCAAAGTGCATGATGTGTCTTTGTTTTAGATTTAGACATGATCAGGCTCCAAGCACTCTTTCCATTGATCATAGCAGTGGCGTCACAAAGTGAAGCACCAGGTTCCACCTACTATAAATTGTGTCCAAGCTAAAGTGGCAGCCTTTGACCAGAGCAGATGAAATTCTTTTTGGCACTCTTAAAAATTGCTTAATGTGAAAATGTAGTAAAGCCACATTTTGTAACTATTTTAGATGTACATTCTGCCTCTGCTGTCCTTCTGCATTCTATTTTTTTGCTAAAATAGTGAAGTAGACATTGTAAAAGAAATGTCTAAGTAGAGTCTTTAGAAAGATGTATTTGGCTTATGATATTCAAGAAGACTATTTGGGAGAAATGTGATATAAGCTCTACCCCATCTGTAGGTGAATAGAAAATTGTTTTAAATCAAATAAGTTTAAATAAGATACCTAGTTCAAACCCTACCTTTTTCCAAAAGTAAAATGATCTTTGCTAAATGTGTGAGGTATGACAAAGCTTTTGAATAATCCTTATTTCTTTTACGTATTTAATATATTTGAAGATTTATTTTCCTCCAGTGAACAATAAGTCACTTTCCCTTGCATCATTCATATTCTTTTTTTTTTAATATGAATTTCTAAAATAGATGAGTGCTTTCTGACCTATGGTGCATTCTTCACTGGTGAAGCAGAATATGCAGAAAAATGGAGCATAAACCCTTTCATCTTTTCCTTCACCCTGTGTGCTGAGAAGCACACATGATGAAGAGCTTTTAATCAATTAAACTGGAGACATGAGCTAAAAAGGGAGAAGCTCTGTTAAACTAATAATCTGATTTCGTGCTTTGCTACTGCCAAACTTCTCCAGGTATACAGAGTAGGATTTAATGGCTCTCATAGTAATCTCAAAGAACTGAAGCTCAAAGAGGAATGGAAAGACAAAAAATATTAATTCCATAATCTTAACCAGTATGAGCCAATTTTTTAGTGTAAATAAATTATTTCTTCCTTTTCATTGTGTATTTAGTTGCTATTAATCTACTAAAGAATCTGTAACTGTTTTTTTTCAGAAATACCCATTTTTGTGTTTAAATCCTCAGACAAGTAAGATCATTACATGCTTTTAGGCAACAAAATTATATAATTCCTCCTGTTGAGGTCCTTTTAGCATAGTTATTACGCCAAAATATATCTGATTTAATGCTCTTTATGCATGTAATGCAAGTATTGTGTGTGCATAGGTGCACATTAGAACTGAAAGAGACAAAATTCCATTGTCATATAGGTTTCAGTCTGACTCTATACATTTACTAGCTGGAGAAGTGAATTTAGAGACAGCAGAATTTATGGCAAAGGCAGAATGGATCTTTTAATATTTTGAAAATTCTTCAGTTTTAAGCTTCACCAATCTTATTAATCTTACATAGACAGAAAGAAAATTGGACATGCAAAATGTCCAATGTTTTACTGGGGTAAAACATACAGAAACCAGTATCTCTCCTTTTTTTTCATTTAAAAATATATTACATATTTTGTTATTCCTTATTTAAGATGCATAGTGACGCCACTGGAATACAGTGATACATTGTGAGATTTGTTTGTCTTCTGTCAACGTAGAGTACAAATAATGTCATTATTAAAGCCATTGCATCACTATTTCTAAGGCACTTTGAAAAGCAAAGCTTTGAGGCAAAGTACTCTCTTGCAATTGTTAGTTCCTTAAGAAAGGAAGCCACATCCATTGCATGTTCCCTCACACTTGCAAAATACTGAACATGAGCTGTATCCATAGAGATTCACCATCTAGAAGACAGAATTTGCCAAAATTTTTCACCAAATAGAATATGTGCAGCTGCCTTTTTCTTCCAGTGATTACTGTGATAATAGCGAGGCATTTATTGGGAAATAATGAATTGCAATGGATTCTGCTGTATCCTTATGTGGAACTACACAATACGTTATAAGAACAGTAGTTTGTAAATCCTAATTGACAGAAGGAAAAGGATGTGGAGGGTTAAATGAAAGCATTTGTTGTTTTGTAGTGTTGTACAAGTCTGGAGGCCTAGTCCTGAAATCTTATCTTAAGCAAAACTCCCCTTGAGTATAGTAGGAGTTTAATCTGGGTACAGAATTCAGAACTGGGCTGTTTGATGTTGTTGCTGTTTACTGTGTGTTCATAAAATATATGGGTCTGTTTGAAAGACTTTGGTTCTCTGTCTCAAAGAAAAAGTTGGGTGTGAAATATGTTGTACAGTGTCTGTCATAAGAAGATAAGGCAGATGTTATTCTGTTGTGCTGTTTACTTCTGTCTCTTTTGTTTTCCTTTTTCTAGTACTGGTGATATCCAAAGATACAAAATTTTAAATATTTTGTCCCAAATTTACTAAACTCATCCAAAGCCAAAGGGCAATACTTTCCCAGAGGCACTAATTCATTGGCATGTTACATTGATAATTACATTAACATTACATATTATTTTAAATAATACTGTTTTTCAGATGAGACAAGTCAGGCAATATTCATTCATTCAGACCCTCTGAATAAATTTCTTACAAAAATATAAACATGCTGAATTTTTCTCTGTAACATTAGACAGATAATAGTGTCCCCTGAGAATGATTCAGCTTTTAATTTCAGGGTTGTTTCTGATTTGAAAGGTAAGATCCAGAAAGTATTGTCAAAATCATATGTATGAATGCACACTTTTGTGTGCAACTCCCATTACAACCTTACTGTTACTGCATTTTTTGCACTGGTGCACACCAAAAGTATCCCTTTACGTTTCCTGTCCAAGACTGTACACCCTTCCTCTAGTGTAGCATTTTTAATTATTTGTACTACATCAGGAATATAATTTCCTTGGACCATTAGGGGAAAAGCATATTGGAGAAGTGTGTGACCAGAGAATTCAAGTAATTTTTCTTTTTTTTTTTTTTTTTCTTTTCTTTTCTTTTCCCTTTTTTTTAAAACTTGTAGTCTGGAGGACAAGATCAAGAGAGGAAGAAATCAAAACGTAGAGGGGACTTGTACTCCATACAAACATCCTTGATTGTGGCTGCACTTAAAAAGATGCTTCCTATTGGATTGAATATGTGCACTCCTGGAGACCAAGAGCTCATCTCTTTGGCTAAGGCTAGATACAGCCATGTAAGCGTGTGCTTTTAACAGTTTTTAATGCAAAATAAGCAGAACTTTCTAAACTGAATTTTGATCCATAGACATCTTAGTCAATATTATTAAATACCTGTGTGTACTGTAAGCAATTATGGCTGATAATTATTGTGCTTTTTCTTTAAAAATATGTATATAGAGCTGCCATACTTTCCCTGTTATTTTCCATTTGTATACCATATGCAGTTTTATATATTCATGTTCTTTTGCACCAAATACTGAACTACAATTAGGTAGCTTTAATTCCCTTCAAAGTTTAACCCTTGTTTTATGATTAAAGAAAGCCTTTGCCCCTTCTGATCTTTTACATATTTGAAAGCAAAAGAGATTAAATTTAATATTGAAATATAATCTGTTCTATGTTGTAAAAGTTCTTATGAAATGGATCATAATCTGAATTGAAAAAGACTTCTACCTTTCTACAGAGAGACACAGATGAGGAAGTCAAGGAACACTTACGCAACAACTTACATTTGCAGGAAAAGGTAATATAAAATATCTGTCTTATAGATGCCGATGTGCACTTTTAAAACACAGAAGGTGCAACCATTTTTTTGTTGTTGTTGTGATACATTAAAAAAGATAATCCAAAAAGCTATTAGAAAGGTTTCCATCTTAACATAATTCTTCATGATTTTTCATTACAATAAATGTCTTCTTTGTAACTTTGGTATATTTAAGTTTCCAGAAGACCTATAGACAGGGACAAGTGTGAAGAACAGAGATACTAGTAGTCTTAAAACTCTAATTACACACAATTTGATCCAAGAAGAAAATAAAATTGAAACTCAACTACTTCAGCTTTTCTTCTTGAATTTAGCTTTCACTAATGATTAAATTAGGTATTTGTAAAAATATATACATTTTAAAGTGACTGTAATAGAAAATGAAAAGTTAGTGTCATCTTAGCACTTGTGAGTTTTTCAAGTACATTTATGTTCCTACAAATCATATGCCAGATGCACTGTCAAAAGTAATACAGTATGGGGTCCTCATCATTCTGTAAATTAAAAGTAATTTAGATCATTGCCTACAATGTTTGAACACTGTAAGAGTAACTTAGTTATCTGTCATGGAAGCTGACTGTGTATTTGGTATAGATTTGTGCTTGCTCTCCATACACTTAAATGGAGACAAGAAGTAATTTAAAGCGGTTTTCCTATTTCTCTCCTGCAAAAAAAAAACAAAACAAAAAAAAACCACCAAATACCAAAAGCTTTGGATGTAAATCTTCACCTACTGAAATTCCAGCTGTCTTTTGCAGACTCCAAAAAACAGCTTTACACTCTCAGGACAAAGGCTTTGAAAATTAAACTCAATCCCAGTACTAAATCTGCTTCGTTATTTTTAATGGGGTTGAGTGGAAGAAATAAGTTGCAAGGTACTTTATTTGGTTTAATGAAATAAAAATACAGAACCTTGCTTAAGAATTAAGTTCAATTGCCCAATAATAGATTGAATCAATGCCATTGTTTGGAGCAGCTAGCAAATGTTAATTTGGTCTGAAAGGGGACAGAAATTGGGAGCATTTATAACATTCTTTATTACACTATGGCAGTAGTAGTGGTGTTGATCAAATTCAGTGCCTTCATTCAACAGCTTACAAATGAAATATGTTGGGTTTCAGTCTGATGATCCAGCTGTGAAATGGCAGCTAAATCTGTACAAAGACATTTTAAAGAGTGATGGACCTACTGACCCTGAGAAAAATGTGGAGCGTGTGCAGAGGATATCAGCTGCTCTGTATCATCTGGAGCAGGTAAAAAGCCAAATGTCTCTACTGTATTTGTTTTAAAAATCCAAGATTTTTCCTTGCAGAGATTATTTCAGGTACAGTGACTGTCATCATTAAAGTGTCAAGATAAAACTTAGGGTTTTGTACATGTGTGCATGCAAGTACTCATGCAAATACAGATGTGCATGTATGCAAAGTTTTGAGTATAATCTGTTGAAGTGCCTCCATTTAGCTGCAGGGAAAACTCAGGATATATTTCTGCAAAACTGCATGAACAGTCATAAGAATAGTACACAGATCATCTCCGTGCAGTAGCTGAAAACCATGTGGTTTTAGGAAGAGGTGTTTGCTTCTGCACTTACTTTTAATATACTGAGTTTAGGCTGTCTCCTATTTCTGCATCATAGGATGCTGTAGAAACTGTTGAGTTGCTTGCCTGTTCAACCAAATGATGGAATTCAAGTACAGAATTGCATTTGTACTCTTCCTACATAAAGTTAATCCATTCCATTCACAAATTATATAGCACAGAAATACATTCACATAAACAACTGAATATGCATTGTTAGAAACAGACAAAATAACATTTTTTGAAATTTACCGAGAAGTCCCACACATGACGTATTCTATCATTTTGAGCTTGTCTGAATAAACTGAGAAATTTCTATATAGAAGGTCTCCAGTATTTTTCCTTATTTTTCCTTATTAATAATAAAAATAAAGCCCCAAAAGATAATTTTTCTCAGATGATGCAGAGCATTGGTAACATTTTCTACTTTGCTAACTAGCTAACCACTAGCTGAATAGAAAATTTTGGATGAAAGTTGAAAAGTTTCCATTGTATATACTAGATGATCTTTTCCCATAGGTTGAACAACCACTGAGATCAAAAAAAGCTGTTTGGCACAAACTCCTGTCCAAACAACGCAAAAGGGCTGTTGTTGCATGTTTCAGAATGGCACCATTATACAACCTGCCAAGGTAAGTGGCTGAAAGGTTTATTTCTTCATAACTTTGGTTTCCATTGTGTACTGAGTGCAAATACTGCCTGTGTGTTTACCTACATGTTTGTTGGTTGTTAGGTGTATGTAATTTTAAGAGACAAGAATTTATTAGTCATCAGCTAATTTCTCACAGTAGCAAAATAGTCATCTCATGACAAATAATCTGAGTGGGAAAACACCATAAGAATAACATGCTTCATTTTTGTCTGTTATTCTATATAGTTCCACAACTTACCTGTGAAAATCGTTCAGATGTTGCTGTTTCTGTCCATTTTTTGTCTCTGATTGGTTGCTCTTTTTACTCTATTCTTGTGTGTTTTTTTTATTTTCTTCTCTCTCTTTTTTTTTTTTTCTTGTCTTTTTTTAATTTTGTGTGGCTCGTCCTCTCCTTTTGCATGAACACTTCATGCTCTGTAGCTTGCCTGGGCCAATCTTAAGCTACTACATCAGAATGTTATATGAATTAAAGCGACTATTGGGGCAGAGCAGTGCAGACAGCACTGCAGAATGTTATTTTACTCTTCTATGTTGCTCTGTTTCATATTCCAGTTGAATGTAGATAACAAAGTCCAAGGTAAAAAGCATCCTGTACCTGGATCCATCTACTTGCTTTAAGCAGAATATTAAGATCATATGGCACTGGAGTAACTTCCTTTACTCTTTTTCTTAAAAATCTGAGTTTTATTCAGATAGAGGTTAAGGACATCTTTAATTAAGTTTGCTGCTCACTTTCTGCAATTTTTCACTTTTTGTGTTTAATATTATTATTCAAAGATTTTTTGTGAAGTATTTAACTGAAGAGTTGTGTTGGATTTTTAAATGCTTTTATTAAAGCAAATTTACACACTTGTGTAAAGATCTTTAGCCAAAGCTCTGTAGCTGTGCCACTAACACATTGGAGGAACATTAGTTTTGCACAGGACAAATAAAAAGCCAGTTTATATCTTAAAAAGCACACAATCTTCCTTTACAAAAAAGAGTAGTTCTAGACTATAGTAACTTCTCCAAGTTCTCATGCTACCACCAAGCCTTCTTTGAACAACCAGAGAAATGGAGAGGATTAAATACAACATAAGAAACCAGCCAGTATCAACCCTTCCGTCTTCAAGAGCTGTGTTTGGCAAAACAGGAGGAAGTGGTATGAAGAAATACCATTTCAGTACAATGTTTTTGTGAGCAAGGTTTTTTTTACAACCGTATTCTGCCCTTGTAAATTCTTAAAATGTTTAGAATAAATGCATGAGCACCCAAATGTTAAAAGGGCTCATCCTTTTTTTGTCTAACAAAACACCCACTTTTATTTTTTGTATTTGAGGATGATGGAACATTTGACAAGAGACAAAGTAGGTTATGAATCTTTAAATTCTTGATTTTTTTTTGTTTTCAATAAAATATGGAATATACCATATTGAAATGTAATCTGGAAATTTTTTTAAAATACTTTTGTGTTAAAAACTTTTCTTGAACTTTTTCTTCTCAAACTTTATGGTAGACTTTGTGGAGCAGTTTACTCTTAATTTAAATATGAATATGAGGCGAATCTACCCAGCTATTTCATTTTGTAGTTGCTAAAAATGAACTCTCATAAAACTGTTTTCAACAATTAATTGTGCTCTCTGCACTTCACAACAGGCAAGAGTGAAAACACAGATAGAACTTGAAATCCTAAAGTCACGGAACAGTTTGGGTTGGAATGGACCTTTAAAGATCATCTGTTCCAACCCTGCTGCCATCAGCAAGCTTCTAGGTATATTGCTCAACTGATAGGTGCAAACCAAACTTTTAAAGTTCACTAGCTTATAGACACTTTTTTTTTTTTTCCTCCTAGATAAATCACAGGATTCTGACAGGAAAATAAGGCTATCACACTATTATAACAATCTCCATCATCTAAATTGACAGCATTGCTCAGACATGTCTGAACCCTAGGGAGATTATTTCAAATGGGGTATGATTTATTCTAGGAACTATTTAAATCTCTTTGATCCAGAGTTTAAAATGCAGCTCTCTATCTTGTATATTTCCTCATTTTAGTAGCAACTTTGTATTGGGAGTGTTAGTTCTAACTTTGATGCTAGAATCAATTAATTTAAAGGGCAGTAAACAAATATTATGTTAGGAACCTTTCATTTATCCTAGAAAATATAAATCTTCATTAAATAATAAGCTTACTATTTTGAAAATTTTCCAGATATTTAGATGGCTTTCAGTATAATTTAATTTTAAACTCAGACCTTAAAGTAATTTTCTGCAAAACTCTCTCTAATGTCTATCAGCTTTTAGGAATTTCAGTAAGATATTTCAGAAATGGACATATTCATTGATATGAAGGTGTTTGTTAAATCACAGAAAAATTACTTGAATTTCTACCATAAAAAGTCCAAGAACTCCCTTTGATGAAAAATGCCTGAGATACAAAACAAATAGCTATATTTTTTTTAAAATTGCATTTTACAAAGAATTAAGCATCAGTTACATTAGGAATTACTAATACTTCATCGTCTGTGTTTATTGAATGTTCATGGCTTTGAAAAAGTGTCTTATGTGATAAGTGTTTTCTCTGAGATGTGTCTATTTATGTTTGATGTTTTAAGGAAATTAATTTGAAAAAACTTTGTCTTATTGTCTGTCATCTGTGTATGCACATAGATACAGCAAAGTTGTACATGGCAATTTTTCAAACACGGTTTACGAATACATTCTTTCTGACTACTTTATTGAATTTAACTTGTGCCTTTCTTCAATGAAAACCTATATGCTTTTCTTCAGACACAAAATTAGCAATTTCTTCCTGAGCACCTTTCAACGTGTTTGGCTGGAAAAAGTACATGAAAAAACTCAGTATGACAGGCTTATACTCAAGTTAACGGTAATGTAACTTGTGGAGAGCCTCTTGCTTATGCGCCCACTTCTTCCTTCCCAGCCATGATTTGATATTATCATAAAAACATGGATTTGTACAATTTTCAGAGGGGATTCTGATTGGTCAGTTTTTGAAATTTGATAATAAAACAGCACCAGTGTCAGCAAGTGAGACTAAAGTGTTGACTCAATAGCTATTCCATT
The DNA here is from genome assembly GCF_001522545.3 of Parus major. NCBI lineage: Eukaryota > Metazoa > Chordata > Aves > Passeriformes > Paridae > Parus > Parus major. Next base: position 30,679,485 of record NC_031774.1, on the reverse strand, counting down.
ATAAAATACTGATTTGTGTGCACAGTGTATTTAAAAGCTATTTAATGGTGTATATGCAGCACATTTTTATTGCCTTTTTGGTTAAAAAGTAAATGAAGGTAATTTCAAAGGGATAAAAGTAATAGAAAAGGCTGCATGAACAGCCTTTCTAACCTCATGTAGTGCAGCTCAGAAGAAGATTTTCCCCCAAAATAATGTTAAGATGGAATTATTTTGCCATTATTATGTGTAGTCTTATTGCCATGACTTTTATTTTCTGTGGAAAGTTAAATTAATGAATATTATACAGTAGCAATTAGTATGACTTAGTGTTTTCTAAAATTGGTCATTATTTTATAGAGCAGGTTTTGTATATTTCTAGTGCAAGTTCTTTGAGGACATGCTAATACTGCCCCAATTTGGAACTGGGACATAAGAAGCTGAGGTTAGGCTTCTTTCTGTGGAAGAAGGCAATGACTGTCTGTAGATATTATGCTAGAAAGCACTTGATAATTACTTTAGTGTTGATGGCCAGTGTCTGCTGTCTTGATGTCCTAAATCTAGCAATTTCGATTCACGCCTTGTGGATGTAAACCCCACTCGCTCATTCTCAGTCTGTTCAAGTGTGTGTTTTTCTCATGCTTCCATTAAGGTATCAGTCCTGCAGTTTCATGTATAATGTATTTGAGGCCTTTTTTAGTCTTCAAAATAAAAAAATAATGTATAAATATGTGTATTAAATTGTAGTAAGAATGTTCAAAAGTACCTGCAGATTTCTCACTGAATGTTAGTTATGTTTTGCATTTAGTTTCACTGACCAATCAGAGGATCAGAATTGTACAAATATGTATCCTTACTAACCATTAACCATCTGAGCTGTTATACTCTGTTCCGTTACCCCTCTTGATCTCACTTTCACAACCCCCCCAGGCACCGTTCTATTAACCTCTTCCTCAATGGCTATCAGAACTTTTGGATAGAAACAGAGGAATATTCATTTGAGGAGAAACTAGTTCAGGATTTGGCTGTAAGTACTGACATAACTGGGCATATATTTCAATGCCCACTTCAGTGTGTATTCTATGTATCTATTATAAACTATATTTAATTTTTGTGTACTGTATGCATAAAGTTATAAAATATTAATCCTTATGCTTCAGAGCATAAGGCCTTTTTCTGCTGTGGTCAAAAAGACATTTATCCTGTGATGCGCACTGAAGTGCATTAAGGGGATTTAAGCCTTCAGATGAGCTATACAATACTCATTCTTGGGAAGAGAAATGAATCAGATGAACAGTCAGACTATTTTTGTCATTATGGTAATTTCTATGTTTGTATATATTATTTAGTGGATTTTTTTTTGGAGCTTTACACTGTTGATCCTTTTCCCTTTTAATTTTTTTATGCATAATTAATTTTAACATTTTCAGCTTTGATACAAATTAATTTTGCTGTTTTCCTTTTTGATGCACCATAAGGAGAAGTAAATATATGCAGCTATATTCAGCAAAAATGTAGTTTACCTGTGTACTTGATAAAAGTGATTGGTAAACTTCAGGATTTTGCTAGTGAACATTGATTCAGAATGTCTACTGCTCTTTCTCTTCCCTCTATGTAGTTAGCTTGTCAAATATCCTCCAAGGAGCTTATCTCCACAGTCTCCAAACACCATGAAAGTTAATATGCAGCTTCATGGATCACATGCAGATGCATCTACAAGTGCCTCAGTGCTAACGAAAACAGCCATGTTGTGCTTGTTAAAGACCCATTATATCTGATATCATAGAGATCTGGGGTTGGAAGGGACTGTAGAGATCATCTAGTTCCAACCCCCCTGCCATGGGCAGGGACATTCTTCACGTGCTCTGGACAATTATGTGGTCAGTCTTTGAATTTGTTGCTTCTTGTAAAAGTAAAGAATGAGGCCATTAAGCAAAGCAGTACCTGCAATTCTTTCAGATTTCCTAGAGAAGTAAATTAAACTTCTGTAATTACAATTATTACTGTAATTACAATAAACCTACAATAACTAGAAACACTGCAAAGGTATGATAGCACAAGCAAGGTAAGGGTAATATACTAATCTTTGGCCAGTTCTGACTATATTATATTTTTAACTTCCAAAAAATGTTTGAATTTTACAATAATGAACATTAATTGAAACTAAGGTTACTTAGAAATGAGATATGAAAATATTGTATCAAACACTAGTCTGAATACTATGTGTATAATGATGTTATTAAAAATTATTACAGTATTATACTATGAAATAATTGAGCTAGAATTTCCTTTCAATTCAGGCCAACTGGAGCTGCATGATTTCTCTTGAATAAGGCTTCCCCAAAATCTCCCAGTCTCATTCTCAATACCTTGCAAATGAGAATTTTTTAAGTTACAAAAACATGAATAAAAATCATATACTCTCATCTCTTTCGAGTCATACAGGCTCGAATATAATGTTGCAGGTTATGCTGTAAACTCCTGAATAAGATTAACACAGGCAGTTAATACAAATTGGATAGAATAAAATTACTGAAATCCTTTCCTAAGCTTAGTTACTGAATTTTTTTCTTACTTATGAAACTTAACTTTTATATTCTAAATCTTGAGACAGACATCTCCAAAAAAAGATGAAGAGGAAGAAGAAGAGACTGAGAAAAACCATCCTGATCCACTCCATCAGATTATCCTCTATTTTAGTCGCAGTGCTCTTACAGAGAGAAGGTAAAAGAGCTGTGTGGAAAAGCCCGTTGAGTAAAAGCACACAGTAACTGAATTTTAGTAACATTAACAAAGTGATTTAAGACAAGTGTAGTTCCTTATTGTACATGGTGAATACCTTTTTCTCTCTGTTTCATTAGTGTTTGTATTTAAACTCAGTATAACCTTTACATTGAGATAAGTATTGACTATTTTTGACATTTTAAAAGCTTGGTAAATACCCAATGCAGAAATGATTGAGCATGACTTCTCATAGAAACACTAATTCTACAGGAATTGCAGGTTTTATCAGAGTACCTTGCCCTGGTCTCTCCTGGTAATAGATATGTGGTTTTGATTTTGGTATTCATCACATTTCACTCTAAGTCAGAAAAGGTTTTGTTGATGTTTACAAATCTCATTGCCAGTTTCTGTTTTGACTTTAGATTGTTGATTAGAATGGTTAGAATTAGATTTTTATGAGTACTCCAGAGTTTCATATACAGAAAAACTGTATGACTAATAAAGTCTTGCCATCTGACAGTTATAATTATTCTTATTTATAGCTCCAGATTGCTTTCCTGCACCTTCAAAAGCCAATGATGACCCAACATGACTAAATTGAATGCACAAACATAGCTTTGAATTGTTTGAGTAAAAACTTGGATTTGGATAAGAGAAGTCATTTGTGATACAATTTTCAAGTGTAATAGCTTTCCAAGTAGACTACTTTAACAAAATACCCTCAATAAAAAAGGATATATGACATCTTTATATTACTGTATCTTAAAATAATTTAACGTATTTTTTACTCTTCACAGCAATCTAGAACATGATCCTCTATATATTGCTTATTCTGCCATGATGGCAAAAGTAAGTTTTTAATTTAAAGCTCCATCCATCACTGCATTTAGGTACTTCCCATTAACTTTAGATGCTTCTTAAATCTTTTCTTTCTGTTTCTTACATGGAATGCTTGATACTAGTATCTGTATTTTTAATGAAGCAAATGCTGTTCAGAGTTTTATATATATGCATGAGAAATTTCCTATGTTAAAACAATTTTATAAAATTCCAGTAGGTGCAGTCCTGTTCCTTTCACTTGGCACTTTTTTTGCATATGATTAACTTATGAGCAGTTTAAACCTTTTAGTTATCTTTATTCTTTGGGTAATTATTTTTGAGTTAATACTTGAAGCCTGTCAAAGTCAGTTTTTGCAACACATTGATTACAGCTGACTCGTGGTGAGAGCTTGACTGTGAAGAGAAATATGGATATAGAGATATGGCACAAGACTATATAGCCCACAATTACAGGGTGTGTATGTAGTTGGATGAATACCCTGAAATACTCATACGTTAGGGAATATCAGCTTCTTAGTGTGGATGAACACAAATATTTACAATTACAGGTTTTTAAAAGCTTCTTAATACCTCTAGTAGTTGCTTTTAAAAAAATTATTTGGCCATTTTTGTAGAAATACTATAGCAAAAATAGTCATTATGTTTCATAATAAGCAAGATCTTCTGATTTCTGTTTTAACATGAAAAGAGTTGTCAGGAAGAAGAAGAGGGTGATGAAGACAAAGAAAAGACATTTGAGGTGAGAGTTTAAATAACATTTCTTTCTCATAATCTAATGTGGAAGTATTTTAAATATGTCCACTAGAATAAATGCAAAAATAGCATAACACATTGTGTGTTGAACACAGTGAGCTGGTTTACTAGGTTATTCATATGAAAGAAAGATGGGGTATTTTGAAGCTTTGGAGTCAAACAATCCATGGATTTTGGAGACAGATGGTCTTCAACAATTTCAGATTTCTCATCTTCCTATTTTTCCTGGATCCATTCCAATCTGTAGTCTGTTCTCATTTTTGTTCCCAAACCCAGGAGAAAGAAATGGAAAAACAGAGAACTCTCTATCAGCAAGCTCGCTTACATGATCGTGGAGCTGCTGAGATGGTCCTTCAGATGATTAGTGCAAGCAAAGGTAATGCTCTGTGATATCTTTAAAGTTTACATGGTGTGTTATACCATGAAACCTATCATGTACATATCATATACAGCTTCTGAATGACAGTTAATGAGGCAAAATAAATGTCAGTGAAAACTGCACTAAGTAAAAGTTCCAAGCTGCATTTCTGATTGAAGAGTTCATAACTTCAAGTTTTAAGGAGTGTGTCCTTGTTTTGACAGGTCATACAGGACCCATGGTTGTTGAAACACTGAAACTTGGTATTGCTATTCTAAATGGTGGAAACACCATAGTTCAACAGGTAATGCTTTTCTAACTACTGTGAGTCTTGCTTGCATAAATGAGGCGAGTAATTTTGTGAATTTTAGTGTCCTGTTGTTTAAATTAGTGCACTTAATTTTAAGACTAACAGTGAAGAAATATCAGTGTATTTTTGGTGCAAGAGCAATTATATTATTTTTTTGCCAGTGAGTTGCATTTCATGGAACTAATTCAAAAAGACTTTAATTAATATAATTTTAATATCATGAACTATAAGGGTACTTACTTATTTTACTATTTTATTTTAGTTTATAAATATTAATTAATAATTATAATATATTGTTAACATTGTGTTTTTTCCCTTCAAAAATATACAATGTTTAGAAAATGCTAGACTACCTAAAGGAGAAAAAGGATGCTGGATTCTTTCAAAGCCTCTCTGGCTTGATGCAGTCCTGCAGGTAAAACCATAAATTGCATTATTACAAGTTCCATTTTATTCATGTTGGTGGCTTATTGCTCAGTGCAAATGGATGTGTAAGGTTTGAATTACAGGAGTCACAGGTTGTAGAACTCTTGTGGGAAAGTTTTGTGAATCACAGGAATAGCCTGTTAATCTTCTCGAGTATTCTTCCAAAGGAGAAAGTAAAGCAAAAGACAGCACATGCCTTTGAAGGTTTAGTTTGAAGAGGCAGAAAAGTAAAAGATAATGGCTCTTTTACTGATCCTAGATTCCTCAAGGTTTTTGTCTGGTAGGTTCTGAGGATGGAGGAAAGCCACCACTAAGGGAGAGACTGGGCACTGGAGCTTTACTAAGCTGTCAGTTTCTGCACATTTCTGGCAAGTTGCATAATCTCTGTCTCTTCTGAATCCTCTGCATAGGTATCGGGTTTGTTAGAGCTGGCATGTGACCAGTGAGACGGTAGTAGTCCATTCCCTTGAAAAAACAGCTCAAATCAGTTAAGGTAAAGGACTCCCATACAGAAGATGGAAACTTGCTGGTGTTTTTGATTACTCTTAGAGTAGACAATATCTTTTTCTCAGAACCAGAAGGGTTCTGAAAGAGGAGACTGGGAATTAGAAGTATAGCAGCTGTATGAATAGAGGATGAAATGTGGAAGGAATGCATTGAAGAAATTATTTTGAATAGTTGCAGCCTAATTAAATAATATCTGTCTTGGATTTTTTTCATTTATGTAAAACACTTTAGCAGAGATTTGCTCAGACAGGCCCTGCTGCGATATTATTACCAATTGTGTATATGTATTATTCAGGACTTCATTAAAAGAGGTATTGACAAAACTTGAACATGGTAAGAGAATGAAAATGATCCTTTAAGGAATGCTTTCAGTTTTAATGATGTCACTAGATTGAATAAGTGACGGCACTGCTATTTAACGGAACTAAAATTAGATAATGATAGAATTATATTGGATGGTTTGAACTAAAGTATTCCAACTGCATAGTGAGAAGAATCATGATTTGCTATTCCATGTGCTGAGCTATGCCAAGTTAACAAAATAAAATTCAGATGTCAGTGTTTTTTGACCCTGGAAGATATGGAACCTCTGATTACATTTCTGTTTTCTGCATAAAGATTCAGGAATTCCTTACATCTTCTGAATAATATAACCATGAATAATATATGCAGAAGCAATATAATAAAAGTAATAGTGGCAACTTATTGGAAAACAGTCTGAGAAAGAAACAACAGCAGATTGTCCTTTTGGTGGTATTATCTTTTTGGTGTTCTTTATTTAAACATAAAAAGTAGTATTTCAGGCTCCTTTTCCACTTCTCATTTGTACATGAAACCATGAATTACATTATCAGGAGTGAAGTTAGGTAAGTAGTGAGACTTGACCTGAGACTCATTTCTTTTCAGAGTTGGACACCGGACCCTTAGTTTCATCCAAAGCTCATTAACTTAATACGAATATTAAATAAAATATGAGGCAATGCATGTTGTAGTGGGTCAAGAACAGTTGTTGAAGGCCTCTAAAAATTATGTAGAAGATAATTATTTTCCATTGGTTACTATAGTCATTTTTCATGTTTGTGTTGTTTTTCTTTTTCTTTAAATTTAAGTGTTCTTGACTTGAATGCCTTTGAGAGACAGAATAAAGCAGAAGGCCTGGGAATGGTTACTGAAGAAGGAACTCGTAAGTAGAATGAAATTGATTCCAGCAGTGCTTCAAACATTATTTGTGCTTCCTTCTTAAACTAGAACTGTTATTTACTGTGGCTTGAGGTTTCTATTGTTAAATTTGTTATAAGTAATTCTAGGCTCTGGGTTCTGAATATGCTCTTTTTTTTTACAATATCTTTAACAATAACTTATAAGAAAAATATTGTAACTTCCAATATTCTTATCTTGTATTCTTGTTATTTTTCTTTGATCCACAGTCATCGTTCGTGAGCGTGGTATGTTTGGGTTTACAGTTTTTGATACTATTGTTGCAAAAGTGTGTTGCAAATACACAGAGAAATCTCTCATTGCATCTTCTCAGATATCTTTAGGTTTAGCTTTATGGTCTGCAGCAGGTTGTGTGTTTAGCTTAAATACAGAGTTTGATGCTTACTACAGAAGTGTCACTCATATTTAAGGCATGATTTTAGTTATGACTAACAATTTACTTATTAGATATATATCCCGTTGCCTTTTTTTTTCAAATTAGTGTTGTTTTTTTAACCATGGATGCATTGGAGTGCTAAATACTTTGGCTCTGCTTTTTCTGTCTCAGTTTTTCTTTTCATTATTATCAGTCTGTTTCTTTTAAATTGCTTTAACGCTTTCAAATACTGGTTCTTTTATTAAAATTCCAGTTTAAAAGGTTACTGTAAGATTATATGTTCTGCATAATCAATCATAACAATTGTCACATAATCATTGTATTTATATATTTTAAAGGTGAAAAAGTCTTGCAGCATGATGAATTTACTCGAGATCTATTTAGATTTTTGCAACTTCTCTGTGAAGGGCATAACAATGGTAAGAGAACTTAATTAATTTTGTAGAAAATGAGTGGTGAATCTGTTCCTAAACAGAGTGCAATAGAACCAGTACTGATGTTTTCCTCTAATGCATTAAGTTTTCTGAGGAGAAACTTGCATGACAACAATTTGAATTGCAGAGTTCAATTTGATTTTTTAAGTCTTAATTTAGATTTGGTGTTTAGTATATTGCTAGTAGAACCTGTTCTAAGTTACCTAGATAACAATTCTTCAGTTATATATTTACATTTAGATCTAAAGTTCAATTTCTACCACAGAAGCATCTGTATCCAACAAGACATTAAAAAGAAGGCATTCCCCATAAAAATAGAAAAATAATGTTGTATTTTTTCCCCTTTACATACTAACCAAGCATAAATCACTTCTTATTTCAGATTTTCAAAATTACTTACGTACTCAGATGGGCAACACCACAACAGTGAATATTATCATTAGTACTGTTGACTATCTCTTGCGTCTTCAGGTGAGTAAAAAACAAACAAAAATGAAGTAAAACATATTTGCCTTTCCTTCACTTCCTTGGATTCACATTTTATTGGAATCAAACTTAAAAATTCTCTCTAAAAGGATACCTAAAATTAAGAATTTTTATTTATTTCTTTTTTTCCTTTGAAAACAGATGACATTTCAGAATTCTGTGTGAAATTAGATGTTTGATAATGGATTTCATTGCTCACTACTGAAGAGAGTGAAAAATGAGAAATATTCCATATATGCTAAATTTAATTTGAATTACTCATTCAAGTTTTTGTGATACAACTGCAGGCAGTAAATACTGCATAGAGAATTCAAAACTAGAAAATGTAACACTGCTTTTTTTCTTAGGAATCCATCAGTGACTTCTACTGGTACTATTCAGGAAAGGATGTAATTGATGAATCAGGACAACGTAACTTTTCTAAGGCTTTGGCTGTCACCAAACAAATATTCAATTCTCTTACAGAATATATCCAGGTAAACAGAATGTATTTCTCAAGGTACTAACAGAGAAGTTCTATGCTCACACAGCATGATCATATTCTTTCAAAAATTTCTAAATGCTTTGCACTTTTTTTTTTTTTTTTTAATTTTGATAAAGTTACATGGAATCACTGGACCAGTGTAAAGTGAAAACTAAAACACACAAACAGCAATGTATTTAACAGGATACAATTTGGTATTTATGCACTAGATAGCCAGAGGTCTTGGAAAACCTTCTCATGTAGCTTCATGGCTGCCTGAAACTTTTTGATTTATTTGTTTTGGTTTATTTGACATAAATAAAAGATTTGTTTTCTTATTTTTTTAAGGGCCCTTGCATAGGTAATCAACAGAGTCTGGCTCATAGCAGGCTGTGGGATGCAGTTGTTGGCTTTCTTCATGTGTTTGCCAATATGCAAATGAAACTTTCACAGGTATTTTCAACGTTAATTGTCACTGTGCATTCACCTTTACTAAAACCAAACTTGACATTTACAGCTCAATTATACCTTTCTGATAATGATGGTGGCAGTTTTTCCCCTTCCTCCCTGTTGCCAAAACCGGAGGATCTGTCAGAGCAGAAGCACCATTAAAAGCATGTCTCCCGTGCTGAAGACAAGCAGGCCAAGAGAAAAGATGAGAAACATCCAAACAGGGAGGGAGTGTGACATTTGGTCAACTTATCCAGTTAATTAATTAAAGACACTGAGCATGGTGGCACAGGCAGTGTTCATGTCACTGTACTGAGCACAGTGTAGTCCCACTCCACAGTGCCAGGATTCTGTGTTCTTCTGTGACTTCTGCTTAATGTATCCATGCAGCCAAGCTCTGCACTGAATGCAACAGTAATTTCCTTTCTTATTCAGTGTGTCTGCTATCCTCTGACTTACAAGATTTCTTCCCACCCTATAGAAATATATCAGAATTTTGAGAATGGTATTTAGGGCCTTAATTTCAAACACAAATTTACATTAGACTTATCATGTTCTGTAATGAAACCAAACAGTTCCAGTCCTCTTTGAGTGGTAATGCATTCTGCTATTAAATATTGCCAGTGATGTGAAAAAGGATGGATTCTTTCTGAGACAGATACTTTCATATCTGTGTAGCAACCAAATTTTTTTGTTCCTGCTGTCTCTTACCTGCACTTTGGTACTCCTTAATGCTTTAGGTTAACTTTATAGTGTTAATACCTCTGTAGTAAGTTGCATGTTGTATTAAACTTATGATAGCAATCATAATAAAATGACAATCAAATGTTGCTGAATAATGTGAATGAAATTTAGCTGATCATCTTTAATACCATTTTTCTATAAATTTATTTAATTTTCTATATAAATACAAATTAAAAACAATCCTACAGTCCTTTTTTTTTTTTTTTATAGGACTCTGCTCAGATTGAATTGCTTAAGGAGCTTCTAGACCTACTAAAGGATATGGTAGTCATGCTTCTGTCACTGCTTGAAGGTTGGACCTGCTTTTCTTTATGGTCAAATATGATTATCTCACCTTCCTAGTGTAAAGCACAATTATTTTGTTCATCTTTCTAAACTGCTTTTTAATTGCTATTATGTAATTTTGTGGGGAAAATACATTCTTCATAATTATTTAAGAATTATTCTGGAATATACATAGTCATGAAATAGAGGACTGCTAGAGAGAAGCATGTTGTAAGAAAAAAAGGCTAATATTTAAGAACATTTTTGTTCTGTTTTCAGCACAAATATGAAATGTCATTATTTAAAATGTAGCTGTCAAATAACTTTCTGTTATAACACACTACTTAGGTAACGTTGTAAATGGAACTATTGGAAAACAAATGGTGGACACGCTTGTAGAATCATCTAGCAATGTTGAAATGATTTTGAAGTTCTTTGACATGTTCCTGAAGTTAAAAGATCTGACCAATTCAGATGCTTTCAAAGAGTACGATCCAGATGGTAAAGGAATCATTTCCAAGAAAGAATTTCAGAAATCAATGGAGGCTCAAAAACAATACATACAGTCAGAGATTGAATTCCTGCTGTCCTGTACAGAAGCTGATGAAAACGACATGTTTAATTATGTTGACTTTGTGGAAAGATTCCATGAACCAGCCAAAGACATTGGATTTAATGTAGTAGTATTGCTAACAAACCTTTCAGAGCACATGCCTAATGATCCACGCCTTCAGAGCTTACTTGAGCCTGCAGAAAGTGTTCTTAATTACTTTGAACCATACCTCGGGCGTATTGAAATAATGGGTGGGGCCAAGAAAATAGAAAGAGTTTACTTTGAAATCAGTGAATCCAGTAGAATGCAGTGGGAGAAGCCACAGGTGAAGGAATCTAAAAGACAGTTCATATTTGATGTTGTAAATGAAGGTGGAGAGCAAGAAAAAATGGAACTTTTTGTGAATTTTTGTGAGGACACAATTTTTGAAATGCAGTTAGCATCCCAGATCTCTGAAACAGATTCATCTGAGAGGCCCGAGGAGGAGGAAGAGGCAGAGCCTGCTTATGTAGTGGATATTGGAGATGATGAGGAAGAAGCAAAGTCCCTGGAACCTGCTTCAGCTTTTGCAGTGGCCTGTGTTGCAGTGAAGAAGAATATTGCCAACTTTTTTAAAATGGTCACTGTGAAGAACCTTAGGAAACAATACAGGAAAGTTAAAAAGATGACAGTAAAAGAGATGGTGAAAGTGTTTTTCTCCTTTTTCTGGATATTATTTGTAGGGACATTCCAAATGTTCTTTTCTATAGTGTGGGGAGTATTCCAGATTCTTTGGAGCACTGTATTTGGGGGTGGCCTGGTTGAAGGAGCCAAAAACATAAAAGTTACAAAAATATTAGGGGATATGCCTGATCCAACACAGTTTGGAATCCACGATGATGTTATGGAAGCAGAAAAAGCTGAAGGTGTTGAGCATGGCATAAGAGCTGAACTTGGGGAATTTGTGAAAAGTGAAAAGGGAGAAGCTGACATAATTGCAGACATTTTTGGCATTCCTACAAAGAAAGAAGGATCAAAACATGGCCATGATGCTGGACTTGGAGATATTTCAGAAATCCTTGGTACTGAGATCCAGACACCATTGGAAAACACAGTTCATAAGAAAAAAAGATTACAGGTAAATTGAAGAGATTTTCAATTTCTTTTAAGATGATATTAATAATGATAATTACAATAACTACTAATAAACTACTGAATGCTAATAACAGATAATTTTATATTTAACTGATTAATATATGTTATCAGTAAGAACCTACTTGATAATCTCTACACATTCAAAAGCCAACAGGAAATTTTGTCATAGAAAAATTCAGCCCAGTATTTAGATTTCAGTGCAGTAAATTGTTATTGTTCATTTGGACTTTATTTAAAACAGAAACTGCAAGTGAATTTCTAGTCATAGTTTTTGTTTTAAATGATCTATGGTCTTGTTTATTCTGCACACCCTATATTTTCACAGTATACCTCAAGTAGTTTTGCAACATATTATCTCCATAATAATGCCTTATCATTAATATTTTTTTCTATATGCTTTGCATGTAATACAGTATCCTTTATTTCCAATTATTTGAAATACATTTGCCTGAATTTATTGTTAGTTTAATTTTTATTATGTAATTATTCTTTACTCTTTTTCCAGTTTATAAACAATTTATTTTGTTCCACTCAGCTAGACTGAAGAGAATATTTTTCTGTATAAAATGTAGGTGGAACTAAATGTCAAAACCAAAATGTATTTATCATATTTGGAAGGCATTATGTTTCACTTTACTCCTCAGGTCTAATTTTCTTATTATTATTCAAAAATATCTTTTCTTTCATCATTAACTCACCTCCTTAGGATACTCTTTCCAGATA